>NC_043707.1:114321837-114338264 GCF_006229205.1 Suricata suricatta
AATGGAGTACTATATGGCAATGAGAAAGAATTACATATGGCCATTTGTAGGAAAGTGGATGGACCTTGAGGGTGTCATGCTAAGCGAAATAAGTCAGGCAGAGAAAGATAGATACCATATGTTTGCATTCATAGGTCTAACAGGAGAGACCTGGCAGGGGACCCTGGGGAGAGGAAGGGGGAAAGAGAGTGAGGAAGAGTGAGGGACACAGATCAAGGGAGACTACTGAATACTGGAGATGAACCATGGACTGAAAGGGGAGGGGGAGGAGGGGGAAGGGGTGATGGTCATGGTGGGGGGCACTTGTGGGGAGAAGCACTGGGTGTTATATGGGAACTAATTTGATAATAAACTATTATTTTAAAAAAAGATATGAAGAGGTACTTGCTGGCTAGGGAATAAAGTTTTTTAAACTATCAACTTCATTTTCTGACACTTCTGTTGAGTTAGGAGTTCCTGAATCCTGAAACAATTAAGTTACTGAAAGAACCGTGATTGAGTTAGCAGACAATAAATTTAAAGAACAATGAAAATTCATTCTCCTAACTTTCAGTGAATTTATAAAGAGAGAGATGGTTACATGAGCTTAATTGTTGATGAGCTCTGTGCTTATGAACTTTATCGATTCTAAAATTGCCTGCAGAGTAGGAAACCCTTGGGCCCGTGACAGATGTCCTCCAAAAAAAACCCTCCACTGCCAGGAATACAGCCCCTTATTCACACTCCTCTGTCCTCACCTCTTCCATACCTTGTGACCTGTAATGACCTCAAGACTTCCAAGGAGGCTCCCGAAAATCCCTTCTACTTTCAGAGCTTCCGAGCTCAAGGCTACAGCCCAAGCCCAGCCAGTTCTTCTTGGTCTTGGCTTCCTGGCCTTGGCTTCCCAATTCTGAGGTCCAGGAGACAGTTCTGTTAAGAGGAGGCCAGTATGGCAGGGCTTTGAGCTGGAGTGCTCAGGAAGAAGTTCCCAGAGAGGCCCCCTCGGCTCCAGCCTCACCAGCAGCCCCTCTCCAGGCACAGCCAGCCCCAAGCACACCTGTAAGTCTGGCTCCCTTGTTCTTGTTGTCTATCCCCTCCCTCTCCAGCCTCAGGTCACTTTCCCAGCACCACGTGTTCCATGGACTCTCAAGGTCCTCACTATCCTGGCCCCTCCCAGGCTAGTTATTTCCTGCCCATGTGCTTCCCAACCCCGTATGGGTTCCACTTCCTGGAGCTAAAGTCTCTCTTTCCTTCCTGGTGACTGCCTTTATGGGCAAATGGGGACAGAGCTTCAGAAGACTCCTTTCCCCCGCAAACACAAATCCTATTGAAGCACAGTGGCTTCCTGGGACTAAGGCCTAGACTATGTCTAGATTATTAATGACTCTTGTCTTGAACATGCATCGCACTGAACAGCTTTAGATCAAGAAGGTGGATCCCTCAGAAATTAAGTGTCTAACTTAGGGATGGTAAGTACGAGATGCACAGAGCACCACCCTCCCTTCCCATGTCCATTGCCGACATCACTCATCCATCCCAGGCACTTTTTCCCACAGAGCGTGAACACAGCTTCAGAATCCTTCTCAACCCAGGTCTCTGGCTACCACCAACTGACCCGAAGTGGCATATGAAATAAAATTCATGTCTCTTCTAGGTCAACTCCTTTGTTGTGTAGATGGAGAAACTGAAGCCTAGCAGAAAAGCAAAGTTCTCTGGTTCGCACAAGTCAGAAGCAAAATCAGGATGGGACCCTCGAGTTCCTGGCTTGTGGTTCCAGCCATGAACACAGAAGATGTAGCTACATAGTGGGAGGGGCGGGGGTGGGGTGAGCTGAGCCCAAAACCCTGGCCGAGGAAAAGCCAGTGACATCTCTGCTCCTCCACCCATTTCCATAGCAACCCTCACCCCGAGGTTTGGGGTGAGGGGAAGGAATAGGGCTTCTGAAGTGTTTCAGTTCTGAGAGAGGAAGACCTAACCCTAGCCTTTCCATACATTAACTTACGTGCACTCATCACAACCTTATGAGAAGGCACCACTCTTATCCCTACTCTACAAATGAGAAAGCAGAGGCACGAAGACAAGGGACTCGTCCAAGCTCACGTAGCTGCTGAGTGCCAATGTTGGGATTTCATCTCAGTCTGGCTCCAGAGTCCATGAGTTTAACCACCCATGCTACCAGATTGCAAACCTGCACGATGTGCACACACACACACACATGCACACCTACCTCCTACAACAGTGCATTGAGCGCCATTTTCCCTGCAGCACCAAATATTATGCAGCTTTTGAACTTTGCCCACGGGGTAAGAGAGCAATGGTCACAGTGGAGGTGTCAGTCTTGCTTTCACCTGGGCCAAGAGCCCCACCAGGGGTCCTGTTACCAAGTCTTGGCAGGTCAAGTGCAGGACAGAAGGGGATGGGCAGCCCCTGTGCGTGGAGTTCCTGCCTCTGCAGAGGAAGGCTGGTCCACCGGAAACCTGAGCTGGAAACAATAGATCATCCGCTCACCGGGATTAATGAGGCTTCCCCATGTTTGTGGAGAGGTGATTAAGGACCTTGTAGCTGCTTCGCCTCCTGTCACAGAACAAAAGCCTCGGCAGCCGCTGTTTTCAGAGATGCACGGGGGGAGCCCCGGGCAAAGAATTTCCAGGGTCTGCACCCGAGTGTACTGAGTGCTCCTCTGGGCAAGGGCCGAACACCAAGACACTGGCCCCATCGCTCTCCCATCTCGAACCCCTCCCCCTTGCTGCCCATGCCCTCCATATGTATTTCTATGTACCAGTTCCCATGCCAGGTGCTGGGGATGCGCAGACAAACAGGACAGAGAGAGCCCCTGCCTCGCAGCCTAGCAAGAATATAGACACTAAAAAAAAGTAAATATATGATGATGTATTTCATTGCAATTGTAATTAAGTGCTGCCCAGAAGAAGAACAGAGAAGCATAAAAGCGTACGAGAGGGGGCTTGTCTCTCTAGGTCAGAGAAGGTTCCTGAGAGATATTGGAGGAGGAGGAAGGGTCTCAGTCAGGTCTCTTAAGGACGTCAGCTTGACAGGACCTGGGAACTGATTATATGCCAGAGGTGAAGACAAGCTTTCCGACCCGAGGAACATGGTGGAAACCACACTGACCCACCCACAGAGCACCGGGGGCAGGAGGCAGGATGGTGAGTGGAGGGCAGTTGGGTGCACGAGCCTGGGACCCAGGATCCCGGTCTGGCCTCAAGAGGCAGATTCGGAGGACAGGGTACAGCCCTATGCATGTCTCTCAGGCTTCCGGGTCACTCTGGGGCGTGTCTTTCTCTTAGCAATGGCAGAACCCAAGACCGCAAGCCAACCACCCAAGTACAATCCAAGCTTCTATTTGCATCACGTCTACCGACATCTCATTGGTCAGAGCAAGTCACGTGATCAAACTCCAAATGAAAACACTGGCGAAATGCACTCCTGCCGCTCGGAGGCCACTGCAGGTGTGTGGATGTATCGTACAGCCACGGGGGGTGCAGAATTGGAAACAATAACTCCACCTGGCACAGCCAGTCATCTCGGCCTCTGTCAGTCCCCAGACCCACTGTTGCCCCTTAGCACACTGATCCCAGCTTCCGCCGGTGATGCTCTCTCCCGTGCATCCCATGGCTGGCTTCTGTTCATGCTTTGGGCCTCAAGCTAACATTATCCCTCTTAGGGTCTTGCCAAGGAAGGAATACAATAGGATCTGGGGGGCATGTGCCATCATCTCTGCCACAGACCTCTGAGAGCACAGAACAGGGGCTTCCATCCGCTGATCAGATGGCCACCGAAAGTGGACAGAGGATGAGGCAGAGCCCCAGAAAAAGAAGTCCAGGAGCGGGGCGCAGGGAAACACAGTCACAAGGAGCAAAGGGAGGGAGAGGGTGAGGGGACCGAGGGAAGGTGCCTGGAATGCAGAGTGACAGATACAGGCCAAACAGGCGCAGAAAGAGACCGGGGCTAAGTATGTTCACGTAATCAAGGGCAGAGTCAGCGGGAGAAATAAGACCCAGAGGGGCTGTGGGCCAGAGGACGAGCCAACGAGTCTTCCCGCTAACGTGTTGTTCGCAGTCTCTTCTACGCTGGTTCCTTGCCCTCCGCCTGTCACCAACACTCAGCAGTGGAATCGGAAATCTAATTTGGCCTCTGTCAGCTCCGCAAATGGTATTCTTTAGGGGTGATTCTCTGCTAAATGGACGGAAATTCTAAATTGGAAATCCACATTGGCCATCCGGGACCCGTTCTCGAACTCCAGGCAGGTCATTGTGTGAGTGCTGATGCCGGTGACAAATGGGAAGGCGCCTGGCTGCTTAGGCAACGACTTATGACAACCGGGCCCACAGGCCGCTGGCCCAGGAGATCTAATCAGCCACGGCCCTGGCCCCTGATAGCTCAGCAGCAGGAGGAAATAACTAGGTCCCCGGAGGGTGGGCCGGAAGTAATTATGAGAGCAGGGGGAGGGGCCTTCGAAGGGTGTGGGGGCACAGACGCGGCAGCACCTATCCCTTCTTTTAGTGGTTGTCTCCTCGCCAGATGCCAGGAGAAAGTCCCCAACATGGAGAACAGACCTGTCCCTCCCCTGCTCAAAAGTTTTTGGAGCAGACGCCTCTGAGCCGGGCGTCACCCCTTCTCGGCCCACCTGCGATGTCGGCCCCTCCTGCAGTGTGGCCGGTTCTCTGCAGGCTCAGGTCCACAGCACTGAAAAGTCTCATCTCAAAGCAGCCTTCCAGGCACCTCTCTGCTTCCCCCCCGGGGCCCTCTCAAACATTCCAGGAGCTTAGGAGCCCACATGACTGTGGGAAAACTCAACTCAGAACTGCAGAAAAGCTAAAGTCCCCAGGGACTCCCTTCAACCAGTGGGGTTAAAAGGTTGGTGAAATACATCTCGGCTCTTACCCTTCAGGCAGAAGGTTCTGGAACATTCTCAGGTCATTTTATGGGATCATGCTCCCATTGGCCCCGGAAGCAACCTTGATAACTTACTCCAATGTGGCTTCTCCCTGCCACAGTTTCCCCACTCCCTGAGATCATCCGGACATGAACCACCTGCCCCAGGTCCCTGACCCAGGATCTCTTGTCAGGGTTTTCCACCTGTATTCCTCGGGTCGCCAGGGCACCTTGGGATGTGTCTAGCCCCTCCCTCACACGCATCTGATTTAGTGTTCTATCATCATCATCTTGACATTTTTAAATGCTTTTTGAACTAGGGACCCCACGTTTTCATTTTGCACTGCACTCCACAAATTATATGGCTGGTCATGCTCTAAATCTCCAACATTTTGGCTAAGCCTGGCACTCAGCAAGTGCTTCGTGAATGTTAAAAATTGACCTGAACAGGGGTGCCTCGGTGGCTCCTTCCGTTGAGCATCCGACTTCGGCTCAGATCATGATCTTATGGTTTGTGAGGTCGAGCCCCACATCCGGCTGTGGCTCAGATTCTACTTCGAATTCTGTGTCTCCCTCTCTCCCTGCCCTTCTCCACTCACTCTCTATCTCTCTCTGTCTCTCTCAAAAATAAATAAATAAATAAATAAACATTGAAGAAAAATTGACCTGAAGGCGGCTCTTTCTGCCCACGGGTCCTGTACCTGCACTTCACTAAAACCACCTATATGCACTTGAAAAAAAAATTTTTTTGGTCTGAACTGAGCTTAGGGCCCTGTCCCTCCCTCTCTCCTGTCTTGCTTCTAGTTCTTTCCCAACTTCTCTCCTGCCCTGAGACTTAAAGGTTGCCAGGCTCAGAGGCGGACAGCAACAAATGCCTGGGTGGAGAGGGGCGGGACAGAAAGGAGTGGGGGTCTATGGGCTGCACCCTCGACGATCCTAAGACCCCCTAGATTGTAGCACATCCTCTACCAGATCACAAATACTCAATGGTCACAGCTCCCTCTGTGGAAGGCATACATTTTCATTTTAAAACATCAGTATACACTTTTCATCATGTTTCAGAAACCTAAGTCTACGATAACTTGTACTTGCCTTAACTTGAAACCTCAGCAGTCCTCCACAAAGAGGGGGGTGCCTGAGCCGAAGTGCCATGAGGACACGAGGTTAGTGGATGACTTCAAGAATTAAAAGCAGACGGAGATTGCAGACAAGACACCTCTCCAAAGGTTGAGAAGTTTGGCCAGGAGGAGGGGTCAGGGTGAGGAAATACTTTTTTATAATTGGGAAAAAGACAGCCCTCGAAAAACGAAGCCCGTGTGTAGCATGATCTCCTCTCTCGTCCGTTTTTCACAGCGAGAGCGGGCAGAGGAAGGGACCGTGAGCCCAGACAAAGGGGACCAAAGGCCTTGCCAGGATTTGCAGAAAGCAATCACAGATAAGGTTCGCTGGGGCAGTTAAAACCACAGAAAGCAAAGGCTCGGGGTTTAACACCTCGTCTAGCTGACCAGAGGTCTCAGGGGCTCAGACAAGCCTCAGAGAAGCCAAAATTAAATTGCCCTGTGAATGAGGGAAGTTGAGAGTCAAAATAATATTAGGCTTAATTATTGCCAGCAGAGAGGCCAGAGAGGCTGCCCGATTCACCCAGATGTTTGGCCATTTCTACATCTTGCCCTAAATTAGCCATCACTTTTTACATGTAGTCATGAGAGATTAGTCGTTGTTATGCTTTGTTATTTAATAAATTCAACTGCACATACACACATATTACACACACACACACACACACACACACACACAATCGGGGTTTTGTACAAGCATAGAGTTTGGAAAACATTAAATGCTCACAATTATCCACAACCATGAAGAGGCTTTCTGTTCAAGGTGACAGACCCCACAGTCCACCCAGGGACAGTCATCCGGACTGGAACAGAAAACCCTCACCTCAGGGACAGCTTCGAATGGGGACTGTGTCCCCAGGGACAGGAAACTGGGAGGGGACTTGCCTACACTTTGGCACAAGATATGCCTTAGCCAGGGGCGAGGGGGGTGGGGAAGAGGTAGACATCACAATGACTGCTTTGTGGTGGTAGTGGGGGCTTCTTGGAGGCCAGGGAGGTCCCAGTGACTGGAAGAGATCAGAAGCAAAGACCACCATCAAGCCAAGAAAAGCCCAGGCTTGGCACATTGGCGACTGGGGAGGCCCCGAGGCCACTGCATTCGAGAGAGTAAAGGACAGACCTGAGCGGGCCAACTCCTCTGCTCCGAGCACCAGCCTCTGCACCTCCCTCACCAGCCGAAGATCTAAACCTCCTCACAGCGGAACCCTGTGAGCAAAGGTTCAGGGGTACCTGGAAGCATCTACTAACCGACTCAAGCCGCCTTCTCCCATGGTGGCTCATTTTTAAAATTTCAGTGAGGATGACCCTTCTTGATTTGAACCGAGTCTAAAGCAGAAAAGCATCACTGCTGGCAACTCTGGGTGGGTCACCAGCCACTTGCAAACATAACGGGAGACTGCGGACTATGTCAGGCAAGGGGGGCAGATAACAAATTCAGGAGCCCTGTCCCTCCAGAGAGGCCAGTATGTAAGGTCTCAGGGAGGCGTCCCTAGCTAACAGGAAGTCCCACTGACTAGATAAAAAATTGCAACGTGTGTTCCGGTCCCTGAGTGAGCCAGGGAGAGTGCCCCTTCCTGGTCTGCAGGCACAGCATGTCTGCCTGCATCTCAGAACGCTGGCCCCTGGGTGGTCACAGACCGTGGACCCCTCACAGGGGCCACTCAGGTCCACACCCGGATTGCCAGAGCATTGCTACGTTTCCAAGGGTGCTTCCTGGGGCCTGACCAGGAACCACCCTTGGAACCTCCACGGCTGCCGCCATCTTGAGTCATGGCCCCTTTGACTCTTTTCCCAGGTCTCCCCTGGGGCCCCTCTTTGAGCAGCCTTTACTTCCAGAGCAGGGTTTCCTCTCCTCAAAACTGCCAGGGTGCAAGGGAGAGAGGCCTGCGGGCTGCTGGCAAGGCATCTAGGCCTGGCCCTCGGCCCCGCCCTGCCCTTCTGGGAAGTGGCCAGACCAGGAGACCTCTAAGGAACCTCCGCTTTGGTTAAACCTGCAACAGACCTAGGTAGAAGGGCTGCTTCACTGGTGACACCCCGAACAGGTTCTAGATTCAGATCCACAGCCCCCAGGGTCAAACCCTGCACCAGCCTCACCTGCCTTATCTAACACCCTCTTGCCACCTCACAAGGTGGTCCCAAGACAGACTCTAATAATCTTCTCCATCACTCCCACAACCCAAGAACACAGGCTCTGGAGTCAGACCCAGGTTTAATTCTGACTCTGTTGCTTCATAACTGTATTATCCTGTACACATTATTTCACCTACCCTAGTGGGTAGAGTTTCCACATCTGTGCACTGAGCACAAGGGTTAGCATAGAGAAAACAGCCAGACGGTGGTTCAAAGGAATGAGCCAAAGAATAAGTAATAATAAATAGGGGTGAGAGATTTAAAGATACCCGGAGAAGAACATTCTGAGGGTAGAGGACCCAGACAGGGGTTTAAATCTCCCAAGACAGAGGTAGAGAGGGCTTGCTGAGGAGAGAGCAGGAAGGTTTCAGGAGAAGACAGCAGACTGGGAGTGAGTCAGTTCTCACGGTCGCTGAATAATTCACAGGGCAGCCGGAATGGCATATGCTTCCTCTAAGCCCTCACCAGCAGGAATACCAGCCTCCTCCCCCCTCCCCCGTTCCCCATCGGTTGCCCAGGAAACCAGCTCCCTCCCCCCTCGAGGTAGGGCCGCCTGGGGCCCAGAGAATGGGCGATAGAGGGCATAGGGGACATGGAAGGGCAATCAGTGGGCCAGGCGGGTGCAGGTGGCCCAGGAGGAAGTCAGCTCTGCCAGTCACTGCCAGGTTGGAAGGGCAGGAAAACCAAGTCCAGAGGAGGCAGGGATCTGGGGACCCGCCTTCCTCCAAAGCCATTGGAGATGCTACAAAATAAAATAATAAAGGCTCAGAAGCAGAAAGCTCTGTCATATGGGTCAGAAATGAGACCGATTTGGACAGGGTGTTTGGGGGCAAAAAGGTGTGCTCAGGACTTGGATCTGTTTTTGCCATAGCTTCCTTTCTAGATTTTGTGCCTGGCTTCCTTGGCGACCCCCCTCTCCACCCTCCCCTGTGCCGCTCTATCTCTACGGAGGACTCGGACATCTCGAGAGGTTGGAGTGCTCTATCAAGAATAGCCTCTTCCCAGACCACCTCTAGGACAGGCTCCAACATTATCCTTGGCCTTGGACCAACACAGACAGCTCCTGGCCCAGGGGCCAGCACCCCCTGTGTCACTCTGTCAGCTGCCTTCCCCAAGGTCACCTGGCCTTTGTTATCTAGCATCCTCAATCTATCCCTGAGGGCCCAAGATCCTTGCCCTGTGCCTGCTCTAGTTCCTGTAGGGTCTCAAGGTACCCTCATGTTCTCAGATTACTTCCTAAGGCAGAAGGAAGCCAGAGCTGACTCACCCAGTAGACAACACCGAACCCAGCAAACAGAAGTTTCTATGGCGTTATGACTTCAATGTGCTGATAGCTTTATGGTGCCATGACAGAAGAAGGTCTTCACTGATAAGCGAACTGAAGTTCAGCTCCAAATACAACTGAAGCCACAACCTGTTGCTTGTTATGGAATCTTGTGCAAGGGGCTTAACCTCTCTGAACCTCAGTTTCCTCCTCTGTAATATGGGGAGAGCACGGTCTCATAGGGTTAAGTGAAGTGAGACAGGATAGCAGGTGCTTAACAAGTCTAGTTGTTGTTATTTAATATTATTAACATGATATTGTATATGGCATTTTTATTATAGACAATACAGGTGTGTGTGTGTGTGTGTGTGTGTGTGTTTCCAGGTGTTAGTCCTTTTTTTCTGCTCACCTCAGAGGAGCTCATGCTTGGTGCTCAGCTGCCCAGAGGCCACTTGTCACAAAGTCTAAAACATTGAAAACTTCCCTCAGTGAGCAAATTTGTCATTATTGCCTGAGCAAGCTACAGTTTTTGACTGAATTTGCCAAACACGATAATTTGATTGAGCAAACCAAATTACATAAGGTTTGCATTTGCACGCCTAACTTGAGAGAATGACTTTAGATATGAAAAGGGTACACTACAAAAATAAGTATTGCGTATGTTTCCAATTTTCCCAAAATTTCTCTTTTCCCCATAAAGAAAAATAAAAGGTTTCAGGTTTTTTTTTAACCTAAGCTTTCCAAGTTTCCAAAAATGTTGTATTTCTCGGCCCCATAAGGTGAGGGAAATATGCTAGAAGCACAGGATTGCGTTTCTAGGACACCCTCGAGCTTGACAGCCCTATCTCTGAGTCACCCCCACCTACAGCCCAGCTAGGTGGGGTTGAGCCAGGACCCCTGTGGTTCCCTCTCCAGGGCTTGAAGCTGGAGGCCTGTGACCTCTTCCTCAAGGCCTCCAAACAGGAAACCAGATCTCGTCTGGCCCCAGGCCAGATGGGTCTTATGTTCCTATCTTCAGTTCCAAGCCACCCCTGTCCATTCTCTCTTCTTCTCACACCAGCTATAGTGGCTTGAATTGTGTTCCCCAAAGATACATTGAAGCCCTAAGCCGTGGTACCTGTGAACAGGACTTTATTTTGGAAATAGGTCTTTGCAGATGTAAATAAGAGGAGGTCATACTGGAGTAGAGTGGGCCCTTCATCCAATATAACTGATGTCCTCACGGGAGGAGAACAGACACAGACACACAGGGACGAGGGCATGTGACCACAGACACAGAGATCGGAGTGACACAGCCGCAAGCCAAGGAACGCCAAAGATTGCCAGGGGTGACCAGAAACTAGGACAGAGAGGCAAGGGAGGATTCTCCCCTACCGCCTTCAGAGGGAGCGCGGCCTTGCTGACACTTTGATTTCAAACTTCTAGCCTCCAGAACAGTGAGGGAAGAGATGATTGTTTCTTGAGGGCACTCAGTTTGTTGTCTTCTGCGATGGCAGCCCCAGGACACTAATACACCCACCAACTCCATCCCCCCCAAGGGAAGCAGGCAAGCATGACTTCCCCACCCCCTCTACTGATGGAGCAACGGGGGCTAGAGGAGGGGCCCCAAGGTCACATCCTCCAGAGAAGTGTGCAACCAGGGTCTAGAACTGCCAAGGGGGCGGGGCATGTACAAAAGACTTGAACAAAAGAACTGAGTTCAAGTCCTACTTTTTCCACTCGTTTGCTGTGACCTAGAGAAAGTCACATGGCACTTGTCTCTCTTTTCCATAAGAATCTCTTAAATACAGAGAACAAACAGGATTAATGGGGGAAGGGTTGAAGGAGGGGCAAATGGGTCATGGGCATTGAGTAGGGCACTTGTTGGGATGAGCACTGGGTGTTGTATGTAAGCAATGAATCACGGGAATCTACCCCAAAACCAAGAGCACACTGTACATACTATATGATGGCCAACTGACAATAAATTATATATTTTTTAAAAAATCATCTTCTTTGCTCATTGTCTGCCTCCTTCTACCTATGCTAAGGTGTAAGCTGAGGAGGGCAGGGATTTTTGTCTGTTTCTGTACCCCGGTGCCTTATCCTAGAACAAGGATTTCTGTAGGAACCCCAAACGCATATTTTTTAAATGAATGGATGCCTCCCTCTGCTAGGTCTTGTCCTGGACCCTAAGGCCACAAAGACACATTAGCTGTGATTTTCAGCTCCCAGACAGGGAAAAAACAGATATAGAAACAGATCATTATGATCCCTTGTCGTGAGTTTTCTGGCAGAGATAAGAACCAGGTCATGCGGGGCTCAGAGGAGGGGATGGAAATTCTGCTGGGTCTGGTGGTCAAGACAGTTTTACTGAGAAGACCACTGAATGGGCATTGAAGGATGAATAGGAATTCCTCAGGACCACACCATGCCAGACTAAAAAACTCTGGTCTTGGGACGCCTGGATGGCTCAGTCGATTAAGTGTTGAACTTTGGCTCAGGTCATGATCTTACAGTTCATGGATTTGCACTCTGCATAGGGCTCTGCTGTCAGCACAGAGACCCCTTTGGATCTTCTGTCCCCTTCTCTGTCCCTCTCCCACTCTCTAAAAAAAAAAAAGTTTAGTCTTGCACTAGTAGGTGATGGGAACCCCCCAAGGGCTTTAAGCAGAGGGGCAATTACAGGATTAGATTCTGCTTCAGGACCACCTCTCTGGCCGCCAGGAGCAGAGGATGAATTAGAAGGAGTGTTGGCAGACAAGGGGCACTGTGAAGGTCTGTGGCAGTGGGCCAGGGAAGAGATGATGAGGCCAGAACTAGGCATGTTATCTGGGATGGAGAGGAAGGGACTGTGCGGAATGGAATGTACAGCCTGTTAGACACTGGAGGGAGAGTGTGGGTAGGAAGTCTACATAACAGAGAGGAACTCGAGGCACATGTCCAGGAGCCTTGTGGGGCACAGGTGGGCTCCACTCAGGGATGTCTGCGGACTGGCCAGCTGATTCTGACCCACTCAGGCAAGTGTGTCAGGACAACGTCACATCTCAGCTCATCTTCCCAGCTTCCCAAGTCCAAAGCCCCTTCTGCTGGGCAACTGGGGGAGATCCTCTCCACGCTGGCCCAGGGAAGGAGAAGAGGGGTTTGCTCTTGTGGACGCCCTGCCTGCCTGGGGTACAGAACCAGAGAGGACTCCCTTGCTGTCACCATGGAGGTCAGCAGTGAGCCAGCAGGAATAACCTCCTACAGAAGGGGGCACCGAGAGGCTGAAGGAGGGAACAAGTGAGTTGACACAGCTCGATCAAGAGTTTGCCTGTGATGGAGGAGAGGATGAGGCATGAGGGAGAAATCTGCCCTTGCTTCAGGGACCAGGCAAGAGAGGCGAAGGGACCATGGTGGGGTCCTGCAGAAAGTGGATGAGAGAGGATACCAGGCAGAGGTGAGGACATATATCTTGGACAGGATCCAGAAAATATGATCCCCGAAAGATGAACTGTCCCAGGTGAGAAAGGACAAAGCATTAAAGGGCCTTACAGAATACTGACCTCTTTTCTGAATAAGCCGGAGGTGAGGGTGTGTGGCGAGAGCAAGAGGCAGGTGGCCCAGGGAGGTCAGAGTAGTTGGCATTGCCAGTGCAGAGAAGGGGCCACAGGAGCAGGCAGGATGGTGCGGTGGAGCCTGTGTGGGTGAAGCCCCCTCCAGTGCTAGGGACGCAGAGCCATCCTGCGGGATTGATGTGGGCTGGGTCCCGGGCCGTGAGTCACGCTTGGACTTGTCAACCACGAGTCCTGATTTTTGAGTGGGAAAATATGTTGCCTGCTGTAGCAGTTAGGGTCTCAGCAGGAAACAGATGGTACACTCAAAATTGGGTAATTTCAGGAGAGTTTATGAAGGGTCTGTTTACAAAGGTGTGGGCAGGGCTTAGGAGAGCCTCAGGGGTCGGGCAGCTCCCTCCTTCTGGCTCATGTGAGGAAAACGTGGTACTCTGTCACCACCCTAGTGCCGTGGGGACAAGGAGAGGGATGACAATAGTACCCAGAGAATGAGCCTGGAAGCCAGCTGGCTACCGGACACCCAGCTCTTTGTTCAGCCATCTGGGAGAAGAAGCCAGGCAGGAAATAGCCTAATCTCACTCTCCTCCCTCCCTCCAGTTTACTGCTGGGGGATCCCCATTGCCTGAGCCCAACAGGAAGTCAGGGGGCAAAGGAGTCGGTTCACAGGTCCTCAGGGGGTGAGCAGGGTGGAGTAGGGCAGAGAGTGGCTCTGGAAAGGCAAACAGAAGGTCTAGAAGCTAGCTGTGGAGATCCCCATCTTCAGAAATGCTGCCCACCTGTGGAAGAGGGCCCCAGAGGCCACCCAAGGAAGGTGTGTCCTTGTGCGTGTTGGAAGGGGAGGGTGTGGTGGGGGAGAGAGGACACTCCTCCAGGCTCGCCCCCCACAGAAATCGCCTGCCTAATTTCTCTGGCAGCAGAGTGGTGACATTCCTGCTTAGAAAGAGTCGATGATCAGATTCTGTGATTAGGAGGAAGAGGGTGGGAGATAGAGGACATGCTACAGGGGGTTAGAAGCTCTGGGACTCCGCCTTCAGCCAGATGGACAGGTGGACAGACCAGGGACCACCCCCCACTGACCCCTGTCCTGTTCCTCGGCCCACAAGTACATTCAGTCAAAGGTGCTAACAGATCACTGGGAAAGATGGATGGAGTAATCAGGGCAAATGAAATTAACATGCACAGGGTAATCAACACTCATTAAGCCAATTTAGTCAAGTGATGACCTCAGTCAGCTTTTATTTAATCATATACTTAAATGTCAAATCAATATGCAAATCTCATCCAGGCCTTTTCCAATTATAACCCATTAAAAACTTTCAAGTAAATCAATGCAGCCAGGCAGCAGGGGTGAGGCTAGGAGAGACAAGCTGAACCTCAGACGACTGGGCACTGGGCCTTTTGTCTACAGCACCCCCTCTGCCCCATGGCCCTCACTGGTATCCCCACCCTTATCCCATTCCCCACCATCTACCATCAAAACTTACCCCTCCTGCAGCCATCCCATACCCCCTAAAAGAGAAGAAGGACACTGACCTAGCTTTTCCCTAAAAGTCCCATAATAACCACATTCCCATCTCTATGCACTCAGCACTTTGGTGACTGATTGGAGTGCCCCCCGCCCCCCCCCCCCAACCTCTATTAGATAGACTTGTAAATCCCTATTTCTCAATGACCAGGTGGAAACTCAAAAATGCCTAGAGGCTTCTCACAAAACTCCAGCTCACCACTAAGGAAGGGGGGCCTCCAGAGGCCAGGCCAAGCCTGGGGGCCAGTCCACCACCCCCAGGGTGTTCAGGCAAAGAGGGGAGGAGGAGTCTGTGAAAGGGGCTACTCTTCCATCCTGAGACGGAGTCACCAAGTCCCCTCGCCCCACCCCCAATGGTCTAGTGAAGCTGGGTGTGACTTAGCCACATGTAAAAGGCTGTGTCAAACTTGGTTAACTTGTCCCAGAATTGTTAAAAAAAAAAAAAAGAGGTCAAATCATGACTGTCATTGTTTATGATCATTCCATCTACCTCTGACACTGTCTCACACCAGGGAGACAAGAGACAGATAAGCCATGGTCCCACAGCAAGGAAAATAAGGACAGGGTCCACTCCCACCAGATGCTGGCTCTGTGCCACACCTGCACTGTGGCCAGTGCTTTTCCTTTGGTGAATTTGTGTGGAAGGTATTGCCCTCCCACCTCCATACATAAAGAAGGGAGCAAGATCAGAGAGAGTGGTTAATGGCCTTGAGGTTGCACTGTTAGTAAATGGCAGACTCTGGAATGAAAAACAGGTCTTTCTGAGTCAAAGGCCTCAAAGTCCACAGGTCATCCGTGCAGGAAGGGCTCCGCTCACATGGGCCCTTTTCTGGGGAGGGGGGGAGTGGTGGAGGGGATGCAGCTGCCGCTGACACCAGTGAGGCTGCTGGACTAAGGGCCTGGCTTCCTAGAGCTGATGTGAAGGGTTCAGAGACACAGTCTGAGCCCCTGGCAGGCACAGGAGGCCCAGTCTCGGGCCACAGCTGCTTCTCAGAGATCTGCGCCTCGGGGTCAGCCAAGAACCAACAGGTACAGCTGTGAGAGAGCCTTGATAATGTCATAGCAGAGCCAGATTTAGGACTCGTTCCCAGGGATGCACACTAATTGACTTGCATATGGCACGGCAGTGCTGGGTGGCGACCCCGAAAATGATTGGGGGCGGCTGGCAGTGTGAGGGAGTCAACACTGGTGCCTTGACAGCTTCAGGGCCACATGCCTGCAGCTCCGAACCATCCCCAAGGGAGTGGAGAGGGGATGCCCCTAGCCCAGTAGGGGGAGAGAGAGAGCAAAATGGCAAAGTCTAGAACCAGGGCCTGTGGCCAAAACTGGGACCATAAGACTTTCAGAGTTCATGCAGGATGAGGTCAGAACAGACAGGGGAGGTAGAGCCTGGCGTAAGTGAGCATCACAATCCCATGTCTTGGAAACCGCCTCAAGTCTACATGAACTCGGACGGTTGGTCTGCTGGGGACGAGCCAGCTGGGACTGCCCACTAGTGGAGGACAGCCACCCTTCACCCTCCAGCTGGCAGCTTGGGACAAGTTAACCGAATGTGGCACAGCCTTTTCAACGCTCGGATGTTGGCCGGGCTTCGGAGACTCCTCCTGACAGTTTCGTAGCCAGGACACAGAAGAAGAGTGGACGAGGACTGAGGGGAAAGAAGGGAAGAGCCAAGAGATTGACATTTGGCGCCTGCAGCTAGCTGTCCAAACTTATGCTGGGAGCCCTTGAATTTATTATCTTATTTAGTCCTTGATACAACCCCGACAGGTATTATTATTCCTGCTGTAGAAATTAAGAAACTCTTGGGGCACCTGATGGCTCAGCCAGTTGAGCCAACTTTGGCTCAGGTCATGATCTCATGGTTCATGAGTTCGAGCCCCACATCAGGCTCTGTGCTGACAGCTCAGAGCTTAGAGCCTGCTTCAGATTCTGTGTCTCCCTCCCTGTCTACCCCTCTCTCTCTCTCTCTCTCTCTCTCAAAT
>NC_043707.1:114338364-114393965 GCF_006229205.1 Suricata suricatta
TTTTTTTTTTTTAATAGTTTATTGTCAAATTGGTTTCCATATAACACCCAGTGCTCTTCCCCACAAGTGCCCTCCTCCATTACCACCAATCTTTTTAAAAGTAACTATTTTCCTGAACAGGCTTTAACCACTAAGTCACGGCCAGGGAAGGGAGAGGCACAAAGGGGCTTGGCCGGTCCGGCCACTGTGGGTCAGAGAAGAGGAAAGCAGAACGCGGTCTAACAAATGCCCCTCCCCTCTCCTCACAGAGAGAAGCGAGCCCCAGTCTGGGTCTTCAGAGGGGAAGATGGCTCCGGACACAAAGAAACAGGACTGTAACAGCCAACAAGGACCCCCAGTGACTCTGGCAAAGAAGGACACGGCAGCTGCAAGTGTCTAGGGAGGCAGCTGGCTGGGAAGCCTGGATTTAAAGGGGGCTTGTGCAGGGACACCTGGGTGGCTCAGTCAGTTAAGCATCAAACTCTTAATGTCAGCTCAGGTCATGATCTCACAGTTTGTGGCATGGAGCCCCGCATCGGGCTCCACCCAGATGGTGCAGCTCCTGCTTGGGATTGTCTCTCCATCTCTCTCTGTCCCTCCCCCGCTCACTTGCACTTGCTCTCTCTCTCTCTCAAAATAAATAAATAAACTTAAAAAAAACTTTAAAGGGGAGGATGAAGGCAGAGACCCCCCACAGACCCACAGGAACCACCAAAGTAATTGCCAAGGCTGCCAATCATGCCAGGGGAACTGAAAAAAAAAACAGGAAGTGCTTAAGATGCATCTCCAAACCCCAGAAAAATTCCCATCTGGGTGGATGAGAAAGCGCTAGAAGTCCTGGAGAAGAGAGGAGCAGTGAGAAAATCCCGAATGAGCAAAATGATTAAAAATAAAAAAACGTGTTTTTCTAACTTGAACTCCATCACGGCAAGGATCCAAGCCACGGGTTATACGCACAGGGAAGGCAAGTCATATACATGACCACCGGGGTCCCACATGGGTTCCCCCAACAGGAGACCTGCCAGACTCACCCCAGCCCCCCGTCTCTAGTAGCTCATCAACAGAGTGAAACTCAAGGGACTTTAAACAGCCTCTCCACCTCCCGGCGGGTCTGGAGTCTGGGGGGAAGTGGGGGATTCCAGACGGTGGGAAACTCAGGAATGGCTTGTGACCATTCTTTCCCGAACAGTGACTAGGAATCAAGAACTTCCTGCCCACAGGATGGCCCTCGCCGCATTCATACCTCTCCCTTCCTGACCTAACTGACCCCTACAACACTCATTTTAATCTCAGCATTCATTAGGCACCTGCTGTATGCCAGGCACTGTTCTAGGCACTGACAGGAAGCCACACACAAGGCAGACAGACGGGCCTCTGCTTTTACAGCATTTAGACTCCGCCAGAGAAGATAACACTGAGCCAATATCTCCAGCTCCACTCTCTCACACAGATTTAAATGCTCCGTGTTCGTGGATGACTCCTGGATATATATCTCCAGCCCAAACCTCTCCCCTGAATGCCAGATGCATGTTTTCAACTGCTTCCTTGATATCTACATTTGCATTTCTAACAAGTATTTTAAACTCAACGTCCCTAAGACGAAATGATTCTACACCTTCCCCCTCCACAAAACCTGTTTCTGCTTCTCCCCCAGACTTCCCGGTTACTCCAGCAAAAACCTGGAAGTCATGCTGCAGGCCCTCACTTATCTTTTTCACAAGAGAAATCAGACCATTTCCCTCTCCTGCTCAGAATCCTCAACCACAAGCCTCTCTCCCTGCCCCTCCCCTGCTCATGCTGTCTCTCTCTCTCTCTCTCAAAAATAAATAAATGAAAGGGTTTTCCTTAACCAAGTTTCTCCACCCCCTCACCTCCTGATCCCACAGCAAGCCACTGCCATCTACCTCCGACCCTGTCCTCACCAAGGCGAGTGCTGATGATCACCTTGGTCTTCACTGGTAGTGACATTCTGCCAGGGACACTGCTAACCATCCATTCTCTCCTCCAAGTGGCCCCTCGCTGGGGTTTCTGGACACCAGGTCTTCCCTGGGCGTCCCCTCTCCTGCTCGAGGACTCTTCCGTCACCCCGGGGACCCATCCTCCAGCTGCTCGGTAAATGGCAGGGGTTCCCAGGGTTCAACACTTGGCCTTCTGCTCTGCTTACCCTAAACACCCTCATCCACTTTCATGGACTTATCACTAATTTGCTGTCACTAATTCCCTGATGGGACCCTAGTCCAGGTCCTCAGCCAGACTCCATCCCCCGACATGTGGTTATGGCTTTTATCCCGCCCACAGCACTGTCAACCATGACCATAGGCTGGCCACTACCGCATCGTCCGTACTCGAACTTCATTCCAGTCCAGTTTCTGATGGCAGAAATTCTGGCATCATCCAAATCTCCTCTCTCAACCCCTGTGTCTAATTTGTAACTCAGCCTTGTGGTCTAATGTGCCTCCTTAATGGTGCTTCCATCTGTCCGCTCCTGCTACTGCTCCTGCCTCGGTAGGGGAGGGGAGGGGAGAGCCTCACCCGCCCTCCCTTGGATTATACCTTTAGGCTCCCCTCCTCCAGTCATCCTCCAGGGTCTCAACAGTGAAGACATTTTTCCAAAATGCAGATCTGGCTGTATCACTGTTTCCTTGGAGCCCCCTCTTGGTGCAGAACCTAGCTACTGCTGGAGGGCAGATCACCCCAAACTCAGTAGCTTAGGATAACTGTCATTGCTATAACTCGTGCATCTGCGGGTGGTCTGGGGTCAGCTGACCTTGGCTGGGGTCACCCCAGTCTGCAGGTAAGCTGGGGGCTCAGCTCAGGTCGGGCTTCACTGGGGCACATCCACTCTTTGGACTAGCAGAAATGTGCAAGGCCTCTTGAGACCTGGGCTCAGAATTGACAC
Organism: Suricata suricatta; assembly: GCF_006229205.1. Lineage (NCBI taxonomy): Eukaryota > Metazoa > Chordata > Mammalia > Carnivora > Herpestidae > Suricata > Suricata suricatta. The sequence continues at coordinate 114,341,243 of NC_043707.1, forward strand.
ACAGTAAATCTACATCATTCTATTGCCCAAAGCAAGGCACATAGCCGAATTAGGATCAAGAGGAGGGAAACTATACTCTGCTCTTAAGGATTTGCAAAGCCGCTTCCCAATGGGCACGGACACGGGAAGGGTGAAGAATTGGAGCCATAAATGCAACTCACCACAGTAGCATCCCATGACCAGCAGGCTCAAGCCTCAACTCCCTGATGCAGAGACCCTCCAGGGGCTGACCCAGCCACCGCTCCAGCCCCACCTCCTATGCTCCGAGCTCCCATCCACCTCCCTCCCAGCATCCACAACCCCACAAATATGCCTTGGCATCTCACATCCCTCACGGCACACGCTGTTTTTCATTCCCAAGGCCCCGCCCCTGCCTACCACTATCCACCTGGGAAATATGTACCCATTCTGTAGGCTCTAGCTCAGTGAGCAGCTCCACATGCCCCATTATAGCACACACCCTTGGGCAAAGGTGTCATTTCCTCCCCTGGATGGTATGTGAGTTTGCTGTTACCACTGTAACCAATTACCTCGAACTTGGTTCAAACAACACAGATTCATTGTTTTACTCTTCTGGAGGTCAGAAGTCCAAAATCAGTTCCGCTGGGTTAAAGTGAGGGCGCTGTCAGGGGAGGTTGCTTCTGGAGCCTCTGAGAAGAGACTCTATTTCCTTGCCTTTTTCAGCTCCTAGTGGCCTAGGATCCGGATTCCTCGGCCTGTGGCCCCTGCTCCACCTTCAAGGAGTAAGAGCATCATTTCTACCTCCGCCCACATCACCGTCTCCTCGTCTGGGCCAAATCTCCCTCTGCCTCCACCTTAAATTTTTTTAACGTTTATTTATCATTGAGAGACAGAGAAAGACAGAACATGATCATGGGAGGGGCTGAGAGAGAAGGAGATGCAGAATTCAAAGTAGGCTCCAGGCTCCGAGCTGTCAGCACAGAGCCCAATGCAGGGCTCAAACTCACAAATCGGGAGATCATGACCTGAGCCGAAGTCGGATGCTCAACCGGAGCCACCCAGGCGCCACACCCCTACCTCCATCTTATGAGGACACGTGATCACATGTAGGGTTCACCTGGGCAATCCAGGATACTCTCCCCACCTGGAGATCCTTAACTAAGTCACACTTGCAAAGTTCATTTTGCCAAATCAGATGACATTCAAGGCTCCAGGGATGAGGAATCTGGTATCTTTCAGGGCTGTTATTCAGCCCACTAATGGCAATTTCCATGTTTCTTCTCCTGGCCTTTCTTCTGCCTGGCTCGGGACCTGGCTCGAGACGGGTGTTCCATACCCTTGGTGAAAGAAAGCTCAGATGAGTGAGACTGAACGCAGCACCACAGAGTGCCCCTCAGGAGTGCCAGGGTCCCAGCAGGCTGGCTGGCAAAGTCAGCCAGGAAAACCCAGGCTTCTGAAACTCCATCCCCTACAATCACCATTGCAGAATATTCTCTGTAATAAATAAGAGATCAAACCAAGCCCTTGTGCAATGCAGGAGCCAGGCAGCCTGAGCTAAAAAGGAAAGAGATTCCTCCCCAGAACTGCAGAGACGGAGCAGTAAACTCAGCCCAAGGAAGGTTTAACCCCCCTGTTCCTCGTCATAAATGCACAGAATGGGCTCCGTGCTGGGTCCATGAAAGCACTTACCCCGTTCCTGTGTATTCCACAAGCAACTATGAAGACCACTTGTGCCAGACAAACAAAACACGGCCCCTGCCCTCAAGGGGCTGCCAGTCCAAACTCCTTTTGAACATCTTTGAGATGACCAGTCCTCTGACCAGCACAATTTCCAAACATCTTGGAGCTCATGGAAGTCCTGTCCCTTATATTTTCAGAGCCCTCCTGGCAGAGCCTTTCATTTATTAAATGACCATGGAGCAGCAAGGAGGTGACAAGCCCTGGGTCAGCCCTTCTTCAGGGTGGGCTGTCCCACTGGCCACAGGTTGATGTTCCCTGTAGGACTTCTGGAGCCTTCTACCTTGCCCTGGTCAATTCCCGGTGCAGGGCAGTTGGGAGGGTGCCTGGAGAGGGAGATGGGGACTGACCACTGAAAAAGCATCAGGGATTCAAACCAAAGAAGTGTTTTGCTCAGCTGAAGGAGGAAGCCAGGCTGATTGAGGGTAACATGGAAGATGGGGACACAAAAGTGACCACAATCAGGCACCTGGGTGGCTCAGTTGTTTAAGCATCCAACTTCAGCTCAGGTCATGATTTTGCAGTTTGTGAGTTTGAGCCCCATGACAGCTCAGAGCCTGGAGCCTGCTTTGGATTCTATGCCTCCCTCTCTCTCTATCCCTCAACCCACTTGTATCCTGTCTCTCTCTTTCTCTCCAAAATAAACATTAAAAAAAAAAGTGACCACAATCACAATAGTCACTAATGACTGAATTAGCTCTCACTACAGGCCAGACTGTGCTACGTGCTTGAAGTGAGTTTCTCTCACTTAACCCTCCTACCATCCCTGTAAGGTAAATATTATAAGCTCCACTTTACAGATGAGGAAATTGAGGCACAGAGAGGTAAAGGGCATATAGCTGTGAGTAGAACCAAAATGTGGGTTAACTACATCTAGACTACTCCTTCTAGTTATTTGACCATGAAGGAAGGATAAGCCATGTGGGTAAAGAAGGGGGTGTGATGGTCAAGGGGCTTCCCTTGGGGTCAGGGAAGGTTGTTTTATAGATAGAAGAGCATAAACACGTATGTGCACAAAATAGCATGCTTGTGTACTGATGGGCAGGGGCTCAGTTGACCATCGAGGGGGCAGGATGCAGGACATGGGTTGGGGCTGGGCCAGTAAGGCATCAGGGGACCTGGAGACAAGTGTCGGGCTGGAGGCAAATGACTTCAACATTCATCACTTACAAACATCCTCGCCCACTCTCTCGATGGAGGCCCACAATAGACTACGTTTAAGCCAGAGGGTTTGGGGAGGCGGCACCACTTGCTCAAGGTCAGAAAGCTGGTGGCAGAGCTGGGGCACAAACCCTCTTGTTCCGCAGCCTCAACTCTGACTCATGTTAAGGTCAACCCCATGAGGTGGGTAGATAAGGGAACTAGAGCCCAGGCTCAGACAAACCAGAGGGACACTGAAGTCAAACCTAGAGCTGGCTCATCCACGGGAGAGGGTGCAGGGTTTCTGGAAGTGACTTCTCTCTAGCACAGAACAGAGCTAGTCTTGGACAGCGGGCCATCCAGCCATGCTCAAAACTTCACTTCCTCCACAGACCTCTTCCCACCCCAGACAGGTTGGGGAGACAGGTCTAGGAAGACAGCCATGCTTGAGAGCATCTGAAATAGGAAGACTAGGGGTGCCTGGGTGGCTCAGTCGGTTAAGCATCAGGTTTCAGCTCAGGTCATGATCTCACGGTTCGTGGGTTCGAGCCCCGCATTGGGTTCTGTGCTGACAGCTCAAAACCTGGAGCCTGCTTCAGATTCTGTATCTCCCTCTGTCTCTGACCCTCCCCTGCTCACACCATCTCTCTCTGTCTCTCAAAAATAAATAACATAAAAAAATTTTTTATGCACTGGAGAGAAGGATGACCAGTAAACAGACGTATCTGTGATCTCAGGGAGTTTATGGTCAAAGGAAGGAAAGAGATAGGCTTGAATCAGATAATCACAGACATAGAGGTAAAATATCATAATCAGTGCTGTGTACAAGAGGCACGTGGTCTCCTGAGCACGTATATGGGGCTGACTTATCAAGAACTCAGAGAGGCTTCCTAAGGAAGCAGCTTGTGACCAGGGATCAGAGCATGGGTGGGACTGGCAGAATGAAGAGGGACAGAACAGCCAGGCAGACAGGACAGGGCAACACAGTGGAATCCTACAGCAGGACAGTGGTTCTGGGATTCACAAAGAGCCTTTTCTCTGTTGCCAGATGGTGAGTGGGAAGGTTCTGTGGACATGGTGTCATCCAGAGGATGTACAGTGAGTAACAGTAGCTAACACTTGTGTACCTGTAACTAGCAATATATAGGACACTCATATAACTAAATATCAATATGAGCACTAACAGCTAACAATTGTATACAATGTACTCTATGCCAGACACTGATCTAAGCCCTTTTTATATTAAGCCATTTAATCCTCACAGCCATTCCAGGAGGTGAATACCATTGGTATATCCATTTTGCTTGTAATGACCAGAGATGTTAAGTTACTCTACTAAGGTCACACAGCCTGCAAGTGGTGGCTCCTGGATCCAAACCCAGAGCCTGAACTACCTCCTTGCTAATTGAGCACCTACTCTATACCACGTCCGTGCTCAGTGCTTTATGTGTATCTCCACTGGCTGCTCACAGCAACCCTAATAGGTGGCTAATCAGTAATAGTAATAGACAAGGAAAAGGAGATTCAGAGAGCAGGTGGGATCTGCCCAAGGTCACACAGCTAGTATGTAGAGCACTGAACCAAGTACTTCAGAACCCAGGACTCCAGATCTGCAGCGGGGCAGAGAAGAAAAGGCAAAGGGCCATCTTAGAAGTCAGCCCCAGGGATGGCTTGGGGATCTTTCAGCAGCAACAGACAGACTCATTCATTACTTCAGAGGAAAAGGGATTTGTTGAAATTACACATGTGCATGGGTGTGATATAATAAAAAGTAAATAGTTGGTCTTTATCCCTAGCTCCTGGCACACAGCTCCTAAAACCATTGGCATCTCCGGAGTATTAACAGTGTCTTTTGTATGCTAATGAGATGATTGGTGGCTGGGAGCCCCTAGAGAGCTGTGGGATGGGGATGGGTTGCCAGATGGAAGAAGGCAGTGATAAGAGGAGGGGGAACTTCCAACTCCACCCCCGCCCCGCCTCCAGGGAGGGGAAGAGGGGCTAGAGACTGAGTTACTAGCCAGCGGCTGAAGATTTCATCAGTTACGCCTACATGATGGAACCTCCATAAAAGAAAATCCTAAACAAAGTGGGTACGGAGAGCTTCCAGGCTGGTGATCATGGTACTGGGGAGGTGACATGCCCAGGAAGGGCACAGCAACTCCGAGCCCCTTGCCCTTTGCACCTTTCGCATTTTGGCTGTCCCTGAGTTGTGGTTTTTTTTTTATAGTAAACCAGTATATGTAAATTAAGTGACTTTCTGAGTTTCGTGAGATTTTCTAGCAAATTATCAAACCTGAGAGGGGGTCATGGGAACCCCCGATCTACAGCTGGTTGGTCAGAAGTACAGAAAACTCAGAACTTGCAACTGGCATCTGAAGTTGGGGCGGGGGGCAGCCTTGTGGGGTCTGAGCTGACTCTGGGAATGTAGTGACAGACTGAAATGAAAGATCGGACATCCGGCTGGTGTTGGAAAATCAAAGAATTGGTTGTGGTATCGGAAGACACTACTATTTCGTGTCAGAGCGTTGTGAGGAAAAACAGTGTGGTGGGTCATGGCCAACCTATGCAAGGCCTCCCTTGAGTAAAGGGTGCCCTGTGCACACAGTGGGAATGGGGCGAGGCTGCCTCGGAAGGCGGTGTGAGCAGCCTGCAGTACGTCTAGTGTATCTGGGTTAAACAGAGCACATCAGGGGAGAGGGAGCGGGGGTCATGGGTCCAATCAGGAGGAGGCAGTGTGGGGCAAAGTCAATGTCGAGGGTTTTGGGTATGGACGGGCAGAATGAAGCGGTGTCGTGGAGGGCAGGCTGGGGACCATGTTAGTGACACACAGAGAAATAGCTAAATGCACAGAACTCTCATTGGCTGGTAAAGTTGGAAGGCTGGCCAACCTTGGCATTCTGACGGGAAGGGCAGCATATGGAGGGGTCGTGCACCAGAGCGCCGTGGATGTCCACGGGGCGAGACGTCCGTGTGGCGGGATGTGGCCAGGGAGGAGCCCAGCAGCCGTCAAAGTCTATGTTTCTGAATGTCAGTTCTCTGGAATTTTGCTGGGGCAGAATGTAAGCAAGGCAGACAGCCAACATCTCTGCGTGACAGGGCTGCCGGACGCCTGTGTGTCAGCAGGGCAGTGTGGCGGAATGGCTGCAGATTGGAGTGTCAGTCGGGGGGAACATTGCTTTGACAGGTGGTTGGTGGACGGGAATGTCAGTGAGGCCTGTGGCTGCAGTGAGTTAATACCCTTGACCTCTGTACCCTGGACTCAGGCCACATAGCATCAGGAGGTGGGGGCTGGCCATGCTCCTGGCCAGGGAGAGTGAGCCCAAGAGGCATTGCTCTCCCATCGAGAACAGGGACTTGGAAAAGGGGAAAGAAGGCATAGTCACTTGCTAGGGCAGCCATACCAAAGTGCCACAGACACGGGGACTTGAACAGCGTGAAGTCTGGCGGCTGGAAGTCCGAGCTCCAGGAGTCCACAGGGCTGGTTTCTTCTGAGGCTTCTCTCCTGGGTCTGCAGATGACTGTCACGGTCTGTCTGTGTGTGAGACTGCATCTTAATCTCTTCTTCTTTTGTTTTTTAAGTTTATTTATATTGAGAGAGAAAGAGAGAGAGTGGAGGAAGGGCAGAGAGGGGGAAAGAGAGAATCTCAATAAGGCTCCGTACTGTCGGTGCAGAGGTGGACACAGGGCTCGAACTCACAAACCGTGGGATCATGACCTGAGCCGGGATCAAGAGTCAGACTCTTAAGCGACTGAGCCACCCAGATGCCCCTTAATCTCCTCTTCCTACAGGGACCCCAGTCATGTTGGATTAGGGCCCCCTCAAATGACCTCAGTTTACCTTAACTATCATTTAAAGACCCTATCTCCAAAAACAATTCTGAGGTCCTGGGAGTTAGGACCTTAACATATGAACTGGGGGAGTAGAAGGAGACACAATTCAGCCTGTAACTTTAGGAAAACAAGATTAAAGAGCTATTCCATGTCAGGACTGAGCAGAGAGAGAGGCAACCGCCAGATGTGAAGGGTTCAATCAGGGAAGACTTCTTGGAGAAGGCAGGTTTGTAAGCAGAACTTGTTGTAGACCCATGGAGACCTCAAGTAGCCCAAGGGTTCCTAGATTCATGGAAAACAGAGAACCCCTAAACATAGATACAAGGGAAATTCTGGAAGAAGCAACCATGCAGAAAACTCTGACCTAGGAGCTACCTCTCAGAGGAAGCCCTGGGAGACTAAATTCAAGTCTCCCCAGAGTGGGGCTAGGCTAAGTAAATAATAGCTTTTCCCCCCATTTTTGCAAGACTTTAACGTTTCGAGAGCATGGGATTTGGGGTCTGACCAGTCTGGATTCCAATTAGGACCCTGTTGGGTCTGTGCCACCTTGGACGGTCAGGTGACAAGCCCAAGCCTCAGTTTCCTATTGTATTCAGTGGGAATGACTTCGTAGAAACACCTAGAACAGAACTTGGCCAGTAACAAGGCTCAAGAAATGGCAGCCAGACCATAAACCTGCAGGTCTTTGATTCTCTAACTCCCTCCCCAGACCCAGGCCCTGACAAAGGAGGCTCCCTTCACCGTGTGCCCTTGAAGGGGGTGCGGGGGAGACAGCCAGCAGCTGCCTGGCCCTCTGGTCCCACAGGGATCCTCTGGGCCACCACTTCCCCCTCGGGGATGGAACTCAAGCACTTCCTCCCCCACCCACACTACTTAATGCTCCCCGCCCTGCATCCTGGATTCATTTCTTCATTTTTCTCATGGAACCTGTCTCCCTGTTTTACTTCTTGATGCCTGTGGCCTGTCATCCACACCTCGCGAATGAGGTATTGTGCTCCCCGGCCCCCAGAGAGCTACCTCAGCCAAAGGAAAGGCAGAATAAATACTTGGTGCTTGAGGGAGCTGGGGCAAGGTGCTGAGGCCGTGAGACGAGGCCTGTGGACACAGCATGGGGGGCAGCTGAGGGGCGGGGTCGCCTGTCTTTTCTAGGAGGCTAAGGATGATCGGGGCGCCGGGACCCCAGTGCTGCCTGGGCCTCCTGGGGCCAGGCCAGTCAGCTTTGCAGGGAGGATGGGAGAGGCATCCACTCAGGTGTAAAGCCTCCCCCTAGAGGAGCTATATCTGAAAAGCAAATCACTCTCCCTATGGTTTGTCCATTTCTGGCTCAGGGAACTGAAACACCTCATTTCACGGCCTCTGGTTACCAGAGACAGCCCAGGGCGGGAAGCCACAGGACCCGCCCCGCTTCTGGACACCTGACCTAGGGCTGGTAGAGAATACTATCCTCTGTACTCAGAGAGACCACTGACTAGCTGTCTACAGGGCTGCCGTCTTCCCTCCGCCCCTCCCACACACACGTGACACAATGAGTCCCCTCCCATCCCAAGTCTCTCCTCTGGGCACTCTAAATTTTTTTTAACATTCATTTATTTTTGAGAGAGACAGAATGTGAGCCGGGGAGGGAGCAGAAAGAGGAGACACAGATTCGGAAGCAGACTCCAGGCTCTGAGCTATCAGTACAGAGCCCGGCATGGGAATTGAACCCACGGACCGAGAGTTCATGACCTGGGCTGAAGTCAGATGCTTAACTGACTGACCTACCCAGGTGCCCCCTGGGCACACTCTATAGCCAGGGCCCAGGAGCAGACACACCCCCAGGTGTGCTCTGAGCAGCGAGGTGTAGGGGCACACGTGGGCACACCTATGCACATGTACGTGTCCATGTACATATTTAGGTTTATATATATGTACACACACAGCATCAAGGCACCCTTGCTATCCTGGTTCTCAGAACAATATCGAAGGGCACATTGCTGTGGAGAAGGGTGGACCCTCACAGCAGAAGGGTGCCTGGACCAAGTCCTCAGCCCTCAGAGATAGTTGAGAATCTGACAGCCCCCTGGTAGAGCTGGCTGGGCGCGATCTCAGTGTGCCCTGACTAGCCCTCCCGGGGATGGCCCAGGACTCTCCTGTTGTGGGCACAGCCGCTGTGTGCAGGCTGAAGAGTGGCATCAGTACTCAGAGGAACCCAGAGAGAGCAAAGCCTGAGCCCAGGCTCCTTAGGATACTGTAGCCGGAAATCCTGGTGCCTTCGGACCCCGGAGGCTGGAGAGGGGCCGGGACAGAACGGGACCAGGATGCAGCTGGCTTGCATTGACATTGGAGCTGAGACTGTGGCAGACACTGGGGCTGGAGGGGTAGGTGGCTGGGGCCCTGTGCCTGTCATGGGGGCAGAGATAATCTCCAGAGGGTCTTCAGATCCAGCAGCCCTGGAAAGCCAAGAGGCAGGACTTGACTGTCATTGGCCCTGCTCTACATTAAGCAATGGCTGATGAACGACTTGCTTTTTCAGCTAACGAGGTGTAATGGGAATGAAGCAATGACGGCCTGAGCCTGGAGTCTGCCCTGAAACACAGAGAGCAAGAAAGCCAGCCCTCTAACCAGCCCCTCGCCTCTCCTGGCAGGCGGGGTCCTCCCTGAAGCCGCAAAGGGACAGGATGCCCCTGTTCCGGAGTGTCTGTGGCTGAGGTATCCCCAGTGGGCCCCCAGACCCTCCCCACCTATGTCTGTCACCACCTATGTCTCCACCCTCCAATGCGTAAGACTTGCCCCCTCCCCAGGAAGGGACCTGCAGGCTGGGATCCATGGTCCTGGGGCTGGAGAGGCAAAGGGACAGAACCAGACTCAGAAGGGTGTGCTCTAAACCCCACTTCCACCAAGCTGTCCAAATCCTTTTAGAACCCAAATAAACACAAACAAACCTGCTGTGTTACATCTGGCAGTCCCTTAGCCTTGCTGGACCTCAGTTCCTCATCTGTAAAAGGGGAACAGTACGCTTTTCCTCTCCCTGCGCCTGAGGTGCTCCAGGTCAAGGATTCCAGGCCAGATCTGCCACCCCAGCTGGTCCTCCCAGGGTGGGCTTGGGTCTCAGATCTCAGCAGCCATCTCAGAGCTGGAACGGGGCGCTGGGGTGGAAGCAGGGGGAACCCAGCTGCTCTCATCTCCTTTCTCCAAAACATGCAAAATCTGCTCAGGGAGGAGGCAGGGCCAAGTTCAGCAGAAACGGCCCCATTCTATACATGTGCTCTAAGCCTGGCCCAAGGTATATATGGAGAATGAGGCAAAGGTCTACCCTGCATGTAAGCATGTAAGCACATCCTCAAAAGAGAAGGAGAAAGACACACACTCCAATGACCATCACACAGCCCAAGGGATGGCAGGTGCCAAATAAAATACAGGATGCCCTGTATTCAACTTGAATTTCAGATAAATAGCAAATAACTTTTCAGTATAAATATGTCTCATACAATATTTGGGACACATTTATACTAAAGTGTATGCATTCTTTATCTGAAACTCACAATAAACTGGGAATTCTATATTTCCATCTGCTAAATCTGACAACCCCAGTCCCAGGTGAGGCCTCTTTGGAAATGACAGAAATGCGCTTCTGGGTCAGAGGACCTCAAGTTCAAGTTCTAATTTTCCCACTTATTGACTATATTACTGGAGGACAATCACTCAGCCTCTCTGGCCCCATGTTCCCTCATGAAGGAAATAAATTCTATTTCTGAACACAGGCATATTTACATGGATGTTGCTTTATAATTACTCATTATATTGTACATTTCTGTTTTATGTACTTTTCTGCATATATGTTATATTGTTCAACAATAACAAAATTTTAATTTTGAAAGTGTATATTAAATGAGATGAAATATGTAGAAGGCCCCTGGCATGGGACCTGGAACATAGTAAGTGTCCGTCGTTTTGGGTTTTTTTTTAAATAGGAACACAAATACTAGAAGTTGCAAAGGCTGTGACAACACAGAGTAGACAAAGAGTCCTGCCAACTGAGAGAATCCCTGCAGACTTCATGGAGGAGGTGACATCAGAACCAGACTGCATTTCTTCAGCCAGACCCCACTGAGAGTCAACAGACACCGAGTTTCATGGGCACTTGGGCATATATGCTCAGAGGTCAGTAGCCCCCACTCCCTTCTCCCCTACACCCAGCCTTTTTCACCCACTGCCTTCTAGCCCGGCCTCTGCTGGCCCTGAGTCCGTAGCCCTGCCAGAATCAAGGAAAGGAAGGGACACACAAAGCTCCTCAGGGCTCCTGCGTGACCAGACAGAGGCCTGGGGGGTGAAGTTTCTAGAACCTAAAGCTGGAGAGGTCCGTAGGGGCAGGTCATCCTGGGTCTTTATATAAGGCTCTCCTCTCAAGACCCTGGGGAGCCAGTGAATGTTGTGGAGCAGGGGAGGGACTGGATCAACTTGGCAGTCAGCTCAGCTCCACCAACATTTACTGAGCACCCATTAAGTGTCTGGGGACGGTCCCTGGACCCCACCCTCCTGAGTTCAGTCAACATATACATGATACTAACTAGACAGCAGGTAACATCAACACTTGGTAAATACAGGAGCAGAGTGAAAAGCGCAGCGACAGGCATTTGAAAAGCTGGTGCTGGCAGCTGTGAAGGCAGAGACAGACAAGTGAGCTGAGACAGGAGACGGGAAAACTGCTGGAGACAGGTGACAGCAGAAGGTCAGCCAGAAGGGCCTAGAGCTAAGGGGGTGGAATCGATGGTACAGGATGATGGGGGGTGGGAGTGAGAGGGTGGGGAGAGAATGGGCGACCCACAGCTCAGGTGGGAGTGCCCAGAGCAGAAATGCCAAAGTTGGCGGGTACCTAATCTGCAACAGAGTCTGGGCCACATCCCCCCAGCTTATGACCAGCACTGTGACCCCATTTCAGGTTGAGGGAGCATGTTCGGAAGCTCCAGGAAGGAGGAAAGGGACAGAGAGGCAGGGAGATCCGTGATGAAGCTATGACAATAGTCCACACAAGCCTGGGGCAAGGGGTGGTGGGAAACAGTCAGATTCTTACTGTTTTGAAGATGGAGACAACAGCATTTGGTGGCAGATCAGATACAAGGATACAGGGTATAAGAGAAAGAGGAGAGGAGGCCTCCACGACCTGGGGCTGAGCCTGAGATGGAGCACCGTTACCTGCAATGGGGAAGATCGCGGGAGCAACTTGTTGCCAGAGGAAGTCAGATTTCCCCAGGGATGAAAAGCAAGGGCATCTCGGGCCAAGGGAATAGCCTGGAAAAGGCGTGAACACACAGGGACACCCTGTGTAATCCCTGGAGACCCTGAGTGAGTCCCGAGGTCTGGTACAGCCTGGAATGCATGTTGGAAAGTGGCTGCAGGTAGAGCCGGCAGGGTAGACTGCATTATAGCCAGCATGAAAGGGCCCTGAGTGCCACGCAAGGACATTCTGGATCACATGGGCAGTGGGAGCCGCCGAGGTTCCAAGGGAAATAAAGATAGTCAGAATTACTTCTTAGAACAGTTAAGTTGGCATTACTCTAGAGGGTTCACTGGGGAGGGGCAGGCTGGAGGCAGGGACACAGAAAGGTGGCCGGTCAGGGCATAGCTGGGTGGGCAGGAGACGGTGAGGTCTGTCCTCCGGCAGTGGCAGAGGAGAGAGAGGAGGCGTCTCTGCCAGGGGCTCCTGGTTGTAGCTGATGGAAGGAGAGCAGCAAGGATGATACCCAGGTCCCGATTGGGGGGGGGGGGGCGGGGCTGTGTGGTGAGGGTCTAAGACCATAAAAAGGAAGCAGAGAGATGGGCAGGCACTGAAAGTCACAGATCACCTGTGTCCACAGGGCTGGGGACAGGCCTGCCGCAGGCAATTCTGGGCAATGCCAGTTCGGGGCTCAGCAAACAGAACAGGCCCTTCCACTCTGCCCCCTTCCTGGTCCTGGAGACAGGATGGGAACAGGAGCAGTTGAATAGATCCTGGGCCTGCCCGGGATGCCAGACTGGGCCACCCAACTGGGGGCAGCGGCTCTATTTCCAAGGTCAAGTCCTGGCGGGACCCCCTCCCCTGCTTCCATTTCAGCTGCTGTAAAACTAAATGGCGCCAGGCCCTTGCATTCCTCACATCGGCACAACAAGATGCTTAGTCAATAAAATAGTTGAGCCAAGTGAACTCAGCATGTGACTCTAGGAGGAGTTTTTTTTTCCAGGGGAAACGTTATCATTTCCCATTCCTGTTTAATGAATCATGGGAATTATAGCAACATTACAAATGGCTTTCTGTGCAGGCTATTACTTTGTTTCTGCAGGGTTCTAATGGCAGGCCTGCGTCACTGAGGGCTCAGCCTGCCCCCAGCTAAGGAGAATAATGGTATTATTATAAGCAGTCCCCTTATAGGGCCCCAGCCGGGGAGGGGTGGTGGCCCAGGACTTGATGAACTGGGTGTAAAGTGGGAAGCCCCAAGTGACTGATGTGGGAACGTCCTGGGGAGTCCCTGGCACTTTCTGCTGAGACCAAACACAGCTAAGCCTCCCTGGGCTCAGGCCGGGAAATCCAGGGCATTAGCAGAGGAGGGGGAGGGAGGGGACCCTGTGAGCTTTCTACCTGGGTGTGGAATGGAGGGAGCAGTAGGGAACAGGACAGACTCGGGCCCTAGGAGATGTGGGGTGCTCAAAGATGGGGTGGGGGTGCAGGCATTTCTCAGCCCTCACCAAGACCGCCTGAACCCAGGAGTGGTTCCCGCTATGGCAGATACAAGAAAGAGCAAGGCTGGTCCCTGTCCATGGAAGCTTCCAGCCAGGGCAGGGGCAGAAGAGAGAAGGCAGAGAGATCCAACCCTCACCCAGAGGTGCTGGCTGAGTCAGGTCTGGTGCACAGAGAAAGCTGTCCCTGCCGTCTCCCTTCTCCAGGTCCCTGGCCCTCCCACTTCAAAGTGGGAGAGCCTGGTAGATGCAGCATGGATAGAATGTTCCTTGAAATGCCCAGTCTGCCTAGAGCACAGGCTTGTTACCTAGATGAAGGATGAGTTCCATGAAGCCTTGGGTCTTTTAAGCCCACCGCCTGCTTTCTGCAATGTCAATCAAGAGCTGATATGTATCTTAAAGGGCTATTCAGATGTTATAGCAGAACTCATTTGGCATAGCCTCCTGGCCACAGCTGACCGGCTCAGGGTGGACACCTAACCCACACTGAGCCACCCAGATTCTGTCCCCACCACAACGGAAGATTCGAGAGAAGTACTTCTGTTTCCTGTGGTTCCTGCTGTCTCTCCAGTTCCTGGAATTCTGCCTTCTCCTCGGGGCGGGGGCAATGGAGGGGTGGGTGCTCAATAAATATTTACTGAACAAGTGAAACAACCAACAAATGAATGAGTGAATGAATGAGCCCCTTTGAGGAACTTGATATTTTTTAACTTGGAAACACAGAGATGGAAAGCTGTGGATTTGAGTCACATCCGCTGCATGAAGCTGAAGGACACATGAACAGCCCCTGGGAGAAAACCCACCTCTTCCAACTTCCAGGATCCTTGGGGCTGCCTTGGTCCTGACTTCCCAAAGCTCCTAGCTCTCCTCTTGTTAACTCTGAAATGGCCCAACGCCCTGATCATAAACTCCCTTTCTTGCTTAAGTCTCTTTGCATTGTTTGCAACCACAAAGCCTTCACCAAACCGATGAGAAAATTTGCTTCCTGATATGGCCCGTTCTCCCACCTAGCTGCTTCTCCTGGAGTCACACCCACTCCTGGCTGTGCCTGGGGAGGTACCCAGGTGGACCACCAGCTCTGATGGGTTCCGGCTCTGAGGCCGCAGGGAAAAGCGGCAGAGAAAAGTGGCATGCTGGGATGCCAGGTCCTTGAGACAGAGGGATGGGTAGGTATGGTCCCTCCTCTCCCTCCAGGGCCCTCACCCCACTCTGACCTCAGATGTGGGCTCTCGGGCCCCTCCCTCAAGGCAGGTGCCTCTCCTCTGTGTGAACCCAGAACCAGGCTTAGCAGTCCCTAACTCCCTACCCCACCTCACCCTACACACATGGAGGGAGGGGAGGCGGAATCAGATCTCTGAGAAAACCTGGGTTACAAGCTGAAGTGGGAGGAAGGGGCACCCCAGCCCCCAGCCCCCAGCCCCCAGCGGCTGCTCTCCGCCTGGCTGGATCAACTCTTCTTTCCTTCCTTCCGCCCTCGCCCCGGGTGCCCGGATACTAATTATAATGACCCGGTGAGTTACAAGACGGTGAAATTGCTTCCACCTGAGGTTGTCACGGGCTGGGGAGAAATACCAGGGCTGGAAATTAAACTGTGCCAGCAGGCCTGAAGGGGTGGGAGCAGGGGGGGAGACGTACCTGCCGCTTATAAAGTGGTGTTTATGGAGTGTCGGCAAGAAGCGTCCTTGGCAGACGCACAGAAATGAGCAAACATTGCCCAACCACTCCTGGTCACCAGTCACAAAGCACTGCAGCAGAAGGAGAGGTGATGGGGACAGGCAGACGCACCAGGACCACTGGGGACCCAGAGACAGAACAACAGACTGATGGCCACCATGGAGGACAGGTGTGGACAGCCCAGCTACCCAGCCACGCATGCACACACACACACACACACACACACACACACACACACACACGGCCTAGAGATGCTCCTCTCTGGCAGGCTCTGAGAGCAGGGAGCGTGGGAAGGGCTGCCTGGAGCCAGCCCGACCTCAGCAGCCACCACGCCCCCCAAGCCTCTATGAAAGATATTCTCTCTTCCAAATCCAGCCCTTTTCCTGTCAGGTTGCATCTACCCACCCTGCTTTGCTTTTCCCTTTTTTCCAGTTAGAAAGGTTTATCTTTATTTCAAAAGGACCTACAGGCCCTTATCCAGATAAAGACCCTGTCAGCATTTCTCATGGGTTATGACTCAGTTTTGCTTCTATAGAACCAGCATAACTAAGCAAAAAGAAGTCTCTTCACCAAGACTGAGGTCACCAGCAAAGGGGTGGTGCCAGATGGGCAAGGAAAGCCTACCTAATCACTCCCCATTTGCAAGATGACCTCATTTGCATTCCTAAAACCTCCACGTTGATTCCCAACATATCAACTTGTTAAAAATCATTACATTCACACTGTATGGAAACAGTGCTTTCTTATTTACTTATTTTAGGTAGGCTCCACAGCCAGCCCAGGGCCTGAACCCATGAGCTCGAGATCAACACCTGAGCTGAGACCAAGAGTCAGCCACTCAACCAACTGAGCCACCAAGGCGCCCCAACGGTACTTTAAATCAAGTGATCTTTTTGCTGCAATAGGTCCAGCAAAGCCTTAACACTTCAGGAAAGCCTACTGCGCCTATCTATGCTCAAGAAGTACTTTGTTATTGAAGAAGTGCTCTTCTTTTCTAAGCCTTTCCTCAGGATCCACACACCTACCCAATTGATCATACAGCGGTGCCTGGCATGGAGATCCGGGTGGTAGGAGGGAGGGTATTTCCCTGGGGACCCGGAGTCTGCATCTCTGGACCACCAGTCAACCCCACTGAACTTAGAACAAGTTCTAAGTTGCAGAATGCAAGACCAACTACAGAGATATAGAACCATCGTGTCCCTGAGACCCTCTTCCCAGGGGCCAGCAAAAGTTGAGGTGGGCTCCCTCGAATTCTACCAGATCTTCAATGGATGGAGGAGGGATCGATTTCTCCCTAATCCAGGAATAGAAAAAAAGAAAAGTTCCTAGTTTGGGGCCTTTGGGTTTTGTTTTTTTTTTTTATGAAGCGAGTATAGTTCCAGCAGTAATACCAATATCCACTCAAAGAGTAGAAAAACAATAGGTCCATCTCAGTTCTGAATTTCCCTGCAACAATCCTAAATAAAATAGTAGGATAAAGAATCCAGCAACACAGGAAAAGAACGACATATCATGATCAAGTAGGGCTAGGTGGTAGGTGTCAGGACATCTATTAATATAACTTACCACATTGGAGAATCGAAGTATAAATTATCTGCATAAATCAGCAACCATTCTTAATTTCTTTTCATACTTAGGGAAATAAGAACAAATAGCTACTTCTCAACATGACAAAATATATCCATCTTAACCAAATGAGGGAAAATTTAAAAGCACTCCCATTAAAGTCAGGAAGAAGATCAGGACATCTGATATCTTCATTATTACCTGATTTTGTTCTCTTGGTACAAGCTAATGCAATTAAATTACAAAAATCACTTAACTATATGAAATTTGAAAAGGGTAAGTAAAATAATCATTTGCTGAAGATAGGAATATACACCTGATACGCCAAAGAGAATCGACTGGAAAACTATGACCAACAATAAAGAAGTTCCATAATGTGGCCAGCTACAAAATTAATATGCACATATCAATGGCCTTCTTACTTAAAAATGACCACCAATTAGGATATATAATGGAAGAACGTATGATACTTACAATTATAATAAAGAAGATAAAATGCCAAGTAGTGTATGAAAAACATAAAGAAAACCCTAACATGCTACTGAGGAACCCAAAAGATGACTTGAACAAATGGAAAGGCACACCATCTTCTTGGATAGGAAGAATTGACATCATAAAGCTGTACCAGGTCTCCCTTAGTTAATCTGTAATATTTATATGTCTCAATGAAAATACCATTGGGAATTTTTAAGGAAACGAGGTGACTTTGAAGTTCATTTAGAAGGATGAGCATGCAAAATAGCCCAGAAAACTAACAAGAAGCATAATGAGGGGAAGCTGGTAGACCTATCTGCTATCTAAATACATTCTAGAGCTGCAATAAATAGATTAATGCGGTAGTGGCTCCTGAGGACACAGCCATGCCAATGAAATAGACTAAAAAATCACAAATATAAATCCAAAAACATGTGAGCACTTGGTCTATAAGGAAGGCAGGATTTAAGGCAGGACTTAAGTCACTGAGGAAAAGATGAACTTTTCAATAATATTGGGACAATTGGGAAGCCATTGGCAAAATATTAAATTAGGTCCATTAGAAATGAATCCTCACACCTATGCCAGAATAAATTCCAGATGAACCAGAGATTTAAACATTTTTAATGAAATAATAAGCAGCCTAGAAGAAAAGAAGACACCATGATGAAGTTTTTAAAAATTACCTTAATGTAGGGAAGGCCTTTGACAAGACATCCAGAAACCAAAGAGAAAAACACTGATAAATTGACCATATAAAAATAGAAAACGGGGGGCCTGGGTGGCTCAGTTGGTTAAGTCTCCGGCTTTGGCTCAGATCAGATCTCACGTTCGTGGGTTCGAGCCCCGCGTCAGGCTCTGTGCTGACAGCTAGCTCAGAGCCTGGAGCCTGCTTCCGGTTCTGTGTCTCCTTCTCTCTCTGCCCCTCCCCCTCTCATGCTCTGTCTCTCTATGTATCAAAAATAAATAAAACATTAAAAAAAATAAAAAATTAAAAAAATAAAAATAGAAACCTTCTTCATGGAAGAAAGTACTTGCTGGCAAAATCAAAGAACAACAAACTGGGAAATATACCTGGTGCAGGATACAGATAGAGTGTTGGTTTCCTACTTATATAAAAAGCTCTTACAAATCAATAAGAAAAAGACTAATAACACACCAGAAAAATGGACAAAGAATACAAAGATAGTTCACAGCAGTGAAAATACAATTCTTAAACATTTGAAAAGACATCTAACGTCACCTATAATAAGAAAACACAAAATAAAACTACCTGGTACACTGCTTACTGACCAGATTGTCAAGATCAGTGTGCCACAGTGCTGGCACACTGTGTCGGTGACTGGGAGGGATCTGACATCTTGTATACTCCCACTGGCACCGTCTGGAGTGAGAGAAGGCAATTTGGCAGCATCTCTCAAAATTGCAAATGCATGTGCCCTTTGGCACAGCAATTACACTTCTGGGAATTATACAAAAAGATACCTATGGATGTGTGTGCATTGGCGAATATGTAAGATTATTCCTCATATCGTTGTTTGAAATAGTAAAGAAAAGGAGGGAGAGACTTCATGTCCATCAACCAGTTATTGCTTCAATAAATTGTGGTTATATGCAGCAATGACATACTAGGTGGTCATTAAAAAAGTGAAGAGAGACCCAGCAATTCCACTCATAAGGACATACCCAGGAAAACTGAAGACTTGGGTCCACTCAACTGCTTGGACACGTGTTCATAGCAGCACCACTCAGCACGGCCAAAAGGTAGGAGCAAACCAAACGTCCATCATCAGATGAATGGATAAAGACAATATGGTATATCTATACAACAGATGTTATTCAGCAATGAAAGGGAGGGAAGTACTGACAAGGGCTACAACATGGATGAGCCCTAAAAGAATCCAGACACAAAAGGCTACATGTCATATGGTTCTGTTTATAATAATGTCCAGAACGGGCAATTCCCATAAAGAGAAAATAAGTGAATGGTTGTCAGATGCTGGAGGGGGAGGGGAGGTGAGAAGAGAAGAGGGAGTTGCTGCTAATGGGTATAGAGTTTCCTTTGGGATGATGGGAATGTTCCAGAATCAGACAGTGGTGATGGTTGCATAACTTTGTGAATATATTAAAAATCACTGAATTGAGGGGCACCTGCCTGGCTCAGTCAGTTAAGCATCCTACTCCAGCTCTAGTCATGATCTCACGGTTCATGAGTTTGAGCCCCACATCAGACTCTGTGCTGACAGCTCAGAGCCTGGAGCCTGCTTCAGGTTCTGTGTCTCCCTCTCTCTGCTCCTCCCCCACTCACGCTGTCTCTGTCTCTCTCTCAAAAGTAAATAAACATTTTTTTTAAATTTTTAAACACTGAATTGTACTCTTTAAAGGGTATATTATGGTATGTGAATTATATCTCAAAAAAAAAATGAGGAAGCTCTGTCTTAATAGGGGATGATCTCCAAAATATAATGTAAAGTGACAAAACAAAGCACAGAAGTGTGTGGATTACACGGTACCATCTGTGAACAAAAGAGGGAGACAGAATGTTTTATAAAAATATGTGTCCTCCATACCCTTGCCTCTACAGGGCTAGACTAGCTCTGGAAGGACGTACAAGCCTCCGTGGAGGAGCTGGGAGGCTGGGCACAGGTTGGAAGGGAGATTTCTCACTGTAGATACCCTTGATCCATGTGAATTTATTATCCATTCAAATATTAGCGTGAATTATATTTTTAAGATGAAAATTACCCCTGCCCGTCTGTTCAAGGTGCAGCCAGAAATAATTGCAGTGAACGTGGGGCTGCCATTGGTGGGCCTGGAAAGCTAGAGGCTGGGGCAGAGGTGCCCGTGCCCAGCCATCCTGGAGCCTGAATGGCAACGCAGCAGGGAGAGGTCCTGAGAGGGGCAGGGGCTCCAGCAGAGCCCAACAGGATTCCTAAAGAAGGGACCCAGGGAGCACAGTGGAGGAGCACTGGAGGACAGGGGAGGCCTCAGTGCTTTACCTGGAGACGAAA
Source organism: Suricata suricatta (assembly GCF_006229205.1). Taxonomy (NCBI): domain Eukaryota; kingdom Metazoa; phylum Chordata; class Mammalia; order Carnivora; family Herpestidae; genus Suricata; species Suricata suricatta. The sequence continues at coordinate 114,361,327 of NC_043707.1, forward strand.
GCCAGTGGCTCAGAGCTGTAGGAGCAGTGACAACCTGGATAAAGAAGAGGAACAGGGAGGGGCAAAGAGTGAAACTGTTGGGGGGGTGGGGGGGCATTTGCTAAACCAGCTGAGTCAGTGGCAGTGGCGGTACAATGCATGTTAACACCCTGTGCTCAGCATGGGAAACAGGGATGAATCAGACATAGCCCCTGCCTTCCAAGCCTCTACCCAGTGGTGTCAGAGGGCCATGATCTGCCTGTAGCCTGTCCCCAAAGTTCCCCTGTGGATAACAAGGTAGTGCTCCCAGCAGTGAAACAAGTGAGTTCTGCCTGTAGCACACAGCACTGAGAATGACCTGTGTCATTTACACCCAAGGACACAGAGGGCCTCAGTGCCCTTCTCCCTTTTCCAGGGGGACTGTAGGTTGGGGATGGCCGTGGGAAACCCCTGGACCACACCACTTTGGGCTCATGCCTTCTGTGGCATGTTGAGCTTCTTATGAAACAGCCAGAAAGAGAACCCCGTTCACGTTTGTCTAGGGACTTGGGGAACCAGGGGAAACCCTCAGAAGATGCCAAGAAGCCCAGGGGTGAGGGGTCCAAGGAGCTGGAAGAATGTCATCCAAGCATCGGCATTACGTAGCAACCCACCTACCACGGTCCTCACCTCCCCAGGCTGGAAAGCCCAGAAGTTGCCTAACGTTGGTAGAGAAAGAGATGCCTCAAAGGAAGAAATCTCCAGTGGCTTAAAAAATAATAATAACCATTTATTATTTCTAGTGAGTCTGGGCTTGGCTGATCCCACCTGGTTCACGTGTCTTTGACCCATTGGACGCTGGCTGGTCGAGGAAGGCCTTGCCTGAGGTGATCCCACTCTGCTCCACAGGGTTTCTCACCTCCCAGCAGGCGAGCTCCAGAGTCCTCTCCTGGAGGTGGCAGGGGTCCAAGAGAACACTTTTTCAAACTGCTGCTTGCATCAAGTTGGCTACTGTCCCATCGATCAAAGTCAGTGGTGTGACCAACTCCGCAGCCACAGGAGGAAGGCGCTACAAAGTTGCAGGACACCAGTGTGGATGCAGGTAGACGATTCGCTGGGGCGATCAATCTAATCCATCTCTCACGGTGCACAGCAAGCAAAAACAGTATCTCCACCCAGGTGAGAAAGGCGGTGGTGGGAGGGATGCGGCGGTGACGTTCTCCAAAAGCGAGTTGTGCCCAGCCCTCTTGGGAGTGACAGGGAAGGGAAGGAGAGCCAGCCCCCCCACCCAGGTCTGTCCCCATGCTGAGTAGCAGTCATCATGAAAACTGCCCTTTGCCAATTCCAAGGCCTTGCTGCAGAAATGGGTCTCAAACTCCCCAAGAAGGGGGGCAGAGAGGACACTGGGATTAAGAACAGAGAGACCTGGGTTTGAACTACAGGCTACAATGTTCAGACTTTGACCTTGAGCAAGGCATTTCACCTCTCTGAAACTTGGTTTCCTCATCTGTCAAATAGGGATGCTGAGAGAGGCCACCTCATAGGGCTTCGGAGGAAAACTGAATGTGTCCTGTATATACAGCCCTTAATATAGTAACCAGCACCTGGTGGCCACACAGCTATCGCTACACCCACCTTACAGATCAGAAACCCGGGGTCTTGAGAAGAGGGAAAGGCAGCGCAGAAGCTGCCACTCATGTCCTTTGACCCCCAGGAGTGTGGCTTTCTCTCTGCCCCTAGGTTAGCCCAACTTTCATATAGGCAGGAAAGCATCCTCAGGAAACCCAACAACAACCTTCCCATTATTCCCACACTGACAGCCACCTTGGGGAATATTCATGGGAGCACCTTTTTGTTGTTGCTGTTGTTGCAAAAAGTTTTATAGTTTCCCTTTGGTCCACAGCTTGGGAGAGGGTTCAGGATGGGCATAAAGCTGCCTAGGGCTGGAGGAGAGGCTCAGGCAGAAGCCCAGACACCCAGGATATACAGAGGGGCCCCCCCAAAGGCTGCCAGCCCCCTAGTCATGCTTGAGAGTGAGCTTTCACTGAAACACTTGCCCAGCCCAGCCTGCGGTTGGTCAAGTGGTCACCCATCTTCTTGGTGAGTTTCGCCTCCTCATCCAGGAACCACTCTCTAGGGAGACACAGAGATGGGAGTCTGTGTGGGCAGAACAAGGGCATGCGATCCCAAACAAAGAGACCAAGTTCAGAGTCTTCTCCAGGGCTAAAGCGGCTTCCATCGCTTATACCCAGCTTGTACCCAACTCATCTTGGGATGGCTTCTGCACGTCCTGGAAGAGAGCACGGCTGCCTTTGCTGGTTTTGCATTTTCAGGAGATGCTTGGCACCCTCACACCTCTCCTCCACCAATGTACAGAAGTAGTCCAAGTGGTAGAGCATTTGACTGCAGAAGTAGTCCAGACCCCTCAGCTCTGCATCATATTGGTTGAAATAGAAGCCCAGTGAGAGGTAGTGTAGGAGAACCCACAGATGCAGGATGAACAGGCTGCAAATAATTCTAATGAATCCGGAGCTCATGGTTGGTCGGCAATAGGGAGCTAATCACCAAACAAGGTGCTGACCAGTCCTGGAAGCACAGCATGGCCAGGAAGATGGTCCCAGAGGGTATAACTGGAGAGGAGGCTGGAAGGCAGTCAGAGGCTAGAAGAGATGCTGTCCCCGGGGTCTGTTTCTCCTATTGAAGTGTCTGCACTTAGGAGCCCTCTGGAGCAAAAGGCAGGGGAAAAGGCCTGAGAGTAGGTCTGAAAATGCAGGAGAAGATGGCCAATGCCTTCGCAGCCCTTTTGTCTGTGAGCTCCAAGCACCCAGGCATCTTCCCAGAACAGGAACAAAGGCAAAATCCCAGAAACTTCAAGTCACTTGGGCTGATTCCAGAACACACCTGCCTGGGCACCCTGCAGCCTGGCCAAGGTGACCTGTGGCACAGCCCCTCCCCCTCTCCAGCATTCGGACCCAGTCTCCTGACTCCTGGGCCCTTCACAAAGGCAGAAAGCAGAAAGCAAATGGCCCTCTCTGATCCCCCTGTCAATCCTGTATCTGGGCCCAGGACTTATTTTCAAACCAACCAAGCGTCAGAAAGTCACACATCAGGCTTATCTCTCCTGCCACTCATCTCCCGAAAGCCCTTCTCCCCATCTCTGTCATTCGCAGACATATAGACTGTCCCAAATCCTCATACAGGTGTGAGTGCAGGGAGCAGCGCCCAGCCCTGCGGGGGCCCCCAGCCACCCCAGCTGGGCTCCATTTAGATAGCACATCCCTCCACATCTGCCTCCTCTGGCCTGGAAGAGGTGAAGGGCTCAGTCCATCAATGCCCTCCTCCCCCAGCCAGCCAGCCACCTGTCTCTGCCCCAGCAACTCAAAACCGATTTCTCCAGCCTCTAACTACAACAGGGGCCAGGGACTGAATTTCAGCATCTTTGACTAACGCTGATCATTCCGGAGCAGCAATCAGGCCGGTCCACAGGGACTCCAGACCCAAGACGTCTACTCTAGGTAACAACCCCTCCCTCCACAAGCTGCTTTCCCTTTGATGGCGACACGAGGTGCTGCGGCTCTCAACAGGTAGTGTGCCTTGAACCTGGTTCCTGGTTGGAATCCTGGCTCTGCTATTAATAGCCATGGCCATTCATTTGTTCATCCATTCTTGGGTTCACCAAGAAATGTTCATCGTTCAATGCAGAGTGCGCCTCTCTGCTTGGAGACACACGGGAGTGAGGGAGACAGGGTTCACCTGTTCACGGTGGTCACCACCAGGGGATAGGGGGTGCTGCAGGCAACAAAGGAGGAGAAGATGAAGTGATGAAGTGGAGAACACCAGAGATGGCGGTGAGGGAGGGGCCCAATCAAATAGATGGTCAGGGAAGGATTCTCTGAGGAGGGGACATTTGAAAAAAGACCTTGTGCAATGATCCAGCCTTTCAGAACCCATTTTCTTAAAAAATTGGGGTAATTTTGATCATGACTGTCTCCCCAGGTTGATAAAGAATTAAATGAGCTAATATACATCAAGCACTTGGCCCAGGGCTTGGCAGATAATAGCGTTCAATAAATCGCAGCTCTGTGTCTAGCTAAGGAAACAGGGAATTGAGGGGGCAGTGTGCACCCAGGTATGACTCCTGCTGACCCAAAGAGAGGGCCTGATTGCATCCAGGTAAGCTGCCTGGAGGAGGCTGTCAGCAGTGGCTGGCTGCAGGCCCAAGGCCAGCCCAGACCTCTAAATCAAGTATGCTTCTCCATGGGTTAAGAGAACCGCAGCAGCCTGGGGAGAGCCTGGAGCCTCCACTCACCTCAGCCTCCTGGGCCCCTGAGCTGCTGCCTCAGTTTCCCCATGGGGCTGGAGTCTACCGTGAGCCCCCATATCCCTGCTCTGAATTCCCCGGGGCCACAAAGTTGAATGAATCCAGAATATGGATGACCTACTTCAGAAGGGCCCTGGGCCCACCCACCCAAAATTCAGTGCCCGTTTGGCCCATGGCTTCACTGTTTTGCCACCTCCTCCCCAGACTCAGCTCCTCCACCCAGCCAGGCCCTGGCTCCTCCCTCACCCCCCAGGAGCCGGAAGCCTCTTTCTCCTCCATCCTAACTATAGTGGAACCCCAGCAGAGGGAGGGGCAGACAGACCTAAGGGACAGATGGCAGCCAGGAGAGGGCAGGACCCAAGCACCCGGTCCCAGAGGGAAGCCACCGTGTGTTCCCTCCTCCTCCCCCCTCCCCACTCCCAGGCCTCCACACTGTCCTACAAATGCCACCACTCCTGACTGATGGCAGGAAATTGGTCCCCACTAAGCACATCTCAGGAGGACTGCTAAGTACTCATTGGGGAGGGGGAGCAAGATGGAGCAAGGGGAGGGCTAGACGGGGGCCCTGATGCGGAGGTGGGGGATAGGGAAGCTGCTCCACGGTACAAGCCCCTACCAGTCCTGGCCCCGGCCTCCCCCTCTGCCTCTAGGAGGGCTGGAGGGACATGGGAGACAGCAGTGAGCAGACAGCCAGCTGTCTCTCTCTTCACAAATATGGGGCACTCCCTTGCCCCTTCCACCAGCTCAAGTCCTTCCCATTGTTATAGTCCTCACTGGGGTCCCAACCTCCTCCCAGAAGCCTTCCCAGGTCCTCCCAGTAGGACGCCAGCTCCACTCCTGGGCATACACCAAGCCCAATGCTAAGCATTTTATATACAGGATCCCAGCAATCCTCACGGCTCCCTGAGAAGGAGGAACTATTACACTCATTCTGTGGATGAAGAAGAAAGTGAGGCTCAGAGGGGTTAAGTGATGCACTCAAGGACACACCGCTGGTAAACAGGTGGTGAGACAGGAGTTCAAACCCGGCTCCCTCTGACTCCAGGACCTGAGTGCTTTACTGTGATGATTTCACACCTTGTTCTCAGCCCCTTGAGCCTCTGATAAAAGACCCTACTCAGGGACAGGTCACAGATTGTCTCACCTCTGTCTGCCTCCCCCATTAAACTATGAGGTTTTCAAGAACAGGACTGTGGCTCACAGGGCCTCCCCCCGCCCCCGCCAGTCCCAGAGGCTGGTCTTAGGTCTGCTGTACACTGTAGGCGTCCCTACTCCTTTGTTGGTCTCAAAGTAACAAGAGGCAGAGCAGAGACAGGGCTCCACCCTCCCCTGCCGCCCCGCCCCGCCTGCCAGCCCTCCTGCCCCCCCTTCCCCCCTCCCCCACCCAGAGCAAGTCCTTGCCCTCTTTCCTCTCCCAGCTCCATCTCAGAGCCTGCTAAACGTTCCTCCTGGCTTCACTGAGACTCTCCTTACAGCGCTTCCAAAAATCTCGAAGAGCCTTTGCATTTTAAGCAGACGCGATTGTATCAGATTTCCCCGTCTTCCAGTGGCTCAGCTCTACCCAAGTTTGATGAACTGATCTCGGTTAGATAAATCCCATCAGCTGTCGGCTTTGCTGAGACTCAGGGAATGACATTTCCCTGGTTTGCTCAGGTTTAATGCAAAGGAGCCGCTCCTGCTACAAACCTTCAAGGCCAGGTGAGTGGAATGGAGTTTTATACAAATGTCCCCACTCCACCTATCTGGGCCATCCTGGCTGGCTTCTAGCTCCCTGTGGTTTCTGGAAGGCTGAGAGCCGACAGACAGCAGACCGAGGCGGGCGTTCGGGATGCAGCCTCTCTTGGCTTGATGGTAATTGGCAGCATTTCCATGCATTTCCATGCAGGATTATGCCATAAATTTACTCGGCTCTAAGCAGGGAAGCTCACAGCAAGGAATGCAGTAGGAAAACAGGGACAGGGTGGGAGGGGGGCAGGAGACTGCCCCCCAGACTCGGCCTAAGCATCTCAGGACACGCCCCAGTCCCTCACCCCAAAGCTGGCCTTCTCTGCCAGCCCCAAAGGCAGCCCTGTAACTGGCTGCGTCTCCCGGGGCAGGAAGCCTAAGGGTCTACGATCCCAAGGAGCAGATCTAGGCTGAGGCTTCAGGCATCGGAACATAGCACACGGGTAGGAGAGGGCATCCCAGCAGCCTCTTCAAATTCTCTGATTGGACTGCTGTCCTCCGCCCCCAGCCACTCAGACGGCCAGAATGGGTCTTTAATTGGCCATCTCTGTCCCTGGACCCCAGAGCTGGGGGCACGGAGAAAGCAAAACAACCAGGATAGATGTGGATTGAAAGGATATGTTTCCCTGCAATGTGGGCCCATTAGGAATAATCTGCTTAGCCAGGGGGGCCCTGGAGGAGAAGTGGGTGTGTGAACTCAGACACACCAATGTGTGTGCCCCTCCTCACCGGACACGCCCACCCTTCCAGGTTCACCGACACCTGCGTGCACCGGGCTGCTCACTCCCAGGCGCACCCAGGCACAAAGGCACGCCCCCATATACCCACAACCACAAACTTAGCAAGGGCCTGTGTTTGATTTGTAATGAGGTTTTTTTAATGAATATCTTTTGCAAAACTAATTAAGAGGGATCGAAGCCCAGAGCAGAGCTAATGAGCTATTCAAATACCCTGGCACCAGCCCCGCTAGTGAGGTTCAGGGATGTCTAGAGCTACAATCAGAGGGAAGAGATGCCCCCTACAGGGTTCTCTCTGTAGCAGAGACTCAGCGTCAGTCTTGCAAGCCTCCCTCCATCCAACGGGCCTCCAGCTGGGATGGGGGGAGCCAGTGGGAAGGGGCACCCTGTGGAGGGGATATCGCCTCGGAGCACTGATCCTCCAATGTCCCCGACATCAGGATCATCCAGAGGGTTGGGCACCCCCTGGGTTTGATTCACAGGGTCTGGAATGGAGCCTGAGAACTTGCATTTCTAACTCCCTCCCTGGTGGATGCGGCTCTTGCTGCTGGCCTGAGGACCAGACTATGACAAACGCTGCCTGCAAGGCACCTAACTGCAGCCTCAGGCCTCGTGCAGGCCCAGGGCTTGAAGCGACAAGGGCTTGACAGAGAGACGCCAAAGACCCGAGATCCTGCCCTGATGGGAAAGGGCCCATCACACCAAAGAGAATTAAAATCCTCCCAGGATTCCAGCGGGGACAGAGACCCCCACCCTCCCCTTGATGCCCTGCCCCCACACAGTGGCCATGGCTCATCCACACCCATTACGCCAACCAGGCGTGTCCAGCCCTGGCAACCTGGGACCCCCATTTCACAGATGAGGACACCGAGGCACAGAGAGGTGAAGTGATGCACCTGAGGTCGCCCTGCTCAGGTCTCCAGCCCCCTTTCTGACGAGCCTCCTGCTTTATCCCACAGGCAGAGACCCAGTATGGTAAAGTCCGACGGGGGCTTCAGATAACAATGAGATAGGACGCCAAAAAGTTGCATGAGTCGCATGAAGCCAGAGGAACAGAGCTTCCAGCTCTTTCTGCCTTGTCCCCCCCAAGACCCAGAACCAGCTATCATAAAAAGCCCAAGTCGTGGCCGCTCCCCCAACCCCCTGGCCACGCCACGGAGTCACATCAAGCAAAGGAGGGAAGCTGGTGCTGAGTCAGCACAGACCCGCCCAGCAGACCCTGCCAATGTCTCCTCCAACCACCTGCCTGACCCTCTGTTTACTGGCCCTGCCTGTGGCACATGTGATGCATTGATCTCACACCTAAACAGCTGCCTACAGAGTGCTAATGTCCCCAGAGCCAGCGGAGCAGGCAAACAGGGCAGGTGACAGGGGGCCAGCGGGAAAACCCCTTGGACAACATTCATCTCTGCAGTTCTGCGTCTCCGTCTGCTTAAAGTCCACTGCCTGGGGAACTGACTTGGGACCGGCGGCAGGGCTGACTCCCCGGGCCATGCCTCCTCGCCCACTCTCCCCACCCAGTACAGCCTCAGGACCGGGCCTGGCTGGGACCCAGGTTCTCCCATTTATAATTAATCATTATTGGCTGGTCAAGTCAATGAGTGCAGTGAACTGGGGTGGGCTGGAGCAAGAGATGGAAAACAACTAAAACCCTATGAACATAACAGCCTGCAGAATTTCCCTCCATGCTCCAAACACGGCAGGCCCCTTCAGGTCTCAGACCTTTGGAAGCTAGATGCCCAGAAACATGAATTTTTGCTTACTATTTATTGCACGCCTGTGGTCTGCCAAGCACACGTGCGTTATCACCAGCCCTTACAATAATGCTGGAGCATTATTTGCTTTGTTATCCCTTTTTTATAGGTAAAAAACAAAAAACGGAAAGAGCAGACCTGACGTGCTGAAGCTCACATAGCTAGCAACTAAGCCATGATTTGAACCTCTTTCATTCTGACTCCATGGCCTGCTTTTTCTGTTTTTCCCCCTTTTCTCATAAATCATCTTCCTTGTGAACTCCTATTCATCCTTCAAAACCCAATGTAACAGTGTTCTCTCTTAGGTGAAGCGCCCACCCCCCTGATTCTCTCCATCCATCTCACCCAGGCAAGGTTAGTCATTATTAAATTCTAAATGAAGTTCCGATTTAGTGTAGTTAGTGGTATTTGACCAGAGGATCCAAGAATGCCTGTATTTTGTTCTGCTAATCATCCCTCCTCCTTGAGTTACACACCCAAGGAATAAAACAACAACAAAACGGCGCTTATTATTAGCTGGGTCAGTGTGTGATGTCCCTGGAGCATAATTCCTGCCCACAGCCCTAAATCCAAACCTCATCACCCATTAGTGGCTGTGGCAGCAGATGGAGCCCAAACCCCCACCCCGAGTGTGGCTGGGCTTTGTCACTTGCTTCTAATGCACAGGATAAAGCAAAGGGGACGGGGCCCCAAGACTAAGTCATAAAGGCGCAGTGGCCTCCTCCCCGCCCATTCTGTCTTAAAGTGCTCGTTCTGGGAGGAGTTAACCGCCATGTCGTGGGAACACGCAGCAGCACACAGAGAAGTTTACGTGGCCAGAAACTGAGACCTCCCACCCACAGCCGGTGAGAAGCCGTGGCCTCCCGCCCACAGTCAGGGGAGCACAGCACCATGGAAACGGCTCCTCAAGCCCCACTCAGGCTTCCAGATCACTGCAGCCCCAGCGGGCATCCTGACTGCAGCCACATGAGAGACCGCAGCCCAGAGCCTCGCCAGCTGAGCCGCTCCCAAATCCATGCCCCACAGAGACCACAAGATCACTTGAGGCCACTAAGTTTTGGGGCCACTTGTTACACAGCGATAGAAAACGAGAACAGCGGCCAACCCCAGAGCAGTGGAGACTCTAGAATCGCTCGAAAAGAGAATGAGGCTTATGGCCTGGCTGTAGCTTTGGTTTCCGAATGTCTCTACGGGCTTAGGGTTGGCAACCCAGTCAGAAAATAGGCTGGAGGACTTGTCTTAAAGGTGCCTTTGAGTGACAAGTGCACTGTTCTCATTTCAAATTGTATCTCATGCCATTTTGTAGGAGACATGCTAACGGAGTTGTGAGGAGTTAAAGTCCCACAATGGCATCCCTGAGCACCGACCCTCCTGGCCCAGCTTCTGGTCCCACCAGAAGGACAAGCTGAGTGACAGCATGGCCTCCCTGTCTGCTGGTTAAACAGGACCCAGCATCCTAAATCCGGCCAAACCCAATTCCCTTAGGGGGAAGCAGTTTGGGGAGATCAGACATGCTCCCTTCCCCCATAGTTCTCTGCTCCCACATTAATTACACTGTCTGTCCAGTCTCACTCTGTCCCTTTGCTTTGTCCTGGCCCATGGCTAACCCACCTGAGTGTCCTCAGGGTCCTGCTTCAGAGGCAGAAGAGACAAGTGAGGGTAGCTTGTGGGACATGGGAGTCAGGAGTCCTGGGTAAGGGGAGGGGGGATGCTCCCAAAAAGTCAGAGCCAGCATCTTCAAAGATGAGAGAAGGCACCAGGAACACACAGAAGAGCAATTTGGCTGAGAGCAGAGAGCAAGTCTGAGGCACAGGCAGATGAGCAGGTGACCTGGTAAACGGGCGGAAGCAAGCAGGGCCTTGTAAGTAATCCTAACAGTGCGGTCTGTATCCCTAGAGCAAAGGAGAGTGGCACGATCGGATCCATGCTTGGAGAGATCTCTGTGGTTCTTGGTGAGAAATGGATCAAGGAGTGGCCAAGAGGATGCAGGGGGTGGGGGGCTACTGAGGGCTCTGCATGTCCCCAGTCGAGAGGTAATCCATTCCTACGGTGGCTAATTTTGGGTGCCAACTTGGCTGGGCCATGGGGTGCCCAGATGGTTGTTCAAATGTTATTCTGGATGTTTCTGTGAGGGTGTTTTTGGATGAGATTAACATGTAAATCTGTGGCCTTGAGTAAAGCAGATTGCCTTCCACATTGTGGGTGGGCCTCATCCAATCAGTTGAAGACTTGAATGGAATGAAAAACTGCCCTCCCCTGAGCAAGAGGAAATTCTCCAGCAGACAGCCTCGGGATTGGAACTGTATCATCGGTTCTCCTCAGTCCCCAGCCCGCCAGCCCACGGTGCACAGGTGAGCTTGCCAGTGTCCACAAAGCCAGACTCTGCAAACAGCAGTACAAGGCAGCTGGACCAAGCCATCCTGTCTTCCCACGAGGCCCCCTTCTCCTTCTAACTTCTTAGATCTGGATTTCCCTTGGGTTCCCTCTGCTCCACCACACAGGCCCCAGGGAGCTCTGCTCAGTCACACGCTGACGTCCAGTGATGACGCATCACGAGCCCTAGGCACAAAGGCAGAGGCAAGTCCCTCCCTCCCACCTGCCCCAGGGCACCGGCCCTGCTTCACAGGCTCTTGACCAAGAGCCTCCATGACCGAGGTTCTGGTCTGCTGCTGATAAAGGCAGTGATAACCACGCAAAGTACGGACTGTGTTCTTATGACATCACGTATAGAAACTCATTTGACCCCCTCAACAACCCTCAGGAGAGGCATTATTATGATATCCATTTTACAAATGGGATCACTGAGTCCCAGAGAGGTTCAGCCGCTTGCCCAGAATCACACAGCTTTCGAAACAGAGAGCTGGGCTTCAAACTCAGTACTCTGGCTGGCTCTCAAGTCAAGGACCTTTTTAAAAATTGTCATAAAATAGGGGCACCAGGATGGCTCAGTCAGCCGAGCGTCTGACTTTGGCTGAGGTCATGATCTCACGGTTTGTGAGCTCAAGCCCCACATCAGGCTCACTGCTATCACCTTGGAGCCTACGTGGATCCTCGGTCGCCTTCTCTTTTTGCCACCGCTCCCCTGTTTGCACTCTTTCCCTCTAAAATAAAACTTTTTTTAATTGTGGTAAAATATACATATAAGTTACAACCCATTTTCAAGTGTGTAATTCAATAGCACTAAGTACACTAACACGGTTACAAAGCCCCCACCGTCCATCCACAGAGCTCTGTCTTGCCAAACCGGAACCCCACACCCATTACACCCCGGCCCCCTCCCTCCCCTCCCCACCAGCCCCTGCTCAGCTCTGTTCTCTTTTCTGCCTCTCTCAATCGGACTTCTCTAGGTAGCTCGTATAAGTAGGATCACACAGTATTTGTCCTTTTGTGTCTGGCTGACTTTACCTCGTATGGTGTTCTCAGAGTTCACATGTTGTATCATGTGTCAGAACTTCCTTCCTTTTGGAGGCAGAATAATGCTCCATTGCATGGGTAGACTCACTTGGTTTATCCGTTTATCCACTGATGGACATATGGGTTTTTTCCACCTTTTTGCTATTGTGAATGATGCTGCAGCAAACACAGATATACAAATAATCTGTTCAAGTCCCTGCCTTTGAATCTTTGGGGTACACACCCAGAAACATAGACCAGAATCTTAAGTGCTACATTCGCCTGTCCCCTAAGCTGTAGGCTTTGCCACCAAGGCAAAGAAAATCCCCCTGTCTCCCCAGATCTACTCACCCCAGCTGGTCTTCCTCCCGGTCCTGGCTTCCACTCCCCATAATCTCTATCCCCAGCTTAAACCTTCCTAACTCCAGGCTTTTATCCACAACTGCCTCCTGGACCTTTCCGTGCCCACGTCTCACACGCATCTCAAACCCAACGTGTCCCATTGGGAGGTTCAGTCCCCAAGCTCTATGTGTGCGCCTTCCTACCCACCCAGCCACACCATCATCTCAGCTGCCGGGACTTCCCCTCCCTCTCCTGCCCTCACTCACATGAACCCCTCCACTTCTCTCCACGTCCACCTCTCTCACTTCCCTGGGCCAAGCCAGCACCATCCTTTGCCTGGACCACTGCATCAGCCTCCTTAGAGCCTGACAATCAAGTCAGCATGGCAGCCATGATCACCTCAGAACTTCCCCTGCCTTCTGCTGCTTATAGGAGAAAGTTTAAAGCCTTTACCAAGACCTGGAAGGCCTCCAAGATCTGGTGCCTGCTGCTTCCCGCCTCCTTTTACGTACACCCCTGCCCCTGGCCTTCTTATGCTTTCTCCAAGGAACGCACTCAGTCATACATCAGAGTCTTCGCACATGCTGTTCCCACTGAGGCCTGTGACACTTTTCCTCCCCACGCCCGTCCCACACCCCTTAGCCTGGCTAGTTCCTATTCACTCTAGCCCTCAGCCTGCCTAAATGTCACTTCCTCAGAGAAGCCTCCCACCCCTTAACCTTGACTCCCAGCCTAAATGAGGAGCCTTATGTCAGTCTTACTATGTCGGTCTTACACAGCCCTGAGCTCTTTGCCTTCACAGCAACTACCAAAAATAATGATGATGTAACCGTTAGGATAATTATTTGTCTCCTCTCAGCCTTCTCCACATAATTATCAGCTCCAAGAGCGCAGGGTCTTGGCCTGTCTTGTTCCTCACTGTATCCACAACACCAATGCTCAAAAATTGTTTCAAATGACTCTTACGGAAAAACAAGTGCCTAATGTCAGAAACGAGCTTCAACCACAGGTGAATTCCACCAGCACCACGCTGCCTCAGTAGGAGTGTGGTTTCTCGCCAAAACACACAGCAGCAGTCCACACAGGTGCCTGGGGACAGGCACACACACACACCTGTGCCCGTACCCAAGAGTGGCACACAGGCATGCGGGGGCGCGCGGACACAGGCATGGAGAATAGTGTAGTCCCCCAGCCCACACACTCTCAGACACGCACGCACACAGACTTGCACAAACGGCAGGGGCACCCAGTCCCTCCCCTCCCTCCCGCACACACCCATACACACACAGCCAGGTTTCAGGTGATGCCTCTTTGAAGCCCCAGGGCTGGGACAACCTTCCTCAGTGCTCGGATATCAGAGTCACTTCCCAAGACCCTCTCAAAGACTTCAGCCCCCTTCCAGGTCTCCCTGCCCCCTCCCTGAGGCTTCTGCCCGCCAGCCCAGTTCACCCCAGTTCCCACACTGCAGTTAGAGGCTAGAGCAGGTGTGGGAGGCATGACCTCCTCAGCAGAACCACTGGTGCTTATTGCTCGCATGCTCTTTTCTGCATTTCCATATAAAATTACTCTGATTCTGGAGGAAGAATTCCAATGAGAAAATCCCACTAACAATGAAACTGGCTGGGTGATGAGAAGCCATTGTCATTTCTTGGGACCTGAACACTTCTCATCCTGGAAAATGGGAACTGAGTTACATAAAGGAGTCTGATGTCGCTATGGGGGTTACCAGAAGAACTGGGATCAGAAAGGGACCCACGTGCACGTGTGCGTGCGTGACCGTCCTGCTCCGAGTGTGTGTCCGCAAGTATCCGTGCCTGTGCTGTATCTGTGTGCTGATGTGAACATGTGCACATGCGTGTGTGTCTACTCCACCCTCCTACCACTGCATAACAAACGACCCTCAAAAACTAGTGGCTTAGAACAACCGTCATGTTATCACCACTCGTGAGTTTGTGGATCAGGAGTCTGGGCTTGGGCTCACCTCAGGAATGCTCCTGAGAGAAACAGGGGTATTCAATTGGAGAACGAGGCAGTCCGGAGGGGCCAAGGTGGCGTCCCTCACATGTGTGGCACCTTGGCAGGGATGAGGAAGGCAGGGCTCCACCAAACTTGAGACTGGAGCATCAACTTTCCAGCAGGTCCGTCTCAGGGTATCAGGCTCCTTGCAGGGGGGAGGTGGGCGGTGTTGCTCAGAGCTCCCAAGAGAATGTTCCCAAAGGAGTAAAATCTGCGAGCTGCTCATGGCCTGGACTTAGACGTCCAAGAACGTCATGCCCACCACATTCTACTGGTCAAGTAAATCACTAGGCCCAGCAAGATTCTCGGCCGGGGGATTGGGCTCCACACCTCTCAATAGGGAAAGTGCTGGAAATTTTGCTTCCATCTCTAAGGCACCCCCATGTAGACCACATCCAGAAATCATCACGGTGTGGTGGGAAGACCTGCATTTAAGAGAGCCTTAGAGAGAAGTGTGAATCCCAGTGCTTCGACTCATAAGCTACATGGCTTTGAGCAATCTCATTTCTCTGAGCCACAGTTTCCCACTCTGTCTAAGGCTATTGTGAGGACTTCTATATAAAATTTAGTGAACACCCACTATATGCCAGGCGCCTGATGCATGTGCATGTCCTCGGATCTCCCCTGCCCTTCTGCCCTGGGTCACACACCCCGGGGGACTCGAGATGGAGGAGGGTAGGAGAGACTGACACTCCTCTGGAGCCCCAACAGCCTCCTGTGGTCACATCAGGACCCAACTCACAGCAGCCTGCTTCCCTCCAACCCCCGAGGGTCCTGTCTACACCGGCACCAAGACACAAGGTAAGTCCCAAAGGCTTCACAATCTGCTCCAGCTGAGCAGGCTGGAAGCTGAGGCGGCAGCTCGGGGGCATCCCTGGATAACAATGGCGTGAATTTTTCATTTGTTTGTTTGATTTTCTGCAGTGAATGAGGAATAGTGCAACAACATCTGGAGCCGCCCCAGGCTGAGACACGTGGAGCGTTGGTGGCAGCGGCGACAGCCCAGACTACAGCACTCTCATGGCATGCTCCACATATGCGCCAGCACACAGACGGCATGCACGCAGGCGCGTGCATACGTGTGTGTGCGCACGCCTACATGCTGCGTGCGTGCATGCCCACGTATGCAGTCATAGCCATGACACCAGGACTAGGCTAAGGGCTCCCAGTCATGGGCTGGAGCTTGGGAAAGCCACAGCCCCAAGAAGGTCCCTGTTCTCTGTGCCCCAGTTCAAACCAGTGAAAACTAAGCATGACCTACAGCAGTGTACAGTGGGAGCCCAGCTTCCCTGTCCCTCCCTGGAGGAACAAGGTTCTCCTGCCCACCCCCCACGCCCTCGCCCTGCTCCCTCTGCAGGCCCGGTCTGGCCCTGGAGCATGTCACAGCCATCTTTCTCATGGAGCAGATGTGAACGGCCTCCCTCTCTGTTCCCAGGAGCCTGCGCACCGCAGCCCCCATGCCCCGAGACTGGTGCATGGGAGAGAGCCCCCCACCCCGATTCTTTCTCCAGCTGCTGAATGAGAAGGTCCACTAGGCAGCAGTATCTGGGGGTCCAGCCTGCACGCCGCCCTCTGCCCAGCCCAGCCCCCCTGAGGCTCCGGGGCCTGTCTGCACGGGGCTGCGAGGCTGTGTTGCACGCGTATGTGCCCGGGGCGTCTGCACCTGTGACCTCATGCTCACGTGGCTGCCTTTGCACCACGGTGAGTGTCTGCACATCTCCCAGCATATATCTGTGAGCATCTGTGACTGTGTGTGTGTCTGTCATCTGCCTCTGGAAGTGTGTCTGTGTGTTTCTAGGTCTGCGCTTGTGTTTCTCTGGGCCACTGTGTGTCCTTGTGTCTGGAGGTGTTCTTAGACCTTTGTGTGAACCCGCAAAGTTGTATATGTTGGCATGCGTCTGCATATGTGTGTCTCTGGGCCTTTATTCACATGCAAGTGTGTCTGTGCCTGTGTATGTCAGAGTGTGTGTGTGTGTGTGTGTGTGTGCACGCACATGCACAAGGCAGCATGGCTGTATATATACCAGTGTGTACGTGACAGAGAGCTGGAGAAAGAGAGCCCAGGCTGTATGTGGGTGTGTGTCTGTCTGCCATAAAGGGGCGGGGCAGCAGGGGTGAAGGGAGGAGGTCGTGTCACGGCCTGATCACCAGGTTCTCTCCAGCTCCAGCTCCATCCAGGCCCAGCAGCCCAGCCAATCTGTGGGAAGAGGGGAGCCAGAGAGAAGGGAGCCTCCCACACGAGCAGGGCACCTCTGGCCAGCTGTGCCATGCGGCTGTAGATGGAGAAGGGCATAGGGGCAGGAGTGGGGCAGGTGTGTGTCTCTGAGGCCCCTGACCCCACCTGGCAGCAGGCTGGTGGGCTCTGGGGCCAATGGGCAATGGGGAACCCCACACTCGGTCCTTTGGGCGCCCCCAAGCATCTTCTGTGGGTTTCCTTACTGGGTCCTCATATGGGGATTCTCCTCTTGACTCTTGCTCTTTCCTTCTCTGCACGTGTATGTCACTGATCAGCTGTAGGCCTCCCTCTCAGCCATGCTTTCTCCGGCAGTGTGTCGCATCTCACACACGCGGCACCCGCCCCGTGGTCTCTGCACTGCTCACCCTCCGGGTGGAATACTATGGCACACACATTTGACTGGGTCTCCATTATTCTTTCTCCCCATCTGCTCAGCCTCCTTCCCTCCCCACATTGGCAAGGACAGGGTCTGTATCCTGATAAGCTGTAGTAAATTGTGAGTTGCTAGTAACCCAATGGACAAGCATAGGAATTCTTTCTAAGTTTATTTCCTTTTTTTTTTTTTTGAGAGAAAGAAAGACAGCACGCACAGGGGAGGGGCAGAGAGAGAGAGGGAAACAGAGAATCTCAAGCAGGCTCCTCACTGTCAGCACGGAGCCCGACTTGGAGCTTGAACCCATGAACCATGAGATCATGACCTGAGTCGAAACGAAGAGTCAGAGGCTTAATCTACTGAGCCGCTCAGGTGCCCCGGCACAGGATTTTTTAAAGCAGAATGTCATAAGGACACAGGGTATCTTGTGAAGTCCAAGGGCAGACCGAGAGCCCAACCTCAGAAGGACTGTAAAGCCGATAGGAACCCAGAGCCTTCTCTCTGTCACCTTCTCTGTATCTATCTTCACTTCCTTCTTCTCTTTCAGCTTCTCCATGCACATGGCTAACCACAGATGGCTACGCCCCCACTCCTGAGCTCAAAGTGCCTCCGTTCCAAAGACTAGTCCAGACTGACCAGTGTTAATTCCTCTTAAGACTTGGAAAGAGAACATCTGAGTGGCCAAGCTTGCATCAATTGTCCACCTCTGGTCCAATCAGCAATGGCTAAGGGAAGAGTCACGTAGAAACCTGGTTGCCAATACCCCTTGGGTATGCCCTCCTGTTCTCAGATTAAAGGTCTAAGGGAAGAAGTTCAGTGCCAGGCCAGGTGAGTTGAGGTACCCAGGCAGCCAGGTGCTAGCACACCAGGATATACAGGACTGGAACTCAAGAATGCAGATGACAGCGGGTGCTATGTGGTCCCCCCAAAGGTCTATAATGGAGCCCAAACCCCCAGTGTGGCTTATGTGGAGACAGGCCTCTAAGGAAGTAATTAAAGTAAATAAGGTCATAAGGGTGGGGCCCTCATCTGGTAGGATCAGTGTCCTTATAAGAAGGGACATCAGAGAGCTGCATGCTTGCTCTCTCTCTGCACCAATGTACCAAGGAATGGCCATATGATGACACAGCTGGAAGGTGACCACCTGCAAGCCAGGAAGGAAACCCTCACCAGAAACCAAATTGGTCAGAACCCTGAACTTGGACTTGCAGCCTCCAGAGCTGCAAGAGAATAAATCTCTGTTGTTGGAGCCACACGGTCTGTGGTGTTTTGTGATGACGGCCAGGCTGACCAATGCAGTAGGTTCGTCCATGAAGGAACCATCAAAACTGATGTGACATTGAAGCTACAGGGACCCATGAGATCACACAGGACTGATGATGGGACCTGGGGACAGCCCACGCTACAAAGCTCCTCCCCAAAAGCACCTTTAGTTTCTGATAGAGTTGTACCCTCCGCAGCCCACCAAGGCCCAGTTTAGTGGCAGCCTTGGGCTCTGCCCTCGGCAACACCACCCTCCCCTGTCTGCCTCTCCAGGCTCTGTGTTCACCTCCCAGCACACTGAGCAGGCCAGCCCCTGCTGCGTGTCACCTCTCCCTGGCTCCAGCATCCTGCACGTCGCCATCTAAGAAATCCCCCAGGTTGGGGCCACAGATAGCAGTGTGCATATAAATGCCAGTGTGCCTCCAGGCAGGCGATCCTGGGGCATCCAGAGCTCCACAGCATGGGAGAATGGGAAGAAAGGCTTCTTGCATTCACAGATCCGGTCACTGAATGTCCTTCCTTTAGTGAAGTCAGGACAGTGAGACTCTGTGTCCCACCCGTGGTCCAGGCCACTCCACCATTTTTCCTCTAAAACATAACGAAGGCTTCTTGGCCTCAGAATTCCTAAAAGCAAGCTGGTTGGCACACACTTTCAGTGTTTCCCGAGGGCACTCACTTCAAAGCACATGATCTCTCCAGCTTCAGGATAAGAACGGGTTCACTGGTACGCCAGAAATCATACCGGTAGCTGGCAGTAGTAATCATTCTAGCTGACCTTTAATGAGCACTTACTATGCACTGGGCACCTGCAGGCATCATTTCACTAATTCTCACAACATCCCTGTAAGGTAGGCCTTATTATACCCATTTTTGGACAAGAAAATGAAGGCTCCAAGGTTAAGCAACTTGCTCAAGGACTGTCAGCTAATTAAAGACAGAGCCAGGATTCAAATAGAAAGTTTGTCCAACTTGAAAGCCAAGACCCTGAACCTCTGTGCCATGTCTTCACCGCAGGACACGCATGTGTGTTTGGGACAATGGTCAAAGGGAAACTCCAGGTGACTGGCCTGCCTCTTGTTGCCAGTGGCTGACAATTACAGGCACTGAAAATAAACACACTAACCAACCCCCTACAAAACAGAAAATTCCACAATTCATCCAGTGCCTGTCCTCACATCCTCAATAATTCTGCACTATGTCTTGTCCTCTACTTGAAGTGCTGTGTCCCCAACTAAACCGTAAGCCTCTGGAGGACAGGACCTGTGTCCTCTTTTTCACCTGCATTTCCCAGGGCCCCACAAAGCAAGAATTCAATACAAACTTTCTTGCCAGGCTGCCTACCGGTTTGTTAGGTGGGTGGTGAAGATCTGCTTGCTTGGATTGATGGGTGGGATTGCCTGGATGGTAGGATGGTCAGTTAGTCAGATGCTGATGAGCTGATTGGATGGTGTCAGAGTGTGGGGTGAGGCCAGGGGGTTCCCTGAGTGGGAAACTTACCATCTGATCCCAATGGGGATCCTCTTGCACTAGAAAAACTCTCCCCAGGAGGGAACACAGAATCCTCATATGCAAATGCTTCTCCCTTCCTTCCTTCCTTCCCTCCCCCTGCTCAGCCAAGCCAGAGCTAGAAAGAAGGACTTGGGTGGTTCTCCTTCCCCATCATCAGCCCCAAATAGCCCATTGTGGAGGACCTGGTCACTAGGAGGGGTGCTGAGTAACCCAGCATGGTCACCCCTGAGAAACACATAAGTAACTGGCTGGCCTGGGTTGAATGCTTGGTCTGCTGGCTGGGTTCCTAAAGGCTGGGATGCCGCAGTGTAGCGAACAGGGAGCCCAGCGCTTAGGAGCAGCTCGGCTCATCCTGCCCGGGAAAAAGGTCATGTGCTCCGATATGAGTAATTAATTTTCTCCGAGCTGCGCTGAAAAGGTTAACCTGATTTATGGGATGCAATTGAGTGTAGAATGGGTTGTGTATCTTGTAAAAGGCCTGTTCCAGCGTCTGAGTCTATAGACTCACCCGCGGCTGGGCATCAGCTGGGAGCTGGCCCTAGCTTTTATGCCTTTATGCAGAATCCACATGAAATTCCTAAAGAGAGCACTTCTTGGCCAGGAAGTTGCTTCCTGGGCTCCAGATCCCTAGTGAGCGGTCACTGGAGCATGTAAAGAAAGCTCTCTTCTGCTACTGTTACCGCCCCCCACTCAGCTACAGCTCAGCTTTAATCTTCATGCAATCCGGGGTTCAGGAAGAAAAGCCCAGCACTGCACTTGAGTTCGGAGTTCAAGGTCAGGTTCCTCCACTGCCTCTTTAGCCTTTGTGCTGGGCTACCCAGTCTCTCCATTTCTAAAATGGGGTAAAGATCCCTTGCCCTCTCTCCTTTCTTCTCATCATTTGCTAGCTGTGAGTTTGGGCAAGTTACATAACCTCTCTGTGCCTCAGTTTCCTCATCAATAAATGACATAAGAGTACCTATATCATAGGGTTGTTATGAGGAATCCATGCATTAATATGTAAGAACTTAGGACAGTGTCTAGATCCAAATAAATGGTACATAGGGTTTGTTGAAAAAATGAGTAGGGTCTTGGGGCGCCTGGGTGGCTCAGTCAGTTGGGTGTCCGACTTCAGCTCAGGTCATGAGTTTAAGCCCCATGTTGGGCTATGTGCTGATGGCTCAGAGCCTGGAACCTGCTTCAGATTCTGTGTCTCCCTCTCTCTGCTCCTCCCCTGCTCATGCTCTGACTCTCTCTCTCTCAAAAATAAATAAATACTGATAAATAAATAAATAGACTCTTGAGATGAGAGATGACCAGGGGTTTCGATGTCTGGTTGTCCTCAGCAGGGCGTTAGGCAAGGCCAGAATCTACCAGCGCGGTCACCCAAGCCCCCAGCTGAGGAGGGCACCCGCAGTCCTGGAACATATTGGACTATGGTGGGCAGAAAGGGAACAGATGGAGATGGGGATGTTGTGGCCAGGAGTTTTTTCTTTCTCCTGTCTGTCTTTCCTCAATCAAGATGTAAGCTCAGCTCCCCCAGCACCTGCCACAAGTCGGCCCATCAAACCCAAAGCTGCTGGTCTAGCACCACCTAGTGGAAAGAGTGGGGGTGACTTCTGGGCCCCTCCCAGGGCAGCGGGAAAAGAGTGGAGGTACTTAACTTACCTGCCAGGCACTGGGGCGAGGAAAAACACGCCGCCAGAATCCGCCCTGAGAAACTGCGCCTGCTAAGAAACGTCTTCACTTTGTGCCCCTGGAGTACACAGTGGTGTGGCACTTTACAGACGTTCCGTGGTAGGGAGCTCAGCATCCACATGCTCCTACCTGTCTGTGTAAGTACTGATTAAGTGGGTTTATATGTATGAAGAACTTAGACCGGTGCCTGGCACAGGGAGAGTATCTTATAATGTTCTTCACTGGTATGTGTGTACATATGCATCCCATCGACTGTGTCTGAATGTTCACATAAATGTGGATGGATACATTGTTTACAGGCTACCTTTGTGTTTATGGATGCAAACGTGTGTGTGTGTGTGTGTGTGTGTGTGTGTGTGTGTGTATGTAAGAATGTGTCTTGCTTATGTATGTATATATGCTTATGCATATAAATATTTTTTTATGTCTGTGAGCATGGTGTACCTGAAAACAGAGAGGTGTGGAGATTTAAATGTCTGTTTATATGTGCGTCTATGTGTGGATGGATGTCTCTGAGTATATATGTGTGTACTCTCACTGAATAGAGAGTTTGGGTGTTAGTTTTATATGCTGTATAGCAATGCCACAAATTATTACCACTTTGGCAGCTTAAAATAGCACCCAAGCATCATCTCATACTTTCCATGGGTCAGGAATTCAGGCACGGCCCAGCCGATCCTCTGCAGACATCTCACAAGGCTGCATCTAAGGTGTTGGCCAGGGCTGCAATTTCATTTGAGGTGCAGTGTCCCTTTCCAAGTTCATGTGGTTGTTGGCAGAATGTATTTCCTTGTAGCTGTAGAGCTCATGGCAGCATGCGTTTGCAAAGTCTACAAAAGAATCTCGCTCGCTCGCTCTCTCGCTCTCACTCTCTGACCTCTAGACCTTCATTTATGGCCTCAACTGATTAGGTCAGGCCCACCTTTCATATTAACTCAGTCAACTGATTAGGGACCTTAATCACGTCTAGAAAATCCCTTCACTTTTGCCATAAAGCATAACCTAGTCACAGGGTGTAATAACCAACATACTCACAGCCCCCCCCCCAATACTTAAGAGGAGATTATACAGGGTTTGTACACCAGAGGGCTGGACTCTTGGAGGCCATCTTAGAATTCTGCCCACCATAGCATGTGTGCACATTTACATGCTAAGCCTTGTATGCACACTGGTCATACGCAGGGTAGCATCTTTACATGTGTCTCCATGAGTGCACTTCCTCTGTGGGCTGTTTTCTTCCCCGTGGAACTGCAGATTCCTATAAGGAAGAGTGGGGCCCCCTCAAGGCCAGAGCCGCCTCCTCCATCAGCCCAAGGACTCTGTCAACACTGGGATTTCAGCTGACCCCTCCTGAGGAGGAGCTTTCTGTATTCTCGGCCCCATGCCCTGTGCCAGGTTGGAGGTGCTGAATCACCATCATACCTGGCTCACACATGTGCATGTCTGTGCGTGCACACAGACTTGTGCGCATGCACGCACACGCTGATGACTCACTCTGAAACAGGGTCAGCCTCTCTATGGACAAATCTCCCTCCTGGTCCTTGAGGGAAGCCACCTCCTGACACAGCCTCTTCCCCTCCTGCCATAGACTAACAGTCCCCGCCCTTTCAGAGGTCAGAAGTCTGAGACACCTCTGCCTACCCCCCAACCTGGGCTCCTGCTTGGGACCCAAATGGCCATACAATCAGGGAATGGGCCCCACGGTCTTATATGAACATTGTCTAAAGGGAATATTAGGCCCAGGAGATGCTGGGGCCAGGGTGGGCTGTGGCTAGAAGGTCGCCGATGGCCAAGTAAGCTTGTGAAACCCTGTCTGCTGCAGCCCCATCTTGGAATTTTACATGTCAGAGGAGCACAGGAAAGGCTCAGAGAAGGCCTGCCAGAAGGAAACCTACCTTGGTTTACTCAGCACTGCCCAAGCCTATTTGTCCACAGCCGCTTCTCCCCAAACACATTCAACAGAACCCACTCTGGGCACATGCTTCCCTGGGATGCTCATGCAGGCCCTTGGGGTGACGGTCAGGGTTAGGGGGCTCCTGTGCAGAGGCCCATCCTGGGAGGAGGGGCAGGAGTGGTGGAGACCACCCTAGAGGGACAGCAGGAAAGGCATTGGGCACAGACCTTCTCATAAATAAATGCCCTCTCTTATAGCTCTTTCCCAGCCACGGGTCCAGGCCCAACTGAAAGGCAAAGGTGGGCTGGCCCACGTCACAGAAGCCTCAGGCAGCAGCAAACGTCCCAGCTCCTAATGGGACAGAAAGGTGGAGAGAGGGGTGTGGCGGCTGAGCTGAGCCATCAGAGGCACCCGAGGCCTTTGTTGTGTGCAGAGATAAATCTGGGGGTAGCACGAGGAGCCAGAGCCGGGGGAGGGGGGGGTCGAGAACTCAAGAACACATCTGTGCCTCTCCATCATCTCGAATTTCATATTTACTTCTGCTGATGAGATTTCGTCATGCTCGATTACGATTCATAGACTTACATTTCCAGATTTTATGCATCAAAATGCTCTGATTTACAGAGTCACCCTAAGCCTGACACTAGCCCCCCAAGGTGCTGTTTCTGAGCGTGGGCACTGAGGCTTGTCCTCGGGCCGCCCGGAGGCCTTGTTTCCGGGTACGGTGGCCTCAGAGAAAGCCTCCAGGCATCTATGGGGCCATTCAGTCAGGCTGTGCGTGGGGGTGAAGGTGCCCTGGCGCTGTAGGGGCGCCACCTGCCAGCGCTGACCCCACACCTCGCCTTCTGCGCTTCCTCCTGCCCCTCCTTCAAACCCCTCCCATGTGGCTCGGAGACTCTCTCCCCTGCTGGCTTTGATGAAGCAAGTGTTGTTTCTAAGCAACGGAAGTTACTTCTATGATTACATTACATACATGTGTTACTACACACAGATATTACATGCATCCATATTATGTGCACACATAGATTACATGTATTATTACATGCTTATTACATACACACATGTATTACACACATAGTTACTTCTGTGATTCTATTACATGCACATCTTACACACATACACGGATTATATGCATACACATTACATGCATACATAGATTACATATATTATTACATGCATGTTACATACACGCATGTATTACACACATAATGGCTTCTATGATTATATTGCATGTGTATGTTACGTACACGGATTATATACATACATAGATTACATAGATTACATGCATATTACATACACACATGTATTAATTACATACATAGTTGCTTCTGTGATTACATTACATAAGATGGTTCTATCGGCTGGAAGCAAGCACAGGTCCCACCCACGCCCACAGGAAGGAGACGCTGCAGGAACAGGAACCCCAGGAGGGTGGGATTGTTGGGGCCACCGCAGTCTCTGCCACACACTCCTCACGGCACCGTGGAACGCTGCTAACACCGCTCCCATTTTACAGGAAAGGAGACGGAGTCAGGGACATTATCCAAGGTCACACACATCGAAAGGGACAGGTCTAGGACTTGAACCCTGGTCTGTTTGCTTCCTCACTCTGAGCTCCTCACCACAGGACAATGCCACAAAAGAGAAACCAGATGTGAGCCCAAGCCGGAGTCTGGGGCTTTCATACTCCGATTATGTAGCACCTCCTCTAGGATCCTGGGTTCTGAGTCTGTTTGGGCAGAAGAGACACCCAGGTCCTTGGTCACTCATGTGACTTTGACAATAAAGTTCTCTGGAGGAGCAAAGGGTGCAAAGGTTGGCAAAACCCAAAGCACCAGGGTGGGAGCTGTGTAGGATGCTAGGCCCTGTACATGGCAAGTCGCTGAGCACAGAGGACACTTTCATCCCTTCTCAGACTGGCGTCTACACCACTGGCCTTTGGAATTGTGGCTTATCTTCCGATCATCTGCCCGGCTCCCTGCTTGGGTTCCTGATTCCAGTTGAGCTTTTCCTCTGGGATCCAAACTCCACCTTCCTGACTTTCATGTCACACGGGGGCCAAAAAAACTCCTGGCTGCTGAACTGGTGGCCCTCTGCCTGACTTGAGCCCCTGGCACCTTAACACACTGCCATCGCTAGGGGCAGCTCACTGGCTCAAACCCGCTCCACCTGGCCGTCACCTGCGGGCACCACCCCCTCCTTCGGCGTCCTGTCTTCTCACCCCATTCCTGTGGGTCATGTCCAGTTATGTGCACACACCCCACCTCTGGTTCCTTCTTTAAAAGTCACCACCACCCGTGGCGACCCTCTTCTTCACCACCATCTCACTATAATTGTTGTCACACTTCCCATGCCACCACCACCACTGCCATCACCTTAACTGTCACCACCAACAGTATCATCACTTTCAGCACAGCATCCCCAGACCACCACCACCATGAGCCCCTCCAGTTCCACCATAACCATCCCCACCCCCCTCCCCACTTTCCTCATGTCACCTGTAACCACCCCCTATTCCTGATGCCACAGTCACCCCTCACCACCGCCGCGGTCGCTCTACCTGCCACCATCACTGTCACTTACCAAGGTATTCAGGGTCCAGGCAGCTTCATGGGGGACAGAGCTCAGATACAAGGGCAGAGGTCCCAATATCAGACATTTCCTGGGCTGCTGCTAATGTGGCACCGGTGCTGTCCTTGCCTCCACCCGCAGCCCCTCCCACACTTCCCCCAGTCACAGGGTAAGGAAATGCCTGTCCTCTCTGATGCCACAGCCCGGCCTTGATGGGAGGCCGTGCAAACGCCAACCTCCCTCCTTCCCTCCTCCTCCCCATCGGAGCTGGCGACTGTTTCCAGGCCAGGCCCTCCTGATCCCGGCTGTTACTACCGCCTCCAGTGTTTCCTGGAGCCCAGGGAAATGATGCCCTTCCCGCACCGGGCAGCTGAGACTCTGGCATTGATTACTAGCCCCATAATTACCCTGCAGGCACTGGCAGGGATTTCAAGGCTGATTGACTTCAAATGAGAAATCCATGGGGATTCGGGGAGGGTGCGGGACCCTTTGCTGGGGGGAGGGGGGAGGACGCTGTCCTCACCTGCCTGGGCCTCTGTGTCTAATACCACAGCTTTGGCAAGCAGGACATCTACCTGCTGAGTGATACCCGGAGGCCTCCCCTGGAGGCTGAGATCTAGCCAAGCCGCCTGCCCACAGGCACATCAGCCTTTAGAAAGGAAGGGTCTGGATGGAACCTGCAGGGGCTTGGGGAAGAGGAGGGTTCTTCAGAGTAGACAAAGTGAGGGCCTCTCCTCTTCCCCGGGTGCACAGGGGAAAGCCAGAGGGTTAGGATGGCTTTCAGGGGCGAGTGGCAGCTCAGGCAGGCCACTCGAGGCATCAAAAGGAACTGTTCCTGGGGCACCTGGGTGGCTCGGGTACGCATCCGACTCTTGGTTTCAGCTCAGGTCATGATCTCACAGTTCATGAGTTCGAGCCCCACGTCGAGCTCTGCGCTGATGGAGCAGAGCCTGCTTGGGATTCCCTCTCTCTTCCTCTCTCTGCACCTCCCCTGCTTGCTCACTCGCTCTCTCTCAGAATAAATAAACATTAAGAAAAAAAAAAGAAAGAAAGAAACTGCTCCCAGGCCCGGAGGAATTCAGAGGTGAGGCCTGCAGGGAAATGCTTTCTCAAATGAGACATAAATATGCATCCTCTGATCCTACACGTATTTACCAGCCCACAAATTCACCCACAGGCACCTGCACACACACATCTGCACTTGAGAACACATTCTCTGCCATTTCCTACATCGCGTACTCACAGGCTCAAAGGCAAAAATAAACACAAAGAGGTGGCCCTCCCACCGTGTCCAGCCAGCCACACACACACACACACACACACACACACACACACACACACCTTCCCCTATCCTAACACACACTACCACACCCCGCACCACCACGCACTCACAGCCTCACACACACATATGCTCACACATCGTCAAACACATTCCCACGTACTCAGAAGCCAAATGCCCGGAAAAAGAAGAGAGGCGTCACCTCCACACTCATGTGCTCCTTGAGAAATTGTGGGAAGCGGCAAACCACTCATTCTCTCCTCCCTCCCCCTCCTCGCAGAGGGGTTTTCATTTAAAAGTTTCCCGAGCCCAGGCTTTCAGATTACAGTCTAGACTATATAGGTTTCCTAAAGATAAGGCTGAGAAATTGATTTCAATTACCAAAAGGGAGAGGCTGTTCTTCTCAGCCTCCTGAGCGGAGCATTAACCCTGGAGATCCGGGAGCCAGAGAAGGAGGGATCCTGCGTGGCAGGCACACATGGAGCCCGTGCACGTGCACGTGGAGCTCACACACACACGCATATGCCCATGCAAGCCTCACTAGCACCCAGCTTGGGCACAGAGCCTTCGAGTCAGGAGGCCTGGCTTCTAGCTTCGGCTCTGCCGATATTTTGCTATGTGATCTTGGAGACCTGCCTTTCTCCCCACTAGGCTTCTCTTCCTGACCATATTCCTGCTCCCGAGGGTTCAAGAGGCCAGAACCCACTCCTGGTGGGTCACCCATCTCTGTTGACACTGTGAGCTCCCTGAGAGACCAAAGCAGACACTCGGGTGCCTCGGCAGCAATCCCGTCTTCTCTGCACACAGGGCGGGGCGCTGCCTTCGTCAGAATAAGCATCGTTAGCTGCTACGACAGGCAGGCTCTGACATCTCCCTGGCTGGAAGGAGTTTTCCTTATGCACACAAAATCCTACCTACGGGTGTTCATTTCCTAGTGCTGCCACGGCAAACGACCGCACACCTGGGTGGCTCGGTCGGTTGAGCGTCTGACTCTTGATTTTGGCTCAGGTCATGATCCCAGGGTCATGGGATCGAGACCCACGTTGGGCTCCACGTTCAGCATGGACCCTGCTTAAGACTCTCTCTCTCTCTCTCTCTCTCTCTCTCACCCCCTCTGCCCCCTTCCCCCACTTGTGCTCTCTCTCTGTAAAATATAAATAGATAGATAGATAGATAGATAGATAGATAGATAGATAGATAGAACCATTTATTGTCTCCTAATAGGTAAGATGTCCAGGTGAGGATTTGGCTGCATCCTCTACCTAGGCTATCACAAGGCCAAAATCAAGGTGTTGCCCTGGAGGGCTCTGAGAAGAATTGCTTCTGAGTTCATGTGGGTTATCATGCAGATCTTAGGACTGGGGTCCCCATTTCCTTGCTGATTGTTGGTCAGAGTCCTTTTCAGCCTTTAGCAGCTGCCCACATTCCCTAGTTCATGGCCTCCTCCATCTTCAAAGCCAACGAGGCACATCAAGTCCTTTTTACCCTACAAATCTTCCTGACTTCCCTTCCCCACATCTCTCTGCCTTCCTCTTCTGCTTTTAGGGCTAGTGTGACTTCCCTGGGTTTATCCAGATAATCCAGGATAATCTCCCTATCTGATCAGTAATCTGAATCATACCTGTAAAGTCCTTTTTGCCATGTAATGTAGTAATATATTCATGGACATAACACCAGAGGCAAAGGTTATGGGGGCTAAAATTCCGCCTACTCCAGTGGGTCAAGGGCACTCCTCCAGGGGCGACTCAGGGACCCAGGCTCCTGTCATCAACACTGCCCTTCTCAAGTTGCAGCTCCCATTGTTGCCACAGGAGGAAAAAAAAGGGCTTCAATAATTTCATGGGATGTTCTCAGGTGCCATCCTGGAAATACCGACATCAGTTCTGCCCACAGCTCATTAGCTAGAACCAGTCACATGGCCCCAACTTAACTGTAAGGAAGGCTGGAAAACATACAGGGCACGTGGATATTTGTGCACGTGATAGCTCACAATTGGTCTCTATCATAGGGCCTGAGATTGAAGAACTCAACAGGCAGGAGACTGGTAGGAAGAAATAGCCTAATGCGTTGGTTCTTGATGAGAAGCAGCAGCTGGAAACGGTATCTCAGAACCTCAGTGGGAGGTCCTTCTTCCCAGGGCCTCCTGGCAGGCTCTGCAAAACTGTACTGGTCTGCCCGTGGGCTGAAGACCCCTGGGCTGAAGGGGAGGTATCACCACAGACACTGCCATCCTCTTCTGAGTTCAGGAGATAGAATATGACAGACTTGAAAACTCAAAGCCACAACCAGGACGGAGGACCTCCTTTCGAGTACCCAATGTGGAATATCCGGCAGGTTCCTGACAATACCAACACCCTGGGGAGCCCTCTAGAATCTTCCTGTAACATCAACCTGGCTCTGCTATGGACGGTCATTCCACTGACCATGAACTCTTCTCTTCTCTTCCTTGTGCCTTCTCCAAGGTCTCAAGGCCCGTGACCTCTTCTCTCTTTATCCTTCCTACCACCCCCGATCAAGGACTGATGACAAAGGGCTCACATGTCACGGAGCTGTGTGAACCAAATGGAGCTAACTTGGGGAAATGCTTCTCTGCGGTGCCAGAGGTGACATTCTTCAGTAGAGAGCCAGGGAGGAAAAGAATACCCAGCCCTCTTCCATTCTGACCTGACCTGGTTTTCTTGGGACGTGACTATCCCAAAGAGACAAGCATGAAGATCACCATAGCTGTTATGCATGACCTAGTTAACCAGAAAGCTCTCCAACCATCACCCAACCTGCTTAGCTGAGCGCAACCCCTAAGAATCTGCTTAAAAAAAAAAAACAGGAAACTGAGTCACAGATAAGAGCATTTAGCAGTCAGCAGTTTGTCAGTGGGCAGAGTTTGAGGCAGATCAGGGCAGATGATTTGGGTTAGAACCTGGAAACAAAATTAAAATACACAAAACTTGTCTGAGGGAGAGCTGGATAAATGATTTGAGGATAGAACCCCCATCTTTGAGGTTCCTGGGCAGCCTTGGTACGGAAATATGATGGAGAAATCCAATCACGAGGAGGAGACACAGGTGGCAGTTACATTTGCAAATGGAAACTGAAATCAGTCGCAGAGGAAAGTTACTGTAACAAGCAAGAGACTTGCAGACAGCACTCAGGCCAGAAGATGTTCTTGTTGCTGCCTAAATCAACTGAATATTTTAAAATCCTTTCCACTGCTATAGAAGATGTTCTAAGGCAAATCAGGAATCGTTGCTTTGGGAGACTCTGTACAATCACAGCTAGACATGGGAATAAAAGCCACAGGAATAAAAGTACGGAAGCAGTACACTGCGCAGAGGAAGTAAATATAGCCTGTACGTAGAGGAGTAGTCTTAGCTTCTGTGCCTCCCACCCCCGATCGCCTCTCCCTGCCCCACAAAAATAAAGTCTGAGATAAGGATTTGCATGCAGATAGCTTATCTGGGGAAGTATTCCAGGCAGGGAGAGTGGGGGGGCTGGAGAGAAGGGTGTAAATCCAATACAAGGGTCCACTATCAGGTTAGCCATTGCTGTGGGCAACTGGGGCTCTATCCTGCTCAGACCCTTTGAGGAGAGGAGGTGTGCAGAATACATCTGAAGATGGGAGAGGACAGTACTTATCCACAAGGTCCTCAACCTCACTGCTCAGGGCTTGCCCCAAGGGGTGGCTGTTAACTCCCTCTGATGGCATCCTGGTAAATGGGCTCCAGGTGGGGCAGCGGTGGAGGGGCTCTGGTTTGTAACAGTTGTCAATTCCCATGGTAGAAACGCTCCCACCATGGCTGATTCCAAGCCACCAGTGGTTTAACATCTGGTGAGCCAATGCCTCAATGTATGACTGTCGGCTCTTGCAAGCCAGCTCGAGCTGGCTCTAGCACATCACAGAGCCACACACCCAGGTTTGGACGTATATGGGTGCTGGCGTGTCCCCACGGGAACCCCAAGTCCGGCGCAGGGAGGCGCTGGAGCAGAAGTCACAGCTGCTTGAAGCGGGCTATGACAGCAATGGCTGGGGGGAAAGGTGGGCCCAGGAGATGCCGGAGACAAGACAGCACCCTGGGCAAGAACAGGCGGAGGGCAGCAAAGCCCCCTGGCGAGCTGCTCAGGGCGCAGCCAGGCCACGCCAGATGGGAGTCAGGAATGAACGACGTGAGGGAGAAGCGGAGACCCAGGAGACCAGAGGAGGGGAGTGTAAGAGAGTCCCCAGGATGGAAACTACCCTGGAAGGAAGCGCCGCTGATTACAGCCAGAACCAACCACACCGTAGTGACACCTGGAGGTGACCAGCAGGGGATGACAGCTCTGTACATGCTCAAGCTGCCTTAAAACTTGGATGTGACTCATCCCCTAAGGTGGGTTCAGTTCCAACCACTCCCCCCTTTTATTACAATAATTCATATTAACTGAATTATTAAGTTATCTCAGAATGCTTTGCTCTTGATGAGACACTGGCACTGGTCCCACTGGATGTAGAACTGAGCCGGCGCATCTCGGGGAAGCAAGGAAACAGGGCGCACTCTACAGGCGTGGTTGGCTTTCCCCAGGCTGTTGCTCACCGTTCCCTCAAGTTTCCAAGCCAGAATCCAGGGAGCAGGCAGAAGGGATGCCGGGCAAAGTCCCAACTTTCTTGGGTCTCCAGCCAGGGCAGACTAGGACTGCCCACCGAGCTCATAGAAGAAAGTGGGCTGGGCGGTGTATAAGCAATAGACATTTATTTCCCACAAACTCCGGAAGCTAGGAAGTCTTAATGCTCATCTCTCCAGGGCCTCTGAGACTGGCTCTCACCCCATGTGTCCTCCCACTGTGGCCAGGCAGGGCTACCACCAGGTCACAGAATGTCAAAGTTGCCCTCCGCCCCCCGTGTCTTGGAGCTGGGTGCAAACAATGAAGGTGTGACAGCAGTTTTTCAGAAAAGCTGGAGACAAGGGTCATATCCAGCCCAGTGGGGGCAGAGGGGTTGTAAAGGTACATGATCTGACATCCGTTAGGACAGAAGGAGCCAGGAGACAAGGGAGCAAGAGATCTCCAGGTGTCTACAGCCAAGTTCATAGAAGATAGAGGCACACAGAATGGCTCAGAAGAATTTAAAAAAGGAAAAATATGAACATCCCAGAAAATTCTGTGACCGGTCTCCCAAGTATGTGCATGCCTTTGCATGTAGGCTCTCTCACCTTCCTAGCTGCACTAAGGACTGCATTTTAGGCACTGACCAGGGGAAATGGAGAAGGGAAAATGGAAACCAGGCTCTTTTCTTAAAGCCCGTGAGAAGAGCTCCTTCCGTAAGCATTCTGGTCATAGAGAGAGAGCCTAGAAGGCTTTCCTTACTTGAAGGAATACACTTTAATGCTAGAAATTCAGGAGGCCGGCTTGCCACTTACCACCCTCCCGAATGTTCATGGCCATGGCCAGGCCTGCTTGGGACAGGGTGGGTGGACAGTGAAGGGTGGGAAATTTCCACTAGGGGTAAGTTCTGCTCAGGCCCAGACAATGGGGCCCTTCTAGAGTCTGCCTCATCTTTACCACCCCCTCCTCCGTTTCCAGAGCAGACCAGTCTCTGTGGACTGTGCCCGCTGCCCTCG
>NC_043707.1:114394065-114476254 GCF_006229205.1 Suricata suricatta
TTCAGTCATTACAAATCTAGGACTTCTCAGGAATATCTGGGTCCCTTCACTGTTTCCTTGGTGATTAAAGTGGCACAAATAAGTCAGGGCAGGGCAGCTGATTTAAAGGGCACTGGTGAGGACTGTACTTCCTAGACCTACAGAAAAATCTTATCTCTGTGAATAACAAAAATAGTGGCTTCACTTTATCATTTGCCTGCTACAAGCCAAACTCTGAGCTCAGGTGGGACATTAGAGACTGTATCTCAGTAAATCCTTCCTACAGCCCTAACCCAAAACAGGGACAGCAAAAGCTCCATTTCACAGCTGTGGAAACTGAGGCTCAGAGGTTAGTAATTTGCTCGAAGCTACAAAACTTGAGCCAGATTGTAACCAGATCTCACGCTAAGTACCAAAGCCTATGCTCTTATTATTTATTTATTTATTTATTTAAATTCAAGTTAGTTAACATACGGTGTAGTATTGGTTTCAGGAGTAGAACCCCGTGATTCATCACTCATATTGTAACACCCAGTGCTCATCCCCAACAAGTGCCCTCCTTAATGTCCATCACCTATTTAGCCCATCCCCCCCAACCACTTTCCTCCAGCTACCCTCAGTTTGTTCTCTATATTTAAGGGTCACTTATGGTTTGCCTCCCTCTCTGTTTTTATCTTATTTTTCCTTCCTTTCCCCTAGGTTCATCTATTGTATTTCTTAGATGCCACATATGAGTGAGATCACATGATATTTGTCTTTCTCTGCTGACTTATTTTGCTTAGAATAATACCCTCTGGTTCCATCCATGTTGTTGCAAATGACAAAATTTCATTCTTTTTGATCACAGAGTTGTATTCCTTTACACACACACACACACACACACACACACACACACACACACAATCTTCTTTGTCCATTCATCAGTCGATGGACATTAGGGCTCTTTCAATAATTTGGCTATTGTTGATAGCACACCACGACCTATGCTCTTTAACCATTTCCCTGTTGCCTCCCAAGGTCCAGGGTCCAAGGGTGGTGAGGAAGAGGACTATGACAGTAAATGGCCGCTTACTGATGACTTGCTGGGTGCCAGGCCCACTGCTCTATGTGTTTCTGGTTACATCATTTATTCCACAATCTATGACATAAGGACTACTCTCCCCAGATCACAGGTGACAAAACGAGATCACGAAAAAGTTAAGTCAGCTACACAAGGTCACATGCCTAGTAGGAATAGAGCTGGGACTCAGTATTCCATAGTTCGCCCAGATCGACTCTTTCCTGTCAGTCTCATGGCCAGCGGTGGGGACGGCAGAGCTGGGGCGTGTGGGCAGGTGCGCGTGCCTGGCATGGCACCACCTGTGGCTAACCCTAGTGACAGGCAGGAGGCAGA
The DNA here is from genome assembly GCF_006229205.1 of Suricata suricatta. Lineage (NCBI taxonomy): Eukaryota > Metazoa > Chordata > Mammalia > Carnivora > Herpestidae > Suricata > Suricata suricatta. The sequence continues at coordinate 114,395,438 of NC_043707.1, forward strand.
ACTGCCTCTTCCACAGACAACAGGGGCTTAAGAAACAAGTTCTCACAGGCCACTTCTCATAGAGGCCACCAAGGTGCAATAGACATGACCTGCCCACGGGAGGGGTCTGCCCCAGACCCAACGCTGGGGTCCAGCTCCTGCCTGACATCTAACTGGCAAAAGATGGTAGGCAGAGAAAAGAGGCTGCCGTGGGGGGTGGGGGTGGCATGCACAGCCAGAGTTTGCAGGGTCACAGGCTTTTCAAATGCCTACCTGCAGAACTAAAGGAGAAAGAGGAGATTGGGACTCACTGAGTCCTTCCACGAAGAGCAGGCACTCAGCTGCAGAAGTCCGTATGGAATGGACCCAGAGACACTGGGAGTGAGGGGGAGCGAAGGAGATGGTCACCAGCCAGCCTTATTTGGACCAGAGCAAGGAAGGAATTTCACTGCCCCCAACCTTCCCCTTTCCCAACCCTGGAGGGGTCATTTCCAGCAGCCTTATCTTTTGTTCCCAATAGCCTGTCAGCTGCTCTGGCTTGGGGAGGGGGAACATTTGACATGGAATCAAATTTGAAATGGGAATTATTATCTGTGACTATACTTTTTTTAATGTTTATTTATTTTTGAAAGAGAGAGAGAGAGCACAAGTTGGGGAGAGGCAGAGGGAGAGAAGGAGATGCAGAATCTGAAGCAGGCCAGGCTCAAAGCCTGATGGGGGGCTTGAAGCCACCAACTGGAAGACCGTGACCTAAGCTGAAATCAAGAGTTGGATGCTTAACCAACTGAGCCACCCAGGCGACCCTGGGACTAAACTTTCCAATTTGGGGATGGAAACTTGTTTTATGCTTGAAAGTGACTTTTTTTATTTTTATGTTTTTATTTCTTTATTTTATTTTGAGAGAGACAGAGAGTGAGCCAGGAGGGACATAGAGAGAGGGAGACACAGAATTGGAAGCAGGCTCCAGGCTCTGAGCTGTCAGCACAGAGCCCAATGCAGGGCTCAAACCCATGAACTGTGAGATCATGACCTGGGCTGAAGTCAGACACCCAACCGACTGAGACACCCAGACGCCCTGAAAGTGACTTTTTAAAAATGGACTTGTAATCTAAAAGTGAGCCAATAAGCCATGGGGATACAATTTACAAGGACAGTGAGAGACACATAAAGCTGCATTTTGTTTATATCCCATAAGTTACAAGTTGCAATTTTTCAATGGATCCATAAAACCCGGCCAGCCCAGGATTCCATGAGATGAGGCAGCCAAAAGTATAGAGAAAGAGATTCTAAACTCCAGCCCAGAGCAAAAGTGAGGACAGGATTCAGCCTCTAAGGGAATCATGCAGATCAGCTAGACTCCCTGGGCCAGGCTGGCATGTGTCAGAAACAACAGTGAATGAATGTAACCTTCCAATCATGCCAACAGCAACACTGTCAGGGGGCCCAAGGAAATTGCCCAGTCATTGGGCCTGGTTCTTTCCTCCAGAACTCTTGTGCCCCTCACTAGCCAGGAGGCTGAGATAAAAGAACTTGGGAGTGTATGTAAGGCCTAAACTGGACTTTACTCTGCAAAAAACGGTGAATCACTGAAAATGTGTAAGCAAGAGAGTAAGTAGCCTGGAACTTCTGGTATCTGAGACCCAGGGGTCGAGAGAGCTAGAGAGGGGACTTCAGTGTCTCAGGGGGATGGCTTCTGACTGCTTCTGGGCCTCCGCCACCCACCCACCCACCCTCTGGTTCCAGCTTAGGAGTTTTGTAACTTCCCACGGCCCAACTGTGGATGGGATCTGGATGCAGGACCAGGAGATACAGGTGCCCAGGACCGACTCTTGATGCAGCTGCCGGAGCTGTTTCCAACCCCCAGGACCTCCCTGGCCCAGCCCAGGAGAACCATAGTCCCCAGTGCCTTTGACACAGTCTCTCAAGGCAGGCAGGGATGCCAGTCATCCCGGCAGGAGGGGACCAGGAGGCGTGAAGGTAGGCATCTTCCTGATCCTGTATCCCTTGAGACTCTAATGAGAGAAAGGTGAGCCTAGCAGGTTCCCCCATTTGCCTGGTTTCACAAAGGAGAACTGAGAGTGTTCTCTGTGGGCATGAACTCCAGCCAGCTCCCACCCCTCAGTTCAGCTCAGCTCTCAATGCCAATGCCAATGCCAGCTCCAGGTTAGATCCACCTGCTGTTGAAGCTCCAGCACCTGCTCTGGAACCTTGTGGCTCCTGCTTAGGACCAAGCTCGGAAGCCAGGCTGCCTCGGGGCAAATCCCTAATCTACCACTTAGGAGCCCTGTGAGCCGATGCAAATCCCTTCACCCCTCTGCAGGCCACTTTCCCCACCTGTCAAATAGGCATGATTATAGAACCTACCTGATCAACAGACAGTAGTCAGGTAGCTCATCCTTCTATGTGAAGTTTGCCCCAATTCTAGCACTGACTCCAGCCCTCCCCCACATCTTTGGCTTCTGAGGAGGCTCTGAGGGCTGATGCGTGCACTCACCTCCCCGCCCTCTCTCTCCAGGGTGGATTGGTTTGAGAGCGATCTGTAATCTTTCTCCCGAAAGGCCCCAGAGGGACCCATTGGCTCCTTCTAAGGAGCATTAACTCAAATGGTAACCAGCTCTCTGCGCCTGCCAGGAGGCCAGGTCCTCAGGGAGCCCTCCAGACTGCCGTGGAGGAGCCAGCAGGCTGGTGTTCTACCTCCGCTGCCCTGTGCATGCCCAGTAGCCCACTGTTCCTCAGAGGTCTCCCACCCTGTTGCCATCTGGGTCCACGCTGCAGAGGCAGTTCCCAGGGGGCAGGGGTGGGGGATGACCACAGGGCCACCCAGGCAGGTACCACAGTATGGCCTACGAGCCCCCTCCCTTCCTGGGCTTCGGGGCAGCCTTCAACCTCCCAGCAAACAGACTCCCTAGGAGTTTGACCACAAATCCTTGACCCCTGCCCAGGACCCCTGCTTCCCCTGTCCTCCTCCTGGGGTGGGGGGGTGGGGGATGAGGAGTCCCCTAGTAGCTGGCTCATAGGGGCCCTCATATCCCAGGCAGCAGGGAGAGTCTTCCTGAGGAGTCTGGTCTAAGAGGAGCTGCTGGGCCAGAGAGGTCCTTCAAGGGGACCAGCAGGAGCGAGACACAGGGAAGGGCCCAGAGGGGCCAGACCACCAGCCCGGCCAGGATTAACTCAAAAGCCCCACTCTGTGGACAAAACGTCCACAGCACCCACTCCCTGTGTGCTGGAAATCAATCTGGGCTCCAAGAGAGATGGGGATGGGCCCGCTGGGGGCCAGAGAGAGAAATCAGGAGAGGGAAAGAGAAGGGAAGTTTCTGCCATGCCTTTCCTCAGACTGGGGCTCCCTGAGAACAGAGGTGGGTCTCATTTAAGCAGAGAATCTGACATCCTTTAATGAGAAGGCCCGCCCCCTTCCCTGCCTCAGCACCCCACCCTGCTCCAACTCTCCACTTGAGCTGCCATTCAAGTTCACTGGGAAGGAACCTAGGCTGGCAGGAGTAAACACCTCAATCTCCCATTCCCAGCCCATTCTGCTCTCTGAAGGACAGGGGTCTGTGGTTCCTCTGACCCTTCTGGTTCAACTCCTCCTACACCCTGGGGCAGCTCTTCAGAAGTCTTCTCTCTACTGCCCTCTACTTTTAACCATGGGCAAGTCTTCTGTGTAGAAGCACAAGCCTCCCTCCACCCCACCAGCTCCTCTGGCTATCACCATCTCCTCTTTTTAATAGACCTCCCATTTGAAAAGTATTGGCCAGACTCTGATGGAGAATTCAAGGTGACAGACAGGAGGTAGCTGGTATCTAGCTATATACACCATTCATTCAAAACTATGTGCCAGGCGCTGGGCTGGGACCTAGGATTCGGTGGTGAGCAAGGTTAAAGTGGCCTTTGCCTTGGTGGACTGCCCAACCTGGCTTCGGCCCTGCTGTCCACCTCTCTGGGCTAGTCACGGGGCTGGGGAATCAGAGAAGCCAAACCAGTGGCCAGTGGTCACAGGGTAAAGCGGCAAACATCCCAGGGTCCTCACCAGGCCTCGGTCTCATTCAAATCTTCCCATCAACCCTCTGAGTTCATACCTCACTCCTATCACTCCTAGGTTACTGAGACACAAAAAGTTCTGGTAGGAATGAAGGAACAAAGAAACATAGCAATAATTGCTTCTGGGGTCAGCAGTTGGTCCCATTGCAATCACCCCGGTTGACGGACGATGTCCCCAAGCCCCAGCAGCCCCCATGGCCAGCACACAGAGGTCCAGCCTGTGGGCCTGGAAGGTCTAGAAAATGAGGATGCCTATGCTGGGCTGGGGCCTCTGTGGGATTTGATGGCGGAGACGGAAGACAATGTAGTGGAATCCATGCCCTGAAAGTCAGTCTAGCAGAGAAGCATTGAAAGGCAGGCCCCTGAGCCTCTCTTGTTTGGAACAGGAGAGAAGGAGGGGGTTTGCCCACCAGCAGGTAGGCCTATTATATGCCAGCCTGTCCACCGACTCCCTGCCAGGCCTACCAGCCCCTCACCCAGATCCCAGCCATGGGAGGTCATGGCTGAACCTACAGTCAATCCCCCACTGTATCCGGAGCCCCCACCTCTTACTCCAGGCCTAGTGGGGTCCTGCTGGGCTAAGAAAGGCCTGGAGTCCCAGGAAGGAGAGAAAATAGAAAAAAGTCAATGATTCCCCGCCCCGCCCCCTCCCGATATGCACAGATGCAGGTTGCCACTCAAAAAGCAATCTCTCCAAACGTTTAAAAACTGCCTGCAATTTGTATCTTGTGCTTGACAGAGCATCTCCAAGTCATTTCCCGGTGCACAGAAGTATAGACTCTGGAGCTGGGAGCCGCTCCACCCCCAGCCCAGGTCACGAGGTTGGGTACCCCCCCGACACACAGGAGAGGGAGGCAACCACCTGGAGAAATCCCCCCGGAGCCCCTTCCCACATGGAAGGAAATCCGAGGGAGTTCCCAGAGGCCAATGGCGGCAACCCCAGCCAGCGGTCCTCACAAGTTTCAGAGCCACAGCCCAACGCGAGGCATATTCTTTGATTCTCCGACAGACATTTATGAATAAGCCCTCCCTCCCCGTGGGCAGTGGGTGATTCTAATACGCTGTGTCCTGTGTCCTAAGATGGGGAGCATGAGGACCCAGGGACGCAAGGCTGGGGCTGTCAGCCTTCCCTGGCCAATCTGTAGGGGGAAAGGAATTCCAAATGGAGGGCACAGCATGGGCAAAGGCACAGACCAGTGAAAGAACCAGAAGTGCAGCATCCAGGAGCAGGAGGAGGCGAGCTGGGGATGGGCAGGGATTAGGGAGGCTCCTTGTTCTCGAAGCTAGCAGTGTCCCTCCACTGTGTCCATGGGGCCTGGGAACAGCAAGGGACATTGATGGGGGGACAAAGAGAGGCAACAAAGCCAAGCAGGAGAGGACCACTCAGAGAAGACATGGGGGTCACCGTGGAGACCTGGAAACTATGACCATCCCCTCCCGTCCCCTATCCCTCTACCAGGGTCCGGGGTCTTCCTTCCTTCCTACCTCACGTCCTTCCAGGCCTCCGCGCTCACACCACCCCACTAGCCATACTCTGCTCGTCATTTGTGCCACCTTCCCTCCCTCTAGAACCTCTGCTCGGCCTGGAACACCCTTCCGGCAGATCCCCGGCCGGCTGGCTCCTTCTCCTGATGCAGGTCACCATTCACTTCCACCTCCTCTGGGAGCCTCCCAGTGACCTCAGTACCTACAACGCTTCCCTCAGCCCCGTCAGCCTTTTTCATTGTCTCCAGAGCATCTACCATCTGAAATCAGCTTATTATGGTTTTACGCCATTATTCTTAGTCACCTGCTTAGAATGTTAAACTCCATAGGAGCAGGGGCGCCGGAGAGAGCTCCAAGCACCTAGAAAAAGTGCCTGGCACATAGTAGGCACTCAATAACTATCTGCAGAATGAACGAACAAGCCCTTTGTCACAGCGTCTGAGATTCGGGCTCCCGGTTCAGAGTGGGGCTCTCCCACCTGCAAACCAGCCTCTCGGTGCCCTCCCTTCTGCAATTAATCATGTTCTGTCAGTGATACCCTTTGTGTTGTCATTGGAGGCCGCATCTCATTCATCTCTGTCTCGCCCCAGGGCTCAGTGCATAGTAGGTGCTCAGTCAGGGTTCCCGGTCATTAACCCTCACTACCTCCCTGTGCTTGTGATAAACTCAGCGGCAAACACTCCTGAGGGCAAAAGCAGCAAGGGCTGAGCCCACCCCCCACCCCCACCCCTGCAGGTCCCTCTGGACAGAGGCGGAGGAAAGGAAAGGAGGCAAGGCTGGGGGGAGGGGCTTAAAAAGACCATCAAGGTCTTCACTATCCTGCTCTTAGGGAAAACGTTTTCTGGGGAGCAGGAAAGCAGCTGGTGCAGCCAGAAAGACACAGGTGTTGGTAGCAAAGAGACTCAATTCCTGCTCTGCAAACAGCCTCACCACACAGGAGCCGGGTGAACTTGGGCAAGCCAGTTCCCCTCTCGTAGCCTCCGGTCCCTCATAGGAAAAAACAAAGTTAGAGTGAACGGAGAGCGCCTTGCACCCCCCTAGCATCTGGTGGGGCCCCCATCGCAGCCCTGGGAATAAGGAGCACATACCAGCGGCTCACTTGTGTGTTCACCTGTGTTCATCACTCCACTTTCAGTGTTGTGATGCAGTCTTCACAACAGCCCTGATACACACACTAGTATTAATACCGTTTGGCAGGTGAGGACAGGGGGATCCAGAGAGGGTTAAGTAACTTGTGGAAAGCCACAGAGCCAGCAAGCAGAAGAGCCTCGATTCAAACCCAGGAAGTCTGGCTTCAAGGTCTAGCCTCTTAGGTTTATGATCATCATGGCTAGAACAACGCATAACTACAGTAAAGCATAGTCTTACCGCTCTAAGCCTCAGTCTCCCTGTCCATAAAATGGGGGTAACAACACCGCCTCCCCCAACAGGGCTATTATGAGGATTTAGTGACAAGTAAGAAGGTTTCTGCATACAGCAGGCACTTAATAAACGCAGGCGGCCTTTCCTTCCCCGGCCCACAGGGCCAGCAGCCCACTCAGAGCACTCTGAAAAGAAAGGCGCGGGAGAACAGAGCCTGCTGATAAAACAAGTGTCGGCTGCTCATTTGGTAAATGGGATTTGGTTAGAAAGATGAACGCTGCCACTTCTGGCTAATGTGTCATGTAAATTCTAATGATAATACAGCGCCCGCACCCGCGCCCGCCCCGTGCCGCCGCCTCTGCCGCCGCCGCTCAATTATCTCCCGAGGCTCCTGGCAGAATTCATGCTTCGCTGGGATCCGCGCCCCGGCCTGCCTTCCCCAGCCGCAAATCATGAAAACCCGCCTCGTCCGTGAGATTGCTCACTTACATTTTCTATTAATTTTTTCCTTTCAGAGGAAAAATGAGAGGAGCTGGGGAAGGAGGAGGCGAGGTGGGGGGCGGGGGTGAACCGCAGCCTTTCCAGGCCCAGCCGGCTGGGTCCCAGGGGCCAACACACAGTCTGAGGAGAGGTGGTTGCCAGGAAGGGGAAAACGCCACCTCCCTGACGGCTCCCCGGGTGAGTGAGGCCCAGAGGTCAGAACCAGGGCCCTTGGGGGGGACCCAGAAGCAAGGGTTCCCATCCTTCCCCTCCGTGAATGGGAAGCAGTTCATCTGTGAAAGGGCAGGCACACTGGTTGGCTGGTGTCCAAGGCCCTAGGGGACGGGCTTCAGCTCCTTGCTGGCAGGAAGGGGCTCTGCAAGTGGTAGTGAGCTCCCTGTCAAGGATGGTATTTGAGCTGTGAAAAGGCTGTGCAGACACCCACCACTCTCTCTCACAAGGTTCTGTGTCCATCCTCAGATACTTATGCAGAATCTGATGGGTAGAGCAGGATGGAGAGTAGAGGAGGGCAAGGAGAGGTGTCCCCCCTTCTAGAGGAAGGAGAGGAAAGGCTTGGGGAAAGAGATTCCCCCACCCCAGGTCCCACCCAGAGGCCTGAGTCTGGGCGGGGCCAGTGAGAGGCGCAGTCAGTGTCTTCCAAGTGCTAGAAACGTGGATATAGCCTACAACCTGCCCACGGGGTGGCAGGGAACCTGCAGACGGGCCATTGCTCTGATTGGGGTACACAGGTGAAAAAAGCCAAGCAGCAAGAAAAAGACACCCACCCATCCCCAAGGAAGGGGAAAAAAAGCCCCAAGGAAGGCCTCATGAGGGCGGTGGCATTTAACTCAGGAATCTCTAAAAAGAGCAAAGGTGGCATAGAGGATTTAGTCACATGGAAGAAGCATTAGAATACAGTGGCACTCAATAAATGTTTTGGCCACAACGCTAGGTGGCCGGCTTCATGAGTCCATGAAGCGGACTGAACCCTGCGTGGTTAGAGCAGGGAACACCTTGGCTGCCCCATCCCCCATCTGGCCTGGACCCTCGGCCCTGCACACACCGCCAACATATCTGAGGAGAAGCCAGCACCACCTCGCTGCACGGTGATAAGGCTAGCACAGCCTCTTACCCCCATCTCTGCTTCACACACCTCCTGGGGAGGCCACTGACAACTGCTCCCATGGCCGAGTGGCCTTCTCCTCCAGAGAATCAGCCTCTCCTGGAGTCAGCGCCAGCCCCCACCTCGACCACACTAAGGCAGGGAGCTCGGTGCCAAAGCTTGGGGCCTAAAACAGGGCCAGACACACAGCAGGGGCTCAGTACATGCTTGAAGAGTGAGTGGGTGAGGGAACTGTATTTATATGCAAAAACACAATCCCATTTCTTTTTCAAAAAAGAAAGAAATTCTAAAACCTTATGGTTTTATCTGTATGTATATGGGGAAAGGTCTGGAAGAATAGACATGCGCTGCTGATTAAAGTTGCCCCTGGGGGGTGGGCCTAGAGGAGGAAGAATATTCACTCTATACTGTTTAAAATTCTGGATTTTGTTTTTTATAGTGAGGATGCATTACTTTTGTAACATTAACAACGACTTCTAAAGTGTAAGAAATGTTTAAGGTTTATAGACTAATTAAAAGTTAAATCCATATCAGAGAAGGTCCCCTTGTCCTTCATTTCCCCCCACCCAATAACTGTTCTTCCCAGGAAGTCCTTCCAGACATCAAGCCTAAATCCATCAAGACAAAAAGCTCATTTTTGGGGGCCGTCTCCAGGTGAGACAAAGAGAAGCTGGCATAATTCTCTGCCCAGCCACAGCCTGCTGCCCTGGGAGCCACCCCCACCCCCATCGAAGTGAAGAGGAGGAAGGGGACGGGCTTGCCCCGGCCCCTCTCTGGGGAGAGCTCCCCACTTCCAGGAAGGGATTTTCCTGCCAGAAGCAACAGCCCCTTCAGCAACCAGGACGCGTGGGATGCCTTCAGGCCCAACATATGTGGGATCTTCTAAAACAGGGACAGGAAAGGAGGAAAAATAAAGTCTGTTCCCCCAGGTCTGTTGTCTCAACATGCAGAGGCCTCCAGAAACACTTCCCACAAGAGGCAGTAGGGGCCAAGATTCGGAGGCAGAGCCCCAGTGTACAGATGGGCACACTGAGACCCACTGGATGAGAAAGGACAGACTCTGGAACACCCAGAAACAGTGGGTTAGAGGCAAAGCCAGGACCAGAACTTAAAAATCCTTAGGCACTGGACCTAAAAGGGGATGAGGGTAGGGAAAGGAAGGGCGGAGGCTGGGAGGTGCAGGAATGAAGCCGGAGAGGCTGGGACTGGGTTCCAGAGAGGAGGAGAAGAGCTGAGTCAGGCTAGCACTCTAGGGGATCCCTTCCAGGGACACCGCAGAGCTCCTGGACCCCGGGTTCCAGACAGTTGGAGAGAGCAGATAGGTGACAGGTGCTGTTCACTAAATTTTTCCCATTCTCCCCCCTTCATGGCAGGGGGTACAACTACACTTCTTAGAGGTGAAAGTAAGGCAGGTAACTCGTTCTGGCCACTTCTGTTAAAGGTGTGGCCACTCCTGGGCTAGAGCACTTAAATGCCACATGCCCTCCAGGGCTCGCTCTCCCTCCACCAGCTACTGGCAAAATCCAAGATGGCAGCTGCTTTGTTGACCAGCTGACTAAACAGAGTGATTATGATGAACAGAGGCTCTGTGGACCCTTGTTAAACATATAGCAGAAATGAGAAATTAGTCTTTCTTGTTTTTTAGCCACTGAGACTTGGGGATTCCTTATTATGGCAGCACAGCCTGGCCTATGCTGACTGATACACAAAATGAGCTTTGGAACCAGATGGCCCAGGTTCCAAATCCCACCAATCCACTGATTCTCAGAGTGGTCTTAGGCAAGTCCTTTTCCCTCTGGTTCTCGGTGTCCCCTTTTATGAAAATAGAAGGCCTGTGTGTGTGTTTCCTTCCAGCTCCCAGCATTCTGGGACACTCTAGGCCTGTTTTAGAAATCTCTCTACTCCTGGCCAAGATCACACAGGATCCTGAAGGTACAGTGTGTCCCTGGGGGCCTCCAGAGGGAAGGCTTTCTACTGCAGCCTGATGTGCTCCCATCAGGGCTTCCAAACCTTACTGCTCAGCAGAATCACCTGAGGAACTTTACATTTTTTTTCTGTTTTTTATTTATTTTTGAGAGCCAGAGAGAGACGGCACAAGCAGGGGAGGGTCAGAGAGAGAGAGGGAGACACAGAATCTGAAGCAGGCTCCCGGCTCTGATCTAGCTGTCAGCACAGAGCCCGATGCGGGGCTCAAACCCACGAACTGTGAGATCATGACCTGAGCCGAAGCCGGACGCTTAACCGTCTGAGCCACCCAGGCACCCCAACCTGAGGAACTTTAAAAATGCAGATGCCTTAGCCTGACTCCCAGAGATGTGGGAGGTCTGAGGTGGCACCCCTGAGGCCAGCTTTGGGGAAGCCCCAGGCCAGAGAACCCCCAATGGGATGTCCTACATCTGTCAACAACCTGGAATAACCAGACCTTTCCAGCCCTAGATCCCCAAAAAGCCCACTGCCCTTTTTCTTTTGGAGTCGCTGCCCCCACCTCCCTCCTGGAACTCCGGAAGGGCCACTTTCCGAGGCGGTCCTGGCTACATTTTACATAAAAGTGGAACAGGGCCCTGGTGATGAAGCTGGAGCCCAGCTCACCTGCGTGGCCACATGTCTCCCCAGCCGGTGCCTCCTTCCTCCAGGTCCCTCTAACCCCATGCTCCCTCCACCTTCCTCCACAACCTCCCACTGGGCCAAGTGGAGAAACACTCGCAAGTGTGGATTTCTGCTTGAAAACCAACCTCTGCTTACTGACTGTTCTTGCAACAGGAAAAAAAAAAAAGGTTCTGCTTGTGCATATAGGCACACGTGTGCTCAGGTGTGTGTGTGAGTTACCGACTGAAGGAGCCTGTCTGTGACTCGCTGTGTGTGAGTATCCATGTGTCCACTGGAACCTGGGGGTGTGAGAGCGTGTGCACGTGTGTGTGTGCACAAGTATACTGTTTTGCTGAGTGCACGTATCTTTGTGTATCTGTGTGTGTGCAAGGATGTGTGTGTGCAGGGGTTGGCGTGTGTGCCATGGATTTGCTTAGAAGGATGTAGCAGTGAGCCTGTCCTTTCATACAGGAAAAGCCTTCTAGTTAAACTAAGACCATTTGTTTGGGGTGGTGGGTTAATGCAAAAAAATGGTTCCGGGGAAAATCATTTTAAAAACACTCCCCTTCAGAACTCCAACATTTTATTTCAACTCACAGCCTATAAGTTTTTTGCCTTTTTCATTCTCTTTAGTGCAGGACCAAAGTCTTGCCTTTGCCTGTCGGTCTGCTGATGCCAGCGGCATCCTTTGTATTGGGTAAACTAAACCCCCAACACATCACCCTCAATTTCCAATTTCAATTTCTCTAAAGTGGCGCATGAACGTAAAAGACACTTGTAAAGTAATGTGAGTGCTGAATCTTCTAGATTTTTACAATTTCGTTTCCAATCATTATCTTACAGCTGCTTATCCACACCTAATGGACGGCAATTTTTTTTAGCAATTCACCTTGATCGAGTCTTTCCGAAGACTTCAGTTTGGTTTGCTACAATCAACTTTTTGTGCGCTCACAATATTTTGGCTTGCTGATTACTTAATTAAGCTGCACAATGAGTGCCACGGGCGTAAGTGAATTTGGAGACAAAATGCAAGTGGCCCCGTGTAAGCCTGTAGCCCAGGCTGGGGCAGCAGGAGCCCACGGCGGGCGAGGTCTGTGTGCACTGGGCGCCCAGGCAGCACGGCGTGTGGACCCCAGGGCGAACCCGAGGCTAGCAGCGGAGGGGAGATGAATCCGAGGAGACTCCTATCTGTGTGGGTGTGCTAAGTGGCAGTGCGCTGACAGAATGTGTGTGTCTGTGTGAGTGACTCCATGTGCCGAGGTGCTGGTGGCAGCACATCTGAGTGTCCCTATCACTTACGCCAGCCGACAAGCCTCAGCCCAGACCACTGGGAACCATGGCTATCCACCCAATCACCCCTCTACGGCAGACAACAGTGATGGCGGTGCTGGCCCCATCTTCTTCTTAACTGAGCTGGTGAGGGCGGTGACATGATGTGTGTCCCTGGCAACAAGATACAGCCGGGGTGGAGGGGCAGAGCCAGCACCTCCTGGGCATCCACACTCTGCCTTATCCTTGCACTCTCCCCCGGACCTGTGAGCTGGAGATCCTCTCTCCCCCCACCAGATGAGGACACAGACTCAGAGGGGTCAGATGCTTCCCAGGCTAGACAGTGGCGGCATTATGGTGCAGACACAGGCCCCTCAGGCCCATCGCTAGCCCGGGCACCTCCCCAAGGGATTAAGAGACCACTGATTCCCTGGGAAGCACTGCTGAGCTCTATCGTAGACACAGCCCTCTCCTCATCAGCATCTGTAAAGCTATGGATGGAGGTGGGCAGGGAGGCTCACTGATGGATGCCCAGGAGATGGGAAGGGGCTGGAGAGGGGGGTGGGGACAGGCTGGCATCCACTACGAACCAGATCAGGGCTCATCTTGGCAAAGTTCTCTGGATTCTGCAAAGCCACCCACATCCCTTGGGGCACTGGATGTTCTCATCATCCTTAGGAGGAAGGAGGAAGGGGTCCTTCTTCATTTTATAGATGAGGAAACAGAGCCCAAAGAGGCCTCCCTCGCAGTGAGCAAAACCCGGCCATCACCCACAGAGACCTCTGCTCTCCTCTGGCCAGATTTTCACAGCCTGGCAACTAGTAAGTGCACAATAAAATGCATTATATTGACCAGAGTGGCCAGATAAACAACAAAGAATTTTTTAGTTACAGGCATGCCCCAAATATTGCATGGAATATACTTACATTTAGAAATTAATTTCATATTTAAATGTAATCAGGAATCCTGATTTTTATTGGCTAAATCTGGAACCTTAATATGACCTCCCCTCTCCTCAGTAACCCTCTCTCCAAGTCTCCTGGAAGACACGGGGAAAGAGCTGGTGCTCCATGGGTCTGAGTCCTTGCTCCTTTGTGTATTACCTTGGTCAAGTCATTCACCTCCTCCAAGTATCTATAGGCTGGTTATGAGCATTAAGTAAAATAACACATGTTATTTAAATGCTGTGTCCTATGTAAATGGTCAGTAAATGGGAGCCATTATTTATTATTATTATTATTATTATTATTATTATTATTATTATTATTTACCAAATAATGAAATGAAGGCTGACATAAAGAGCCACCAGAAATCAGTAGCAGACCAGTCAGATACCCATACTCGGGCCTCCTGTGCCCTGGCCCTGGCTGCTTCACTGTTCATGTGCCCTGGCCCACTGCCCAGCTGCTTCACCGTTCATGGCCAAGATGCTGGTGGCACCTACCCCTTGAACGTTCTCTATCTTTAAGCACTTGCCCTCCCATCCCAGCACACTAGAGCCCTGGAGTCTAGACTCACCCACTGCTGTCGCCACAGGGCACCGACTGGCTAAGGGTGGCCCTTAATCCCCCTCCCCTGTGACCTGGGGGTGCCTCCAGCCCCCAACTCTGGGAAGTCCAGGGATGTGCTGGAATGGCAAGAGTGAGGAGGGACATTTTCATCCAGCTCTTTCCCGACCAGGAGGCCAGCAGTGTCTTGGCCCCCACCCTCACATCCCTGTTACTTCCAGACACCGCGGCCTAGAGAACCCCCCGACTTCCCCCTGAGCCTCTCCTGGGGCTGAGAGAGACCGAGAAGGGAATATGGGACCACGGCCTCCCCTGGCAGGCCAGGCCTGGGGCTCGGCAAGGGACCTGGCCAACAAGTCTACCCCTCCAACTCCCTTCCTCCCTCCTCCACCCCTAGCTCCCCATCTGTAACCCTAATGAGCTGCTGACAGTTCCCATCTGCTCCTCTCTGGCTTCCACTCTGGGTAAAGGGAGAGAGTGAGGAGGGGATGCCACGAAAGGGCAGAGACGGTGGGTTTCCAGGGCTCAGCCCTAGTCCCTTTGCATGTGGGGGAGCTGCTCTGCTGCCAGCTACCTCCTCCCACCACACCCCTGAAGGCGTCACTCCTAAGGGTAGGAGGATCTTTGAGAAGAGAGGTTGCAGCCACTTCCTGTCCTGCCTGGACGCCCAGACCCAAGAGAGCTGGAAATCTTTTAACTCCCAGAGGGGCTGTCTCAAGAAGAGAAGGGGCAAGTCTTCCTCCCCGGTACAAGAATTCTCAAGAGATCTCCTCCCCCACCCCGCGGCCCTCCGTGTTCTGCTCACAGACAGTGGGGAGGGGCGGCGGACCTGGGGACTGGAGCGCAGGGTAGCGGGCCTTAGCCAGCCCTCCTTCAGCCCTCTCCCACTCGGCTCCTGCTCGCCAATGCTGCCATCTAGAGGTAATATGGGGAACTGCAGGAACTGGTGCCCGTCCTGGGAGCCCCAGGGCTCCTTTACGCCCAAGCCCATCACGGAAGGATGGACGAAGGATAAAGATGCCCAGACACCCTGCCCTGGAGTCGCTGCAAGAGATCTCATCCACTTCCCTGCTTCCAGGCACCCACGTAGCCACGAGCTGTATCCTGGCTCCTTGCTCACTAGGCAAACCCCTCTAGGAAACCCAGGACCCACAAGATTGTGTGGACCCACAAGCTATGTGCTGGACACTTAGTTGGACATCACTTCCTCCGAGACTCACAGCAGCTGCCATGTGGATAATATGCTCCGTTTTACGAACAAGGACACAAAGACAGGCAGGTAGAGGGAGCCGTTCATGTAGAATAACTGACACCCACACTGGACGTGAGCAGTCTTCCTAGCTTCATTTTTTCTGGCTCACTTCAATCCCTCAGGTGTTCCCTAATGTTCCAGTCCTGTGCTGGAGGGGCACCTGCTGTGTGCTAGGGTCTATGCCAGGTCCTGGGCAACCCAGAGACATAACAGACCTGTCCTCCCCCCTTGCCCTCACCCTGAGCTTGCTCACCACTGGGTAGTGGGGGGAGAGGAGCCCTAGTCTGGCCCTCTCATCAGGGAGTCACATGAGAAACGAGTCATGAAGTCCCTGTGAGAAGTCACCAGCTGTGACAGCAATGCCAACAGAGCCAAAGATGGGCCCTTGGGCAGCCCATCCTTTTTAGGAGTGCTCTGTCCTGGGCCCTGGTTTAAAGGCTGCCTGGCAAGCGGCAGAGAGGCCACCATGCACCACTCCTCTCCTCCAGAGGACCCAGCCTCTCCCAGAGGCACCTGACACCAACTCGCAGCCCTGGGCCAAGCTAGAGAACCCCCAGGGCCTGACATGCAATAGGTGCTCAGTTCATGGATAAAGAATAAGTAAGTTAAGGACTGCTCATACAGGAGCTCACGTGTACCTCCCCTCTGTCCCTCGCTGTCCTCACCCAAATGGCCAGTGAAGTCCCTGGAGTAGAGGAAACCCAGGAGACCAGAATCCTGGTCCCAGTTCTGCTTCCTACTTGCTGTGTGAACCATCGCAAGACTCCACTCTCTGGGCCTCAGTTTCCCTGTCTGTATATAGGGGAGTTGGACTAGCTAGGAGGCCTCTGCAGCAAGCAAGAGGAAGGATCTTGGTGCAGGAGAGGAGGCCTAAACCCACTCTTGCCCCTTCCATGCTGGGTTAAGGGTGGGGCCATGAGCTGGTGTCCCATGGAGACTCAGGAATTGCTGCCTCATACACTTGTGTGTGCCCTCACATACATGTGTAGGTGCCAGCATGCACATGTGAAGCCACATGGACACACTCACAGGAAGCCCTGTGTACACACCTGCATGTCCATGCACACCTGCATCCGCACACCACATAACCGGTGCGTGTGGCTCGGCGCAGCACGGCCTCAGGAACAAGTTTAGGGACGCACTGAAGTTATGAAATTGATTTCTCTGGGAACAGTTGGAATTAGTTTTAATTATCTTTATCTTTCTTCCAATTGTGCTCTCAGCCTTCTCCTCGCTGTTTAATCCATCGCTATCGACTTCCCCGCAGGCACTGAGGATGGGAGTTGCAGGGTGGGGTGGACAGTGTGTTCATTTTCTGAAAAAATAAACAACAGCAGCAACCACACCCACCCACTACTCCCTCTGCACTGGCCTCTCCCAGTCACGGCTTCCTGCACACACACACACACACGCACACTCACACACACGCGCGCACACGGGCAGGTGCGCAGCACATCACACGCAACAGCCAAACCTCACTCTCGGAGGAAGCCCCACCTGGAAGTCCTCCCTGACCGGGACACGAAAGGGCTGAGATGAGATGTGCTCAGATCTCAACATCTCAGGAGTCTGTGTCTTCATTGGGAGGCTGAACTGTATTCATGAGTGTCAACCCCGTGCTGAGAAGCCCATTCCATCTCATCCCTAGGCTCCCTTTCCTGAGCCCACCCCCCAGCACCCAGGGCCTCCCAGCACTCATGACAGTACTTACCACGGTGGCAGGACCTGAGTCAGACTCATCTCTGAGACCAGACACATAGTAGATCATCAGTAAATATTTACTGAATGAATGAATGAGTGAGTGAATGTAACCCAATACTGAGCGCCATGATGCCGCAGGCACTGGGCCTAGTGCTGAAGATACGGAAATGAATGCAAACTGGTTCCATTCCACTTAGGAGATTTTAATGGGTGGACAGGAGTCCCCAAACTGAGCTAGGGTGAGGGTGTGTATGAGGAAGGAAAAGACAAGAATAAAAGATTGTATTTTAAAGACTCTTGAGGAAGGCAAATCTCCACTCTTTGAGAATCAGTTGATTTCCTCAAGCCTGCTCTGTCTCCAGAAATGGGGGGACGGATCCTAGAGTGCCCTGTTCTCCAGGGGCTCCCTTGACTATTCCTGACCTGGACCAATTCCACAGCAGGTTCCTGGAGGCTCCCCTGTCCTGGGTGTGTGTGTGTGTGTGTGTGTGTGTGTGTGTGTGTGTGTGTGTGTAGTGGGGTATTGGTCCGTCCTCCATGGGCTGCTCCCCTTGGAGCTGGGGAGGGGGCGGGGTGTCATCCCTCACCAGCAAGGTGCTGGTGCTAAGTGCCCTGCGGCGCTAATATTTTATGATTAAAAACCATTAAGGTTTAGACCGTGAAAATCAGAGGGACACAAAATCAATGGCCCAATATTGCTTCCCCCAGTAAGTTGTGTAAATATTGTGTCTTTTATTGTTTGGCCGATGGCAAAAGCAGAGATACAGGTGCAGATTATACTAAGGAATCCCCTCCCATCCCAGCCTTGATCTGGTGGAATTAGCATCTGGCTTGGAGAGCTGGAGACGGGGAGGTCCCAGGCTGGCCCGCTGTGGAAAGTCATTGCCTTCTCTTTTCCCCGCCCCCAGAACCCCCACCCCGCACAATCCAGCCCCACTGGCCAGAGGCAGCGCAGCCATCCCAGACCCCCCCTCCCCCATGCAGTACCCTCCACACTAATTGCACAGACACACATTTACACAAAGGCACACACATCACATGGTGACATGCTCCCGTGACAGCCCGTCCGTCACCGTGCTCCACCATCTGTTTGAATTTGCATATTTAATCAGGATCTGTCTTCTCTCCTCTGGGGGTTCAGATTAGGGTGGGGAAGATGGTTCCAGAGGTTGTTCTCATCTCTGGGGAAGGGGATGATTGAGGGGGTGTCTCTCCTATCTGGAGCTGGGGCGACTGTAGAATGCCTGGCGTGCCCCCTGCTCCTCTGGTGGTGGTGTAAGGCCAGGTACCCCACCTGTCTCTGGGAGGGGTTGGCGATGATGTAGGGGTCCCTCCTGTCCGCAGGGGGAAGGGAATGCATGAATTCTATCTTCTTCCGGTCTGGAGTATATCCTCCTCCCTACCCTTTCCATTCTCATGGAGAGGAGGTACGACCCTAGGGTTAGACACCTCATGCCATGCCCCTGCGCCCCATGGGGTGAGGGAACTTGGAGCCCAGGAGGGAGACCCTCTAGCAAGGCCATAGGAGCTGCCCTGGGGAAACTCAATACATCCCTTCCACTCCGAGAAGGTGCCCAGAAAAGAGAACCACTGAACTGATATGAGGAGAGAACCAGTTGATGCAAGGGCGAGGGGAGGGGGACGGCCAGGCTGATGTGATGAGGGAAAGGTGGGGGGACAGATGTGGGAGCGGGGACAGTTGGGTTGACCGAGGAGACATAGCGGGACGATGTTGGGGGAGGACAGCTGAGCAGATGGGTTGGGACACCTGGTCGGATGTGAGGCCAGAACAACTGGTCTAATAAGGTAGAACAGCTGGGTGACGTGGGAAAGATCTGGATTGATCTAAGGGAACCAAAAGCAGATGTGAAAGAACTAAGCTCGTGTTGGGAAGCAGCCGGGCTGATCGGGGAAGGTCATCTTGACTAATGTCGGGGAATCGCTAGGCGGACACTGGAAGAGCAGTTGGAACAGCTGGACCGAGATGAGGGGACAGCTGACCTGAGGTGGGGACGGACAACTGGCCTGATGTGGGGGGACAGCTGGGCTGAGGTGGAGGGACAGTTAGGCAGAGGTAGGGGGACAGCTTGGCTGAGGTGAGGGGACTTGATCTGAGGTAGGGGGACAGCTGGGCTCAAGTGAGGAGACAGTTGAACTGGGGTAGGAGGAGAGCTGAGCTGAGGTGGGGGGTAGCTGGGAGGTGAGGAGGGACAGCTGGGGTGAGGTTGGGGTCAGCTGGGCTCAGGTGAGGGGAGAGCTGAGCTGAGGTGGGAGACAGCTGGGCTGAGGTGGGGGACAGCTGGGCTGAGGTGGGGGACAGCTGGGCTGAGGTGGGGGACAGCTGGGCTGTGGTTGGGGTCAGCTGGACTGAGGTGGGAGACAGCTGGGCTGAGGCGGGGGACAGCTGGGCTGGGGGGGACAGCTGGTCTGAGGTGGGGGACAGCTGGCTGAGGCGGGGGACAGCTAGCAGAGGTGGGGAGGGACAGCTGGGCTGAGGTGGGGGACAGCTGGCAGAGGTGGGGAGGATACCCTGGCCAATGGGATCAGAGCAGAGCCACAGGGCAGTGTCAGGGAGCCCCTAGGTCCTGGAGACTCTGGATACAAACACGTATCTTCAGTGTTCAGACCTACATTCTGTTTTCCAGAAACACCCTGGGAAGGCCTAGCCTCAGTGTCACCCTAATGCCTCCAGGCCATGAAAGAGGAGGGTCACACGTTGGAACGTCCTCCTCCACCCCCTCACCCCATCTCCCAGGAAGTGGGCGGCAGGGGGAGGGCAGGCAGCAGTCCGCATTCCTGTATGTCTTTCACCCTCCCCTCCAGAGACTCAGCCGGGTCTGACTCCAGGGTCACAGGGTGTCATACTGCAGCAGGTTTTTGGAGAGTCCCACCCAGGCCCCCACATCACAAGTAAGAAAGGGGACCTAAGGCAAGTCGGCTGCAGTGGGGTCTCTGAAAGAGCTGGGTCTCGGGCCGGCCTCAGACCAGCCCTCTCCAGCAGCTTCCCTGAAGCCCTGTCATGGTCAGCTCAGGCTCTCTTAACAAAATAGCAGACTGAGGGGGCTTCCGCAAGAGATATGTATGTCCCCATAGGTTGGTGGCTGGAGGCCCACATGGTGGGGCTCTGGTGACAGCCCTCCTCCTGGCTGGTTGACAGCCACCATCTCTCTGTGTGCTAACATGACCTCCTTTGCATGCTGGGGGCAGGGGGACACCAAAAGAGCAAGACTTCTTACAGTGTCCCCTCTCACGAAGGGCTCCGACCCCATCATGGGGCTCTAACCTCATGAGCTCATCTGAACCTAACCCCCCTCCTCCAAAGACCATCACATTGAATGCCTTCAACACATGAATTTTAGGAAGGACACCCCTCAGTCCATAGTAATTTCCCAGCCTTGTTGACCTCAGACCCAGGCCCCACGGGGGCACTCCCTTGACCTGAAGGTCCCCCCCAGAAGGAGAGCCAAGCCCCTTTACCTCCCCACAGGAGCTGCCCTCAGCCAAAATTGCAAGAGCACACAGAAGAGGGGACAAAGAATCTGTATGCCCCTCCCCATTGTGCCAGACACTTGACATGTGTCGTTTTATTTACTCTTCCCAATAGTCCTGTGTGCCAGGTGACCTTGTGAACTCCATTTTTTTTCTTTGTTTTTTCTTTATTTTTGAGAGACAGAGAGAGACAGCACAAGCAGGGGAGGGTCAGAGAGAGAGGGAGACCCAGAATCTGAAGCAGGCTCCAGGCTCTGAGCTAGCTGTCAGCACAGAGCCCAATGCAGGGCTTGAACCCACAAACCGTGAGATCATGGCCTGAGCCAAAGCCAGATGCTTAACTGACTGAGCCACCCAGGCGCCCCCATGAGCTCCGTTTTTCAGACGAGGAAACTGAGGGTTACGTGACCTGCCCACAGGCGTGGCTCAAACACAAATAATCAGTCCTAACCAGGGACTGCGTGTGGTCAGTTCAGTTCCAGGCTCCTGGTCACTTGGCTACAGCCCAAAGCATCTTTCCAGAACTTGTCCCAAGGAGCAAGGCCACCAGGCCCAGATCACAGCTGTGCTGCTTAATGACTCACTTTCCCCATTCTGGTTGAGAAAACCAGTTCCCTGGCTGCCACTCACTGCCTGGCAGCGTCCCCCCTGGTCCCCTGCCACCCCCTTCCCCTGGCTCCCCAGCTGCCTAACACAGCCACTGCTAGTGCCAGCAAAGGGGATTAGGAAACAGGTAGAGGAAGCGGCCCCGGGACAACAGACAGGGGACCAGATAGCCAGAAAGTACACCCCACGCCAGCCCACAGGACTCCTCTCCAGTGCCTTTTCCAGCAGGAACTGCCCCTCCCTTGCGAGGCAGGCCATCGTGAGGTCCTCGGCCTGCACCCTCCCTGCACACAGCCCTCCCAGGAAGTGGGTGTAGGTCATTCCCAATGGGCCATGGTGGTACCATGGGTGTGTGTCCATGATGGCGATGGCACGTTTTGATTTTGGGGGGCTTTTTTGGTCAGATGCAGATGCAAGGAAACAATACACACTCAGAGGTTATACATACTTGAGAGGCTGATGGCCTGAGTTCAAGTCCCAATACTGCTCCAGAGCTGTGTGACCTTGGGCATGTCACTTAGCCTCTCTGTGCCCAGGTCCCTCATAAACTGAGGCTACTAATAGTACCTACCTCCAAAGGCTGTTATAAACATTTTAAGTCTATCTATGTAAAGTGCTTAGGATGGTGAGGGCTGTAAGTAAGTACCATACATGAGGCAGCTATAATTAGCAGGTGCGTCAGACAGTCTGCTTGTGTGTGCGTCTCCCGGCTGCACCTGAAGCCGCCTGAGGGCAGGCACCATGTCTCACTCTGCTGCTCTGCCCAGAACCTGCTCGAAACAATAACTGGAAAAGTGTTCCATGATGAGCAGGGGCCTGAACAAAGGGAACTGTCCGTGAACTCATGAGTATGAGTGTGTGTGTGTTTGTGTGTATTGTGAATAGGTGTGTATGTGTCATATACACGTGCGTCGTTAATTTGTGTGTCAGTGCAGGATGATATTTGCGCCAGCCCCGCTACTGCGTCAGTATTAGGCTATCAGCGTGGCACATATGTGTCCCTTGGATGTGAATGCTGGTGGGTAACAGGTTGTCTATAGAATGTGGGTCAGCGAGCCGGTTTGTGTGTGTGTATCAGTGTTGGGCATGTGTCGGCACCATGAGCAAGAATGTGTCAGTATGGGTGGTTCAGTCGGTTAAGTGTCTGACTTTGGCTCAGGTCATGATCTCACAGTTCATGGGTTCGAGCCCTGCATCGGGCTCTGTGCTGACAGCTCAGAGCCTGGAGCTTGCTTCAGGTTCTGTGTCTCCCTCTCTCTGCCCCTCCCCTGCTCGCACTCTGTCTCTCTCTCTCTCTCTCAAAAATAAATAAACATTAAAAAAAAAAGAATATCAGAATGTGTGTCAGTGTGGGCACATATGTGTATCTACCAGCATCGTGTAAGTGTGTGCCAGGGCTGTGCATTGTGTGTTGGCAGGGAGTATTTATGTAAGTCAGGACTGTGCATTTCTGTGTGTCAGCAGTATATGTATGTCGATGATGGGTGCGTGTGCAGGTGCATGTCAATGGTGGGTGCTTATGTGTGTCGGTGTTGTGTGTGCGTTCAGCACTGGATGTGCCCATGTTGGTGTTGGGAGTGTGTATGTGTCAGTGTTGCACGTGTGTGCATGTATCGGCACTGAACGTGTGCATGCACACGCCCGTCCCTCATCTCCCCGTCCCCCTTGAGGGAGGAGGTTAGGCGGGGCTCCCCCTGAACCCCGGCTCTGAGCCTCGATCCCCAGCGGCCCTGGCGCCTGCGTCTGCCCAGCCCCTGCCCCCACCCAGCTCCCCTGACTGGCACCCGAGTTAATAAGTGTTGCTTTTCTCCTATTCTACTCAGGCCTGTGATGGAAAATCCTCGGGCTGGAAGTGAGCCCCGAATCGATAGTCCATTCCATTTAACAGGGTGGCTGTCACCATAACGAGATAAAAGTGGATTAACTTCTGCGCTCCTGCCACGTCCACGGGGAGCCCATCTGTTCCCTGCACAGCCGGCCTGGCGCAGAGCAGCAGCTCAGCCCAGCAGGACCCGGCTGTGGGGCCCCCAGCCACGGTCCGGGAAGGGGGGACTGGGGGTCAGAGATGGCTCAAGACTGGGATCCAGATACGGTTCAGAATGAGTCTCAGTACAAGTACCAGGTCGGATCCCAGTGGGCTCCGGAAGGAGATAGGGACGGGACGGGGTGGGGGGTGGGGGTGCCAGCATGAGGTGAGGGCCAGATATGGATCCTGGACAAAGACCCAGTAGAACCTCTAAGAAGTCTGAACCTCCCAGACCTGGCGTGTGGCTGAAGAGTGTCTGCCAAGGCACGAATTCCCAGTGCCTCTTGGCCCAGATGCCCTGGGAACCACACAGAGTATCTGAAGTCACTTCAAGAAAAGACCTGCCCTCTCCCCTAAGGCCTGAAGGATAGAAAAGGCTCCCACTGTAGCAAGAAGGATGCGGGATGAACACCAGAAAGAACTTCCTGATCCCAAGGGTAGGCACCTTCAGGAGCGGATGACCAAATGTTCACCTTCCCAGGATTTGTTCAGCTTTGCTGATTTTTTTTTTAAATACTAGGTGTCAGGAGCAAACTAAAATGGAGATTGATTCAAGCATACCTTACTTAATTTCTTCTTTTCCTTCTATAGTGCATGCTGCCAATATATTTTCCCACATGGTCTGCTTTTTGACTTCACAATTCTTTGTTCATTTCATTGGTTCTCACAGTCCTGCCTGTGGCTTCTTCCCTTGTTTCCTTGGGAAGCCCATCGCATCTGGCGATGATTGCCTTTGCTTCTTCTAGATCTCTTATTATTTCATTTTTTTTATATTCACATTTTCATCTATCAGGAATTTGCATGAAGTAGGTGTCTGTGTCTCTCCCGCGTGATTAACTAATTCTCTATACTAATTTGAAATGCCACTTTTAGCACTTAGGAGGAACCGATTTTGTACATCTCTGTTACTTGGTTAATTCTTGTGCTAACCCACTCAAGTTTTAGTAAGGATAGCTCTGTGATGTATTTTGATATTTGAGAACGTGGTTCTCTTTAACACGGATGGCCCTGTGTCTGTATTACTGAATGGCTGTGTAAAAAGCATAACTTTATCAAATGATGGTACCAAAACAGCATCCTATCTGAAGCCGGTGGCAACTGCTTTTGAAAGATAAGCAGCAGTCCCCAAATACCATGAACATTCAGGTTTCTAAAACCTCCCTTGGCTGCCGCAGTGTAAAGGAGTAAGTGCTGAAGCACGTTGTCCTGAGGAGGGAGAGAAAGAATCAGATGTGCATAGCCCGATCAGCCTGGGATGTGCAGGGTGGACCAATCAAGGCACCCACCCCCTGGAAGGCCCGAGGGGTCTGGGCAGGGTACCGACCAGGAGGAAGCAGGTATGGTGGCCAGGAGGAGAGGCTGAGACCCAGACAAGGGCAGAGAGAGGCGAGGGGAGAATCAAGAGGCCTTTAGGAAGCAGAATGGACAGCGCCTGGAGACCTGAGGCTTGTGAGGGTGTGGGAGGGAGAACAGACTGGAGTGACCCTTAGATTTCTGACCTAGGAGACAGGATGGATGACGGAAGGAGGACCTAGATGGAAAACTCAAGAGGCAGAACCAGGAGGGAGTCTTTGAAGTGTCAGGGATGTCCAGGAAACAGATGGGTACATGGGTGTGAGGCATAGTTGGGAGGTAAGTAGAGGGTGGGAAGTCGTCACTGAAGCCATTGAAGCCAGGGGTGTGGATGAGAAGGGTCCATGCTGAGGAAGGATCCAGGTTAGGACCAAAGACGGGGGTGTAAAAGCCCTGGGGAACATCCCACAGGTGCACGGAGCAACCGTGAGTGACACTTGACATGGGCTTGTCTCCCCCTGGTTCCCCAGTGACTGGGAGGCTCCTCCCATCCTTCTGGGCCAAGAGGGGTGACGCCAAGGGAGAGGGTGGGAGGGGAGGGAGGGGACAGGGTGATGTGGATTCCAAAGGAGCCGACAGCTGTCAAATAATATAAAACCTCATATGTTAATAATTCTTACAATTTTGCCAAAGACTTAATGGCTGGCCTGTCAAGAGCAGTGACAGAAGCTATTATGGAAACAAGATGGGGATGTTTTGGAGGCAGCATCGACAGCACATCCCATGCCGGGCCTTCAAAGACCCGGAGGAAGACAGCAGGGCCGCCTGCCCAGCACCTCCAGGAAGGCCACGTGCTCAGCCAGAGAGGAGCTGGGTCATTGTGGATTCAAGCCATTGACTGTGGATTGATCACCCATGAGGACATTTTAATTAACCATCAGATCCCAGAGCTGCCTCATCCTTCCTGTCACCCACCCTCCCTGCTCTGCAGCCACCTCCACTCCCAACACACACAAAAAGGAGCAGTCAGCCAACCGCACAATCCAGCAAGAGATAGGCACCCGGAGGGTTTCAGTGGCCGGAGGGAGGGGCTGCTCTAGGAGCTCCCAGGGGTCTGGGGGTGCTCACGGCCACCAGTCCTGGGACCAGACCCAGTTGCATGGCTGACTCACTAAGTGAGTGTGGACTCATCACTTGGTTGGAAATGCTTCTGTTTCTCACGTTTAAAATGGGAACGATAGCAAGAAGAGTAAATAAAGCATGCGCAAAAATGCTTGCTTTTGGAGCTTCGCGATCTCAGACCCCGCTTGCACAACTCCGGAACTACCTCCTGCTTCATCTCATTGAACTCTCCAATCCGTTCCAGGAGGCGTCGTGATCGCCATGCTTGCACGGGGGGGTGAGACCCATGAGGCCAGTACCAAAGCTGAAGGGGGCACCCACTGCTCACTTACAGACCCAGGACGTGAGCCCCAGGGCTTCTCTCCAGCCCCAGAATCTGCCTTCGTGTAAGGGCCTCTTACTAGACTAATAATCATGACAGCTACCACTTGCGAGTGCTTACCTTGTGCCAAGAGTCATGCTAAATCAGAGCTTCTCACACTTGGCTGGGCGCAAGGAACCTCTGGGCATCTTGTTGAAATGCAGATTCAAGTGCAGCAGGTCTGGGGTGGGGCCTGAGATTCTGCATTCCTAATAAGGACCCAGGAGATACTGATGCTGCTGGTCCAGAAACCATACTTTGAGTATCAAGTATAAATGCTTTCTCTCATCTAACTGGCACAACACCCTATTAAAAAGAAAGCCACAGGCTTGGGGTGCCTGGCTGGCTCAGCTGGAGGAGCACATGACTCTACCTCAAAATGGTGAGTTTGAGCCCCATGTTGGGTGTAGAAGTTACTTAAAAATAAAATCTTTAATAAAAAAAAAAAAAAGAAAGAAAAAGAAAACCACAGGCTTAAAATGGCATCAGTTAGGCCAAGTCATCAAACCTAGAGCTTGTGAATACCTACCCTAAGCGCAGCTTCAGCCTCCCCCAGAAGTGTAAGGCTTAACCAGTCACTTGGGAGTTTTGTGATGAGCACCAAGGAGGTGATCTGTCACATGGGCCCTCTCCGTTCCCCAAAGATGAAGTAACCCACTTTATAAGACTCCTTGCCCTTCTCCCACCTAAGCACACATGACCTTGCCTGGAAAAATCCTTTCTTTTCTTTTTGGTAATTTTCTTGTCCCACTCTGCTTCCTATAAAAACTCTCAATCTTGAACAGCTCCTCGAAGCAACCCCCCTCCTTGCTGGGTGGGATGCCGCCTAATTCATGAATCGCATAACAGAGCCAATGCGCTCTTCAAATTGACACAGTCAAATTTTGTTTTTTAACAACCCCTATGAAATATGTGCTCTTGGGCGCCTGGGTGGCTCAGTTGGTTAAGCATCCGACCTCGGCTCAGGTCACAGTCTTGTGGTCTGTGAGTTCAAGCCCCGCGTCAGGCTCTGTGCTGACAGCTCAGAGCCTGGAGCCTGCTTTGGATTCTGTGTCTGCCTCTCTCTCTGCCCCTCCCCATTCATACTCTGTCTCTGTCTCTCTGAAAAATAAACAAACGTTAAAAAAATTGTTTAATAAAAAAAAAAGAAAGAAGTGCTCTTAGCATCATCCTTGTTTACAGAGGACATGGAGGCCTAGGGAGATGGAAGAAGCTGATCAGGTCAGAGCTAACCAGAAGAACCAGGACTTGAACCCAGGTCAGCTGGCCTTTCTGCCCACTTTCCCTCAGAGCTCTACCACCTCCCCAGCATTTGCCTAGAAAGTCAACGACCAGGGGTAGGTCTCTGAGGATGAGCAGGGCTGATCTCCAAATACCATCACATGCCGAGTTAGGGCTTCAACAGAGGAATTTGGCGGGGCGGCTGAGGGGGACGGAGGAGGAGGAGACACAAACTTTGAATCCACAGCGCTTAGTGTGGAGGAGGGTGCTTCCCATAGGAGAGGATCCCCCAGGGTCCACTCTCCCACAAATAACAAAATCATGAAGCTCCAGAGGGACCCCAGTGCTCTCTTTCATCCTCTCTGGGTCCTCCTGGTCCCCACCGGCCCTTGCACCCGGGCCACTCGGCTGCAAGCCCACACACTGCTTGCAGCCACCCGCCTGAGAGCATTAATTGAAAATTAATCCGCTCCATACGTGCCGACGAGCAAATCAAAGCTAAGTGTCTCAATTAGGAAGAGAAATGGAGTCGGGCACTCTTTTCAGGAGCCGGCTTATTTACGGGGATAATATCATTTTTAATGAGGGGAGCTACTAAAAGCACAACAAATGCAACATTTAATAGAAAAATATTAGAGCATTCCATCAGCAGAACGCTGTCGGGAGGGTGGATGGACCCACGCACACCCGGGCATCTAGCTCTGGTTGTGTGGGTGCCTGGGTACCGGCACCTGTGTGCATGCTTGTCTGCGTGAGCACACACATCCATGTGCACATGCACGTCAGCGTGCACGTCCATGTCTGAGTATGTGAACATGTGTGCATGTGTGTCTGGGCCTGGGGGAAAGGGTGAAGCATCCCTGAGTTTTTGCCACAGAAGGTGGCTTTCTCACCTCCCACCTAAAGTACCACCACTCAGGGTCTTGGGCCGGCCAAATAAGGACTCAGAATATTTCCCAATACGTAAGGGGGACCTAGTCCATTTGGTCCCTGGAGAATTGTAAGTCTCTGTCACCCACCTCCATGGAGGGCCATAAAGGGGCAAATGAAGACTCTGGGCCCCAGCCTCCTCTGGGCTCCCTCACATGTGAGCCATGGCAGCTCCAGCCCACCACATCAGTGACAGCTGTGGGACAAGGCTCAGGGCCCCACCGCATTGCCCCGAGCTGGCACTTGGGCCCAGCCACCCCCTTCCACCTTGGTCTCAGGCTCAAGAGCCGAGGACTTTGCTTGCCAGGCCCAAGTCCAAGTTCCTACCCCCACTGCCGCCCTCCTCTACCCAGGTGCAACGCAGACCCGGGCTCTGTAGCCCCAGCCCAGGGTGGCCTCAACTTTGGCATCTGTGGAATGGGGGAGCAGCTGAGGTGTGCAGCTCAGAACCCAGCCTGGTCTCCCCTTCCCCCAACACAACGTGCACACATCGATCTCCTTGCCTCTGCTCATGTCAGAGCCCTCCTGGAGCAGGTCCCAAGTCCTGCCCTCACTCCCTTGCCCCGAACAGCACCCCACCACCCCCACCACTGCAACCACCTCACCCCCCTCAGGCTCCTCCTGACGTGTCAGTGTCCCCAAGACCTGGGCCGTCCCACTTCAGAGAAGCTCAGAGAAGCCTCTAAGCCAGGGGGACTCAAGCTTAACCTGGCTATGCCTTCTACCAGCTATGTGACTTTGGACCCGTTAATTAACCTCTCTGTTTCTGTTTCCTCGTTGTGGGGTTTTGTCAGGCTTAAATGAGCTAATACCCATCAGGTGCTTAGAACCAGGCCTGGCACATGATAAACCTCCAGTAGGTATTGAGATGTTGTTACTAATATTAGGCCACTCTACCCCCCAAACGCCCTCTCCCTGGCCAGGCAGCGGAAGCCATCCATCAAACAGTCTGTGAAGGTCCTCAAGGCAGGGACCCCCCCCCTTCCCTCAAGCGTCTAGTGTGGGAGCCCACGTCAGCTCCCCTGACCTGGGCCGCACGCCTTCCCTTACGCTGTTGTCACTCACTGAGCTGCATGCTTGTATGTTAGCCATCTTCTAAGTGTTTGTTAGCCTTGAGTTTTTCAAAAGTAAAATAACAATAATAATAAAGCCAAGCAGGGATTTCTGCCCAGCAGAGGGGTACTAACTGGGCAGTAGTATTGGTGATTATTCATTTAACGTCTGCCTCCACGTGACATGACACGTCAAGAACAATGTCTTCCCTTCCCTGCAGTACCCACCACACCGAGAAAAATGTCCGGATGTGGTAGGTAAGCAATTGTCACTGGAGACGGGGAGGGGGCCAAGGGCGAACTCTTCCCAAGTCTTGGAACCCTCAGGCTCAGGAGGGGAGACCCCCTCACCCCAAACCAGGAGCCAGAACTGGGGGTGTCCCCCTCCCTCCCAGACCCTGGGCACCTCCAGATTGACGACATTTGAAAGTTAACTTCCCACAAAAGTCACTCTCCAGGATTAATATTTATTTCTTATGAAATTTAAATTTTTCAGTGTAATTAAATTTTTATTCGTCGTGAGTTATAGATAAAAATATTTATAACTTTCCCTTTCGCACCATTGAGGATGAATCTTGGATGGAACCAATTACCCAGGCCTCCTCCTGGTGACGGCTCCGGGGGGTCGAGGGCAGGGAGGGGGTCAGACGGGCTGCTGGGGGTCAGAGATGGCATCCGTCTCCCCAGGCAACAGGGCCACCTCTGCCTCCTGCATCCAAGCAGGGGAGGGGACTGGTAGAAGGGGGAGCTCAGACCTACCCCACCCCCAAATTCCTGGCAAATACCTTGGTGGGAGCTGGGATCGGGGCCAGAGAGAGGCCGGAAGGAGACTGGGAGCAGATGGGGAAATGAGGCCTCAGAATGAGAGCAGGAGAGGAGGGAAAGACTGCAGAGAGGGAGGACCCGCGTCTTCCCACCCCGGCGCAGAACATGGTGGAACAGGCTGTCGAAGGCAGCCCGTGTTGCCAGGAGATCGTGGCTCTTGGCTCTGGGGCCTTTGATCATTTCGTGCCCAGCCTGAAGGGCACATCTTCAGCAGAGATACAGAGAAGTGGGGAGGGGAAGCCACGAGTTCCAAAGCCGAGCAGGCCAGCATTCAAATCCTGCTTCTGAATGACCGGGCAAATGTTACATAACCTCCCCGAGCATCAGTTTCCTCACCTGTGAAATGGGGGCCTGAGATCACATCAGATGATGTATAAGAGGCCCGACACACAGCTGGGGTTAAAAGTAGAGGACCCTGGCCCTTTCCCCAGCTGCTGCTAAGGTGCTTGGTCCTTCCAAAAAAGCTACGGTCGCTTTGGGGTGAGGCCCTCACCTGACCCAGCAGCAAGGAGCCCCGCCCAGCAGCGCCCGCTCAGCACTCCCCCACACCAAGGTCTCCGGCTCAGAGCTGGCCTGCATCTGCTCGGCCCAGCCCTCATCCTGCCCAATGATGAGATAGGTGACAGTCACAGAGGATAAGACCAATGCCCTCCTTAAAGCAGCAGGTATAAAGGTTGGACCTTTCTGGAAGAGCTTGTTGGCAAAGACCCTGGCCAATGTCAACATCCAGAGCCTCATCGTCGAGGTCAAGGTCGAGGCTGGCTGGGCTACCCCCGCAGGAGGTCCTGTTCCCTCCACCAGGGCAGTCCCTGCTGAGGAGAAGAAAGTGGAAGCAAAGAAAGTAGAATAAGACGAGTCTGATGATGACATGCACTTTGGTCTTTTTGATCACAACTCTTCTGTAACCTGTTCAATAAAAAGCTGAACTCTTTAAAAAAAAAAAAAAAGGCAGAGGATCCTGGGCTGTGAGTCCACTGATGGGGAGCTCACTACCTCACGAGGCTAGTAGTGTGTTTGGAAAATCGATCTTCTCAGTAAAGCTGAACACTCTACCCTTAAAAATGGGGCTGTCTGGACCCCCTGTGATCTCACATGAATTGTTCTGGAATATAATTCCCTGAGACACTGGAAGATCGGAACCCACCCTCGGAACTCTCCCATGCCCACCACACTGGCGATCAACACAGCCTCCAATCTGCCCACAGATTTGGTGGCTAGGAGACATCTTGGGTCCCACATGGCCCTCGACGCACTAATGGTACCAGTGGCATGCCATCAACAGCCATCCCTGAGCGAGACGCACCAGCAGCAGGGCGACATGAACTATGAAAGTCAGGCACCTGCCACCCCTCCCTGCCTCTCCTCCCATGTGCCAGAGCCTTGAGGTCCAGACTGGACAAGGGAGGGTCAGGACTCACCTCCCTAATGCCCCTGGGCAAGGGCCAGCCTCCCTCTTCCTCCTCACCTTGCCGGCCTGCCTGAGGCTACACAGTTTGTGTTCACTAATTAGACCTGTCACTGGCCCTGAATCATTCTCAGGCCAGGCTGGGGAGGTCATTAAGCCCAAGATGGATAAGTGCTAAGCTGGCCCCGCTCTGGAGATTTACAAGGCTCAGGCTGGGGAGGATTTATAAGGTTTTTAAATTTCTAATTGAGTTTAGAGTGCAGTGCCCTAGTCTCAGTGACCAAACCATATGGATGAGAATTCAAACAAGTGCATTTGTTCCTCACGCTGTGGGAAGACGGGTCTTCCTGTGTCCCCCTCCGCCCCCGCCAGCCTGGATGCCCAGACCGAGGGCTGCCAAAACACCAGCCCCCACCAGGCCACTCGGCACGCCCGGCCCAGCTCCCTGCCTCGCAAAGGGCCGCAGGCCCAGCGCCCATTTGCAGAAGGCTGTGTCGGGATTTGTTGTTTGTTTGTTCTTTTTTTTTTTTTTAATAGTTACTACACTCACATGGTTCAAAATTCAAAAAGCAGAAAGGACACCAGAGTCAACTTCTCTCCCACCGCGTCTCACAGGCACACAGTGCCCCTCCCTGGAAAAAACAAAACAAAACAGTGGCATTATCAGTTTCTAGCAAATCCTTCAAGATGCACACACACAAGCAAATACATCTGCACGTACACAATGCATATATACATACATGCATATTCTTTTGTGTGGACCTATGTATACACCTTGCTTTTCTCCACTGAATACCAAATCTTAGGAATCTCGAATGCTAATTGGTCAGCACCAAACAGGCCTGGGTTTGGCTCTCAGCTTTGCGCCACCCACAAGAGCCACTTGTGAGCATCTCTTCCCAAGTTCAAGCTCAGTGGTGTCATGTTGGGGGTGTGGAGTTCTGTGGGAGCACGTGCACCACAGAAAGAAGAAAACACCTCAAATCTAGGCTTTTCATTTGTTTTGAGAGCCAACTATTAAACACTGACCAGCATACCACTGGGTTTTGCCCCTTGAGTTGTGTGTGACCTCAGGCAAGTCACTGGACTACTCTGAGCCTCAGTATGTTCATGTCTAAAGTGGGCGTGGCCGTGAGGATTAGACAAGATGACGCAGTGAGTGTTCCGCAAGGCGCCTGGCACGTGGTAAGTTAGGGGTCCCTGCTGATGATGCTGTTCCACTCCGGACAGCACCGCTGGGTAGCAAGGGAAGGGCCAGAGTGCGGGATGAGTTCAGGGCCGGCTGAACTCAGTGGATGGCAAGGTTGTCCCAGAAAGCCTTGAGAAGAGAAGCCAATCCAGACTCGGTGACCCAACTCACTCAACATCACTACCATATCTGTGGTGTGCCCGTCCCCATGCTGCACATGCAGAAACATACAGGGTTCCAATCCCGCCCACAAGGGCTCCAGTCTGGGGGGAGGGGGAGGAGACAGACATCTAAACAGACAATGTCATCATGCTATAGACATAGACAGAACAGGGTAAGTCCAGGGGAAGGAGAACCTGACTCCCCCGGTGGGGATGGGGTGACCTCCTAGAGGAGGCACCCTTGATGCTTAGCACTGAAAGATGGCCAGGAACCCCGAGAGGGAAGGCAGGGCCTGGATGACTGAGTTCCAGAGCCGCTCCCGGAGCGCAGAGCTCATTTCTTCTTAGCTCAGACAGAGAAAGTCACTTGTTCAAGGTCGCACAGCATGGAAGCCACTGAGCTCGGGACTCTATCTAATTCGGATCTCCTTGGCCCAAAGCATGACTCATCTCCTGTTACATTGTCTGCTCTCCATCCGGTCACCAGGCCATCATGTAGGTAGGTCCTCATGGCTCTGGGAGGGATCCCAGGAATGCCTAGCACTCACATGGGGTGAGAAGGGCGCCCCCTGCAGCCTCCTGGCAAGACTGGTCCTCTACCAGGGAACTCACATTCCGCACCCAGGGCAGTCATCGTGGTCAGAAACCCTAACCGCACACTCAGCCTGAGTTTGGAAAGTCAAAGGCATGGAGCATCTCTGCAATCCTTGGGCTCCTCTCTCTAGAACACCAGGGGGCGCACCCCACCCTCAGGGTCCATTGCTCCCCTCCTTCTTCCTCCCATATCTTGGCCTTGCTTTGTAAATCAAAGCAAAACACCATGGCTTCCTGTCTGAGGAGCACATGGCTCAAGGGGGAGAGGATGAAGGAGTAAGAAGCCCAGAGAGGAATGGACACAACAGCTGCAGAAGATTCCAGAGCCTGGGGCCTTCAGGGAAGGGTCAGGGTGACTCTGCACTACTGTCTGGAGAACTGCATGGGTGACAAACAATTCTGCATCCTCCTCACTCACTCACTCATTGAATACCCATGGGACGCCTCTTGCCGTGTGCCATGTGTGAGACATGGCCCATCAGGGAACAAGGCAGGCAAGGTCCCTGCCCTACTGGAAACTTCGTTCTGACAGGAGAGATGGAGCATAAACCATAAATCAGGATATCAGCTCATTTCAGATGTTGATGAGTGACCTAGAAGAAACAAAACA
Organism: Suricata suricatta; assembly: GCF_006229205.1. Taxonomy (NCBI): domain Eukaryota; kingdom Metazoa; phylum Chordata; class Mammalia; order Carnivora; family Herpestidae; genus Suricata; species Suricata suricatta. Next base: position 114,429,105 of record NC_043707.1, read on the forward strand.
AGCTGCTGAGACAACAAGGGATGAGGTGTGGTCAGGGAAGGTCTCTCTGGGGAGGTGACATCTGGCCTGTCATCCAAATGACAGGAAGGAAGCAGCCACGTGAAGGGCTGAGGGAAAGATATTCCAGGCGGAGGAAACAGCAGTGCAAAGGTTCAGAGGCTACATCAGCTCAAGGAGCTAGCTCTCTGGAAAGGGAGTGGCCCAAGGGGGCGCTGGCCACACCCAAAACAGAGGTGCTAGAACCAAGTACATTTCACATGCTGACATGCGACCTCAGACTGATCTTCCTACTCTCTGGGCCTCAGTTTCCCCATCCATCTATGGGTCAGTAGAAAAACATTCCCACTTCTTAAAAGAATTAAATGAGTTCTTGTACATGTGAGCCCCTGCACGCAGACGGCAACTCCTGGCCTCAGCATCTGAGGGACAATCTGCAGACTGGGGGTCTCCCACGGCCTGAGGAGGGGCAGGGAGGAGCTCAGCCCTGGAGGAAGTCAAAGAGCTAGAACAGGTTTGCCATGTTTTTAGCTTCTTTGAGGGGCCCCCAGGATAAGAGAATCACCCTGCTCAGTGATGCCAAAGGGTTTATTTGTCCAAAGCCACAAGTTGATTTGGGCATCCAGGACATATAAGATGCCACCAAGCACCCTGCACAGTGTCCATCCTCTTGGGCCCGCTTCTTCCCATCTCCAGGAATCATTTCAAGGGGTCTGTTGATGGGAGGGTGAACACCTTGAGCCTGGGAGTCCTGGCTCCTAGAAATGCCTTCCTATTCCCCACATGCATTTATACCACCTGCATCAGACATCCTAATTGATAGTCAATCACAGTGACTTCTACCAACCAACCCAAAGAGGAGCAAGGGCCCAGAGCCCTTGTTCTGGTCCAGAATCTAAGCATCCAGCGCCCCCTGGTGGTGACCATAACAATACGAAGCTGGTGCCCTCTAGCCCTGGATAGAGAACATTTGGCCCTACTCCCTCCAGTGTGGTGGGGAACAGAACGGTGAAACCCAGGGCACATTTGGCATGGTGCACAGTGCAGGAGGTTATGGGGGAGGGTGAGCTGACATTCAGCCACTACCCACTATAAAAAGCCATGCCCTGAGGTGGAACAGGACTTGTCTATAGTCACACAGCAAGTAGATTGCAGCTAATGGCCAAAAAGAGCACTCATTCATTCATTCATTCATTCTGCCCCATTAAGTATCTACAATATGGCAGGCACTGTTCTAAGCATAGATAACCAGAGTGACCAAGACAAAGTCCTGGCCCTTGTGAAGCCTGTATTCCACTGAGGAAAAGGATGATAGGCACGTGAGCAAATAAATATTCAGAGTTTCAGGTGAGGATAAGTTTTACAATGAAAAACAAAGCATGGTAAGAAGAGAAGCAACAGAGTTGCTATCTTAGATCAGATAGTCATGGAAGAGCTCTATGAGGAGGGGACATTTGATCTGAGACACAATGAAGAGACAGAGAAATGTCTAGGGGGAAAGCATTCCGGGCGATGGAAAGAGGGTGTATTCCCTGATGTGGGGGCATCCTTGGCCTGTTTCAGTAACAGCAGTTAATCTGTAATTCCAAACCCAGCAAAAATATCTTCCAAAACAAAGAAAAGATAAAGACTATTGCAGACATATAAAAGCTTAAAAAATTCATCAACAACAGACTTTCACTATAAGAAATGTTAAAGAAAGTCCTTCCATTAGAAGAAAAATACCAGATAGATACATGGATTCAAGGAATGAAAAACACCATAAATGATAACTACACAGGTAAATATATTAGTTTTATTATTTAAACTACTTTTTTAAAACAATTGACTATTTAAACAAAAACAACAGTGTATACTGTGAGGCTTATAACATCTATAAGCAAAATGTATGATAGCAATAGAAACATGGCTGGAAGATGGGAAATGGAAGCATGCTATTATAAAAGTCTTATATTACACCTGAGGTAGTACAATACCATTTGTAGACTATCGTAAGTTAAAGACACATACTATAAACCCTAAAATAATGACTACAAGTTACAGCTAATAAGCCAACAATAGAGATAAGTTGGAATCATTTAAAAAAAAATCCGAAAGAACCAAACTATGAAAAAGAAAACAAAGAACAGAAGAGACAAACATAAACATAAAACAAATAACAAGATGATAGATGTAAGCCTAACCATATCAATAATCCATTAAATATAAATGATCCAAGCATTCCCAATTAAAGGACAGAGATTGTCAGATTGGATAGAAAACCAAGAACCAACTATGTGTCTCAAAAAAAGACACATTAAATAGAAAGAAACATACATGTTAAAAGATACAAAAAACTATGCCGTGCTAACATTAAACAAAAGAAATATCAAAGTAGGGGCACCTGGGTGGTTCAGGTGGTTAAGCTTCTGACTTCAGCTTAGATCATGATCTCACAGTTCAGGAGTTCAAGGCTCGTGTCAGGTTCTGTGCTGACAGCTCAGGGCCTGGAGCCTGCTTCAGATTCTGTGTCTCCCTCTCTCTCTGTCCTGATCCCACACTCTCTCTACCTCTCTCTCTCTGTCTCTCAAAAATAAACATTAAAAAAAATTTTAAGAAATATCAGAGTAGATATCAGATCAAAAACTATCACCAGGTAAAGTAAATCTTAAAGAAATTCATTTCAAAAAAAAAAGAAATTCATTTCATAATAATAAAGGTATCCTTAATACAGAGGGCATAACAATCCAAAATGTTTGTGCATCTAATAACAAAGCTTCAAAATACGGGATGCACAAACAGAATGATAAGGACCAACAGACAAATCCACAATTATTGTTGAAGACCTCCATACTCTTCTCTCAATAGTTGATAAAACAAGTAGACAGAAAAGCACTTATGATATATAAGATTTGAACAACACACTAAAATAACTTGACCTAGTTGACATTTATAGAACACTCTCCTCAACATCAGAATATACACGATTTTTAAGTACTCGTGGAACATTTTAAAAGAGAGAGCCATAAATCAAGTCTGAATAAAATTAAAAAGACTCAAGTCATCCAAAGAATGTTCTATAGAACTATATTAAAAATTTATAACAGAAAGATATGAGGAAAACCACCAAATACTTGGAAGCTAAAAACAAAAACAAACAAAAAACATGCTTAATAACCCATAAGTCAAAGAAGAAATCAAAAGGGAAATTACAAAGTATTTTGAACTGAATGAAACTGAAAACACAACACAAAATAAAAACACAAAATTCATGGTATGCTACTATCACAGTACTTAGGAGGGAGTATGGAACACTAAACACCAATATTAAAAAGGAAGAAAGGTCTTGGGGCACCTGGGTGGCTCAGTTGGTTAAGCGTCCAACTTTGGCTCAGGTCATGGTCTCACAATTCGTGAGTCTGAGCCCCATGTTGGGCTCTGTGCTGACAGTTCAGAGCCTGGAGCCTGCTTTGGATTCTGAGTCTCCCTCTCTCTCTGCCCCTCCCCCACTTACACTCTGTCTCTCTCTCTCTCAAAAAAAAATAAATAAACGTTAAAAAATTTTTTTAAATAAGGAAGGTCCTAAATCATTGACTTCAACTTTCACCTAAAGAAACTGGAGAAGGGCATGGGGTAGTAGGAATCAAAAGATATAAACTTAGAGCTATAAAATAAATAAGTCCTAGAGATGTAATGCACGGCCTGGTTATAGTTAATAATACTGCGTTGCATATATGAAGGTTGCTAAGAGTAAATCTTAAAAGTTCTCATCACAAGAATAAATTTACAACTATTCGTGGCAACTGATGTTAACCAGACTCACTGTGGTAACCACTTTGCAATATATATACACAACTAATCATCTTATTGTATACCTGAAACCAACGTAATGTTCCACATCAAGTATATCTCAGTTTGAAAAAGAAGAAAAGAAACTAGGGTGAGAAAAGCAAATTAAGTGCAAAGTAAAACAGAAGAGAAAAAAATAATAAAAATTAGAGCAGAAATCAATGAAACAGAAAACAGAAAAGAATAGAGAAAGTTATTGAAGCCAAAACATGGATCTTTGAAGAAATCAGTAAAACTGATAAACCTCTAGCTAGACCAGTAAGGAAAAAAGAGAGAAAACGCAAACTGTCAGTATCAGGAATGTCAAATGATTTTGACAACGTACATGAAATAGACAAATTCTTTGAGACATAAACTATCAAAGTTCACTCAAAATGAAACATAACCTGAATAGCCCTGTATCCCTTAAATACATTGAATTTGAATATAAAAACCTTTCAACAACAACAAAAACTACAGGACCAGATGACCGCAGTGGAGAATTCTAGCAAACGTTTAAGGAAGCCATGATGCCAATTCAACAAAAACTCTTCCAGAAAATTAAAGAGGAAAGAACACTTTCCAACTCATTCTGTGAGGCCAGCATTATTCTGATAACAAAGCCAAAGACACTGTAAGAAAACTACAAACCAATATCCCTCATGAACACAGAAGTAAAATGCTAAACAAAACTGTAGCAACTTGTAACTGACAATATATAAAATGGATTACATATAATGACCAAGTGAGGGTTACCCGGGGAATACAAAGTTGGTTTAACATTCAAAACTAAATCAGTGTAATTCATCATATCAACAGAAATTATTAATGTCCTGTGGCTGTGGCCACTATAACAAATTGCCACAATCTTAGTGGCTTAACACAACACAAACGGACTATCGTACAATCGTGAAGGGCAAAAGTCCAAAGGGGTTTCAATTCACTAGGCTAAAATCCAGCTGACAGCAGGATTGTGTTTTTCCTGGAGCCTCTGGGGGGAACAAATGTTTCCCTGTCTTTTCTGGCTTCTAGAGGCTTCCTGAACTCCTTGGGTTATGGCTTCCTCCTGCCTCTCCAATGTCGCCAGCAGGATAACATCATGGGAGAGGAGGACTCCAGGAGGTTGAGGGCAGGCTGTCCAGGTGTTCTTTTTAAGATGGAATTAATTTTTGTTTGTTTAGTGAGTATCTATATGGATGAATCATCACTTGGTCCAGCCTCCTGCACCCAGGAAAACGTGTACCTAAGCCCCCCAGGTAGAAGAGTCTGATGTTAGTCTTCCTTTTGGAGGTTGGGAAGAGCAGGAGGCCAGGGAGGTGGATGGAGAGCCTGGGTGTCTGGTGCGTGGGCGCAGGCGCTGAATGCAGAGTGTTTCTTTCAAGGAGAAGAGAGAATGGGCCACTGTGGCCTGATAAGTGACTGCTGAATCGCCACTGTAGGGGTCCCTGGGACCTTGAGAAGAGCTGTTTCACTCGGCTGGCGGAAGACAAGGGCTGATGGGGTGGGTTCGAGGGAGGAGATGGTGATGGTGAGGACACACACAGCCTTTCAGAGATTCTGCTGTGAAGTAGGGGAGATGGACACACACAGAGTGTCTGTCAGGGTTTTTTTTTTAAAGGAAGCCCCCACCTCTAGGGCTGGAGTGATCACCTGGGGCTTGGATCCCTAGGAATGTTAGATCTTCTCCTTCCCCAGAGGAGTCCCAGACCTCTAGTCACTGGTGAGGGGCCTCCGTCACACACCTCACCCACAGCCTCAGCTCACTCCCCCTGGGGCGGAACATTAGGTCCTACTTTAGGAAATTCCAAGGGCAATGGAATACCAGAAAAGGCTGGGCTCGAGGACCCCTTCCATTCTAATGCAGGACCCTGGACAGGTACCCCCTGCCTCCATTTCCTCACTTGTAAAATGAAAGGGGTGGGGAGGGATTACCCCAGCCTCCCAGTTTCCTCCCTTAGCTTACTCCCCTGTGTCCCTATTTGGCCTCGGGGGTGGCCAGCTCTCTGCTGCTTCTGCCCTGATGTGACGGTGTTGTCCGTGGCAGGGCCCAGCAAAACCACGGCAGCTGAGGGGCAGCAATGACCGCCAACAGTACACCTGACAGCGGAAGTCTCCTGGCTCCCCCGTGTGTCTCCAGGACCCCCACTGCGGAAGGAGGGGAGATGGTGGAGCCCTGCACAAGGATATTAAGCAAAGTGGTTAAGACTGTATGTAGCTCAAGACCCTAGTGCAAATCTCAGCTCCTCACTTACTAGCCTTGAGACCCTGGGCAGGTCCCTGCACCTCACTGAGCTTCGGTTGAGCATTCTACAAGATAGCATCTACTGCAGAGGTAAGGTGAGGATTAAATGAGATACTGCGTGAATGTGCTTCCCATGCAAACCCGTGGGGAGCCTTGTTTGCTCCCACCCAGCTCAATCTGGGTTGACTGTGAGCCTGCATTCAGAGAGCCACAGCTCAGCCAGGGGCTTCCGAATAATAGACCTCCCCTAATCCTGCTAATCACCTTCTAGCGTCTGGATTAGCCCCTGGATCTCTAACTCAGCTGCTGCCCAGTCCCCAGCCGGCACCTCCCCCCTCGCCCCTGAGCTCCCAGTTTGGGAGCCTGGTGCAACCCGGCAGAGGAGCAGACTCCCTGTGTCCCTCAGGCGTGTAGCCCAGAGGCTGAGCGACGACTCTGGAGCTTGGCTCTGTCTCCTTCTAGGCCTGGGACGTGAGGCAGGTCACTTGACCTTTCTGTGCCTCAGTGTCAGAACCTATAAACCAGGGCTAAGAAAGGTATCCCTTCACAGAATTATGGCGTAGAGATAACAGTGAATAAACTCCAAGCACTTACAATAGTGCCTGGCCCTACACATCACAACCGTCTTTATCCAGAATGGAGCCGAGCACACAGTACGTTCCGGGCCACGCTTATTGAAATTAGTAAGTAGATGGATGGGTTAACTAATAAACAAACCAGCTTCTAAGATCCTTTAGTTGACTGAGAACTGAGAACAACGGCTAGGGATTTTGAGCGCCTAGCAGGTGCTTGATGCCTTCTAACATGTGATCTCACGGAATCCTCCCCAAACCCGGCAAAGTGGGTATGGCCACTCCTGTTTCACAGAGAAGGAAATAATGACCCTTAGAGGCTAACGTGTCCAACAGCACATAGTTGCTTTTTTCCCTCCCCTTTCATTTTTAATTGTACCCAAGACACAAAATCACTGAGGAAAAATTTAAATAGAGAGAGGCAAAATAAAAATAATAAAGAGAAAACCACCTGGGATTCCACACCCAGAATTCTCCATTAAGTTTTTGCTGACTATCATGGAGACTTTCTTTATGCACATATATATTTTTTTTTCACAGAGATGGGCTCACATTATGCATACACTGCACTATAATAGACTGGGGCTCTCTTTCTGTGCCAATAAATCTGTGCCACGGGCAGTAGCTAGCATTCTATTGTGGAGCTGAATCAAAATTTATTTAACCAATTTGCTGTTGTGGGATATTTAGTCTGATCCAATTCTCACCATTTTATGTGATGAATATCCTTTTCATCCCCACAACTTTCTGAACTTGTCCAATTATTTCTTTAGGATAAATTCCTAGAAGTAAAATTTCTGAGTCAAAGACAATACATTTATTTAGGGCTTTTCATACACGCGTACTGCCAAGTTGTCTCCCGGAAAGGCTGTGCCGATTCACGCTCCCACGGGGAGAGAATGAGCCATGAGCCACCAATATTGAAGAGATACAAAATAGGTCCGAAACGGCGCATGAGTCAGGAAGGGCCAGGCCAAGCTGCAGTAACAAATTAACCCCAGATCACACTGGTGGAAGACAACAAAGATTTATTTGGGGCCACACTACAAGCTCAACCTGGGTCAGCAGAACAGGGGCCTCTGCCTCACACAGCCTCGGACAGCACAGAGCCCGCTTCTGTTCCCCTCTCTCTGCCCCTCCACTACTGTACTCTCTCAAAAATAAATAAACATTTTAAAAAAAGAGTAGCTACTTCCAAGGACAGTTATGAAGCTAAAATAAGATGCTATTCATTCTTCCCTTAACAGCCATGCAGAGACACCCTTACAGACTTTGGGATGCAGAGGTGAACAAAACAAAGCCCCTTCCCTCCAGAGTTTATATTATCTTAAGGGGACAAACAACAAACAAACCAACAGCAAATAACACAGCTCTTCAGGGATGAATAAGAGCTGTGAAGAAAAACCAAGGAGGGTGAGGGGGAGATGCAGCGATGGGAAGCTATTTTAGCCAGAAGTAGATACCTCTGTGAAGTGACACTTGAACAGCGATCTGAGTGACGTCAAAGAGGGAGCCACATGGCTATCACGGGAGAAAAGTTCAAACAATAGGAAAAGAAAGTGCAAAGGCCCTGAGGCAGGGGCATGCTAGCACAAAGGCCCGTACAGTTGGGGCAGGTGAAGAAGAAGCATGCCAGGCTTAGAATCTAGTCACTGCAAGGAACTTTCTGCAAATCATGCAGTTGGAAGTCACCTCCGGACTCTTAGGTGCCTGTCGCTGGATCTCTGCCTGTTTCTGGCCCCCAGTTTCTCATGTCTTCTATCTCCTTTCCCCCTGACCACGTTCGTTCTGGCCTATCTGCCCGCCTGTGGATCAGCTGCAAGCCGACAGATGGAGTGCCTTTTGCTCTGCTGTGCAGAATGGACACACCAGCCCAGAGCACAGCTACCTTCCTGGGCCTGGTGCGGGTGCCGCAGCCCCTTCGTCTCCTCCTCTCTGTTCATGCCCCTCACTCAGCATATCACTTAGCCCACTGCCTGACAGGGTCTTCAGGTCTGCAATTTCTGAATGAAGCCCACCCTATGCCCTAGCCTTCAGGAATAGTGACTGATGTTCATTGAGAACGTGCCCGCCAGGCTCTGCTCAGACCGTCAGTCCTCCGAAGCAGGTGTTGGTACTCTCCTGGTTATACAGAGTAGGAAACAGAGGAACAGAGAGGCCGACTTGTCTGAAGTCACACAGCTGGAGGGAGACAGACAGGATTCAAACTCGGGAAATCCGGTGGGAGTCTGGGCTTTTCTCATTGCCCTCAACTGCCAGATTTCTTCTAAAAAGATTAGAGAACAGAATTTCCTTGCCCCTGCGGCAGCAGGTCTGTTCACTGGGCAGCCGCTCTGGGCTGAGCTGCTCACCCAGAGGGAGGCACTCGAAAGGGACTCAACCTGCTGAGTGAGGGGCATGAACAGAGAGGAGGAGATGAAGGGGCTGCGGCACCCGCACCAGGCCCAGGAAGGTGGCTGTGCTCTGGGCTGGTGTGTCCATTCTGCACAGCAGAGCAAAAGGCACTCCATCTGTCGGCTTGCAGCTGATCCACAGGCAGGCAGATAGGCCAGAACGAACGTGGTCGGGGGAAAGGAGATAGAAGACATGAGAAACTGGGGGCCAGGGGCTTACAGTCCTCAGCTCCATCAGCATCACTAAAGCCCCTCAGACATTTGCTGCCTCACAGACCCAGAGTATGCCAGGGCTTTGGGAGAGGAGACCTCAGACTGTGATAGGAACCTGGAGACAGTGCTGATGGCCCTGGAGGCCACCAACCAGGACAAACCAAATCCAAACAATGATACAGCCAAACCTGGAGACCAGACCCAGTGGGGAAGCCCTTCAGAATGAGGGCGTGGTTTTAAAAGCTTTTGAGACAGTGAGCTGGTCCAGCAAAATAGCCACTCCTGCCATCTGGCTGGGAGTAAGGAAGGGTCCCTCCCAACATCTAGATACCAGAACTCAGCAAAAGAAATTCCCAACTGAAGCGAGCCAGCTGTCCCCTCCCAGCCCAGGGCTGGGGTAGGACTTCAGAGTGGATGGGAGTGGAGCAGAGAATAAAATAAGCAGTAATAGATGCTCCCCCAGAGCCCCGCGAGAGCCCGGAAGAGAGAGCTTAATCCTGCAAAGCTCAAGGAGACTCCGGGGCAGATTTCAAAGAGCTGGACTGTGAGGACTCAGAGAAGTTGTGATTATATCTTATCCCACGACCCCCATTTGCTATTTTGGAGCAACCAGCCATCAGGGAAGCCTATACTCTCCAGGTACATGGATTGCAGAGAGCACTTTCCACAAAGCCTCATGCTGCCCTGTGGGGACACCAAGGAGAGGTGGTGGGGAAAGGGGACTGTTGGTGACTATCTGTCTAATGAAGTGCTCTATGCTTGGGTCACCACAGTGTGGATATAGCCTGAGAAGGTACCCTGGCTCAGTCTCCAGGGGAGAGAAGAAAAATGCCAAGAAAAGGGGCACCTGGTTCAGTTGGTTGAGTGTCTGACTCTTTTTTAATATTTTTAGCATTTTATTCATTTTTTGCGAGACACACAGAGAGAAACAGAGTATGAGCAGAGAAGGAGCAGAGAGAGAAGGAAACACAGAATCTGAAAGCAGGCTCCAGGCTCTGAGCTATCAGCACAGAGCCCGATGCGGGGCTCGAACCCACGAACTGTGAGATCATGACATGAACTGAAGTCAAATGCTTAATCGACTGAGCCACCCAGGCGCCCTGAGTGTTTGACTCTTGATTTCAGCTCAGGTCATAAACTCACAAGTTTGTGAATTCGAGCCCCGCATCAGGCTGTGTGCTGACAGTGCAGAGCCTGCTTGGGATTCTCTCTCCCTTCTCTCTCTCCCCCTCCCCTGCTTGCTCTCTCTGTCTGTCTGTCTCTCTCTCTCAAAAATAAATAAATAAACTTAAAAAGTTTTTAAAGAAAAATGCCGAGAACAACAGTGCAGGTTGGCAGTGGTCTGAGAATCATCATTGTCGGCTGCAATCACCATGTCACAGGTTGGACCACCAGCACAGGCCTCAAGGAAGTCCCAGTGGGCCACGATATCCAATGTGGCGGGTTGAACTGTCGCCCCCAAAGATATGTCCACATAACCCTCAGCCTGTGACCTTACTTAAAATAAACGTCTTTGCAGATTTGCAAATAAAGGTCTTAATGACCTTAATTAAGTTAAAGATCTCAAGAGGAGATTATCTTGGATGAGGTGTGCCCTAAACCCAAGGACAATTACCCTTCTAAAGAACAGAAAAGGGAAAACAGAGAGACATGGAGGAGACAGCATGTAGAGATGGAGTGACATTTGGAGCTATGGGAACCCAAGCCAAGGAGTACCAGGGGTCGCTGGCAGCCATAAGGAACAAATAGGGGCACAGAATGGACTCTCCCTCAGAGCCACCAGAGGGCACCAATCCAACCAACACCTTGATTGTGGACTTTTGGCCTCCAGAATTGTGAGAGAATAAATTTCTGTTGTGTTAAGCCAACAAGTTTGCAGTCATTTGTAATGAAATACCTAAGAAACTAACACATTTGGTGACCATTTCAGTTTTGCTACGTAACAAACTACCCCAAAAGGTAATGGCTTAAGACAACAGCCATTTATCATTTCTGCAATTCTGTGGGCTAGGAATTCCGACAGGAGTCACCTAGGTGGTTTGTCCGCTCCGCATGGGTTCAGCCAAGGTGACATAGTGGCTGCATCCAGCTGACAAGGGGATCTGGCTGGAAAACCCAACATCACAGTCACCTGTCTGGGGCCCCAACACCATTCTGTGTGTCCGGCTGGGCTTCCTCACAATATGGCGGCCTTGGAGTAGTCAGACTTCTTACACAGCACCTGGCTTCCAAGATGGCGTGGTAAAAGCAACAAAAGCTCAAGCTGCAGATCCCTGTAGATCTGGCCTTGGAAGTGACACAGCATCACTTTAGCTGGTGGCAAAAAGCTGTCAGGGGCCAGCTTAAATCCAAAGGGAAGGAAAATACACTCCAACTCTCAATGGAAGGAGCAGCCAAGAATGCGTAGTGGGGCCATGTTTAATCTGCCATAGAAACCATGACACTTGATGGGACCACACTCTAAGCCTGGAGTGGTTGTCCAGGGCTCTGGCAGGAAATAGAGTGCTCATCGAAGGGCTCCAAGAGAGGGTTTACTGACTGGACCAATGCCAGGACCAATAGGCTGCCACCCCGACAGAAGCCTCCCTTTGGCCAGACCCACGTGGAAGCCAGCGGGGGTGACAGGTGATCCCTCCCTAGAGGTTCTGTCTCCTGGGTACAGAAGAGGGTGGAGGGGGTTGAAGGCAGGGTGAGGGAGTGAGTGCACGACACCAGAGGGATCAAGAGAACCTGTGTCTGCAGAGCACGCCTGTGCTCCCCCAACTGTGTGCCTGTGGTCCCCCTACTGTGTGCTGGCACTTTCTATGTGTTGTACCTCTTCCTGAGCCTTCCTGGACTGGAGACCAAGAAAAAGCAGGGGCTGTGCTGGATCAGGCTGGGACCAGAGGGGTTCTGCCCAGGCAGAAGCGGCTGGTGAAGACTGAGGGTGGGGATGCTCCTGACCCTGATGCCCAGAGGTGGTGGGGATGCCTGCTGCCATGTGCCCCCCCACCCCCACCCTCTGAGGGGCCACCCAGGACACGTCGTGCCCCTGCCTCCCTGACTCCATGCCGGGCTCCCTTCCTCCCCCCGCTAGACCCCGCCCTCCACCACCTTAATGGAGTTCCCCAGCTGACACCTCCTAATTCCCCAATGATTAACTTCCAGCGGATTAGAACCAGGACAGCGATTTAATTAACACGCATGTCTGAGATTACTCAGGACTCATTAAGACTCCATGATTGACTTGTTAACGTACAGGAATTCAATTACTTGCATGGCACCGAATTCCTGGCCAGGGCATGGTGGGGAGGGGGGGTAGGCTACAAATGCCCATCCTGAGAGCCCCAGTCTGAGGGGATAAAACAGGCCTGTTCCAGAAAAGTCCAAGTGTGAGGGAAGAGCCACAAGTTGACCCCAGGGGCACCCAGATGGGAGCAGGAAGTCACAACCCTTGTCGTCAGAGAGCCCCAGACTGAGGGGGGAAATACAGCCTCTATTTTCGGTCATCTCCAAGTGTGAGAGGAGAAAGATTTCTCACCCCCAAGGAGCTTCCTCAGGAGGAAGACCTAATTCATGGTCCTGGGGAGCTCTGGGGGCCCCAACCTGGGGAGACACAGCCTCTCTCTTTGGGTACCTCCATTCTGAAGTGTACAGGACAGCAATCTGAGGGGGGCAGCCTCACCCCTCTTCTGGAGGGTCTTGGGGAAAAGACACACCTATCACTGGAGGCCCCAGTGTGAAGGGGGAGACGTAGCCAGGGCCGTGGGAAGTCCAATCTGAGGACACGTGGTCCCTTCCCAGGAAAGCCCTGTCCCCAGGAAGGGAAACAGGGCACAAGGCCAGCATCTCCATCAGAGAAAGCCTGAGCAGTCGCGGGGTGAGGGAGGGGGTATCTGGAACATCCTTCCCTTAGAAGAGACCAGGAAGTGGGCATTTCCTCAGAGGCTGATGGGGAAGGGCGGGCAGAGGAGGGGAGAGGACAGAGAGAGCCAATCCCAGGCTCCCTTCCCCAGGGCCGGCTGCCCTATCCACACACAGGAAACCTCAAGGATAGGACCAAGATTATTCACGTCGAGGGCCCCCCCTGCCTGGCTAGGACCTGTACTGCACCACTGGAGAAGAACTAACTGAGGAGTAAAAGGGGGGCCCAGGTAACTGAAGTCCACAAATAACATTGGGACGACCACAGTAACAATGGTGGGGAATTTACTGGCTGCCTCCTTGACAGTGAGCATTTTCCACAAGTCATCTCAGCTTTCTCCCCAGATGTGGAGACTGAGGTCCAGAGAGGTTAAGTAACTTGTCTAAGGTCACACAGGAGTAAGGAGTGGAACCTGGCTGAAATTCAAGTGGTCTCGATCATCACCCTTCGCTGTACTGAGTCCAAGCCCTTCTGCTGGCCCTGGGGGGTGGCCGGCTCACACCTGTGGCTGCAGTTCCCGTGATGCAAAGCCTGTCCACAGGACTGCATTCAGGAAACCCACAAGGGCAGAGCAGGGGTCAGCCAACAAGGGAAGCCCCCTCTGCGGCCTGTGAAGAGGAGACCCTGTGAAGAAGCCTGGACCACCATGCCAAGTGGGCCCGCTAGGATGGCGGCCGTTCAGAGCACATTTGTCAACTGACAGGATGACACAGAGGGGAAGTCAGAGGGTTGGCTCCAGGCACAGCTCTGCCTCCTATAAGCTGTGTGGCCTCAGGCAAGTTACTACACCTCTCTGAGACTGTTAAATAGGGCTGATAGGAGGGGCACCTAGGTGGTTCAGTCGTTAAGCGTCTGACTTCAGTTCATGTCCTGATCTCATGGTTCTGGGTTCGAGCCCTGCAATGGACTCTGTGCTGACAGCTTAGAGCCTGGAGGCAGTTTCAGATTCTGTGTCTCTCTGTTCCCCTCCCAGACCCCCTCTCCTACTCATACTCTGTCTCTCTCTTTCTCAAAACTAAATAAACATTTTAAAAAATGTAAAAAGGGGAGGTAACAGTCCCTTTCTTATGAGGGTCTTTGGAGGAATAAATGACAAGGTACGTGAGGTAGCCACACCTGGCGGGTGGAGAGTGCTCACCATGGTAGCCGTTTAGTGGTCATGGTCATTTGTTAACTTTTCAGAAAGAAAAGAGAAGCCACCAGGAGCTAGAAATGATGCACTTGAATAAGTTACATCCCACTAACGTGCACACAGGATGGCGTTTCTGGAAGGATGAGTCAAAGAGCCGCAGGGATGCTTCAGAGCCACGTTTGAGGCTCTGCTTAGAGAGCCACTCTGATTTCTATAAAACGTGGACTGGTGAAGGCCTGTCCCATGTGGGTGGCGGAGTCCGGTCCCACGTGGATGGAAGCTGCGCTGAGTGTTGATTAAATGGTGTAGACGGGGCACCTGGGTGGGTCAGTCGGTTGAGTGTCCGACATAAACTCAGGTCATTATCTTACCACTTGTGGGTTCGAGCCCAGCAGCACATTGGGTTCTGAGCTAACAGCTCAGAGCCTGGAGCCTGCTTTGGATTCTGTGTCTCCCCGTCTCTCTGCCCCTCCCCTCCTCATGCTCTGTCTCTCTCTGTTTCTCAGTAATAAATAAATGTTAAAAAAAAATTTAATGTTGTGGAAGCCATGACATTGGAGAGGGTCACTGCAAACACACCAGAAAATGACAAGATGTCAGAAAGCTGAAGGGGCCGACAGAAGAATGTCAAATGACCCCAAAAGTCCAAAACAGTGCATTCAGGCCGCGAAGACAAAGTGTATCAGGAAGAGGTAAGAGATCTGCTCTTTGAAAACCAAGAGGCAGAGAGTTCCACCTATATATGCTGCTCAGCAAACAAAGCAGTGAATAAAAGTGGGGGGTGGGGAGGAAAACGTGTGTGTGGGTGTGTGGGTGTGTGGGTGTGTGGGTGTTTCCTCACATGGCTTAAAAGATCCTTTAAAATACCCAACAGTATCTTAAAAGATCTTAAGATAGCCTTATATATCTTAATTTATCTCTGGAAATATCCACAATAAATTAATAACTTTTTTAGTCTGTGGGGAGGAAAACTAAGGCTACCAGACAGAGGTGTGGGAGGGAAATTTTCCCTTGAATAATACCCTTTTATGATTTTTAATTTTGAACACCTTGTGAATGTATTGCCTATTCAAAAATTAAATTAAAGAATGCTAACACTGGTTATCTCTAGTTGCTGGGGTGATCGGCGGTTTTACTTTCTTCCTCATATTTTCCTGTATTGTCTGAATTTTCTTAATGACCATGTATTACATTTTTAAATCAAGAAAAATAATAGAGCTATTAACATTTACTTTAAAAGCCTGCCTCATTTGTAGTGGCTGAGGACCTCACTGGGTCACAACTCATGTGACATTAGCAGTATTGGAGGTTTGCAGTTCAAGGGAATCCATTTGGAAATGGGACCAGGCTTGCTGAGTGGCCGCAGAGGACAGAAGGAGGAATCATGGGCAGAATGACATGCCGCTGCTCAGGGCAGCAGCCAGAAAGAACTTTCTATCAATGTTGCTCTGGGAGGAAATGAGCTCCCCATCGCTGGAGGTGTGCAAACAAACAAAAAACCCTGATGTGTTTGTCAGGGCATCGAAGTGAGAATTCCTGTTCAGCCAAGGACACAGAGAGTCTAAGAGCTCTGGGGTTCAAGGTCAGATCTCAGGGGTACCGTTTTCTAAGCCCATGGATGCTAAGCAGAAAGCCCACCACAGAAGTGTGGGCCTTGCTACCATTAATTACAGGTGCAGAGTCACCTGCAACACAGCAAATATAAAAATGTTTATGGAGCGCCTGGGTGGCTCAGTTGGTTAAGCGTCCGACTTCAGCTCAGGTCACGATCTCACGGTTTGTGAGTTCGAGTCCCGCATCAGGCTCTGTGCTAACAACTCGTAGCCTGGAGCCTGCTTTGGATTCTCTGTCTCCCTTTCTCTCTGCCTTTCTTCGCCTCAAGCTCTGTCTCTCTCTGTCTCAAAAATAAACATTTTTAAAAAACTGTTTATAATGATCATAAAAACAGTTAATGTTTATTGAGCACATACTGTGTGCCCAGCACCACCCTAAGCACCTCCACTGATTAATTGATTTAATTTTCAAAACAGCTCTATGAGGAGGATACAGTAATAACTGTCCCCATTTTACAGATGAGGACATTGAAGCAAGGCCAAGGTCAAGGTGTTCTGTACAGAGAAAACTAGAGAATTTCTCTCCCCCAGTGTTATGGGCTAAACTGTGTCCCCCCAGAATTCAGAGTGAAGTCCTAACCCCCAATACCTTCAGAATGAGACTGTGTTTAGAGACAGGATCTATAAAAAGGTAATTAAGGGGGCGCCTGGGTAGCTCGGTCGGTTAAGATACCGACTTTGGCTCAGGTCATGATCTTGCAGTCTGTGAGTTCAAGCCCTGCAGAGCCCGGAGCCTGCCTCACATTCTGTGTCTCCCTCCTCCTCCCCTACTCGTGCTCTGTCTCTCTATCTCTCTCAAAAATAAATAAAACATTAATAAGTAAATAAATAAAGAGGTAGTAAGGAAAAACAAGATCGTTAGCACGGGCCCTAATCCAATATGACAGTGTCCTTAGAGGAAATGATCAGGACACAGACACACACAGAGGCAGACAAGGAAGGCACAGGGCGAAGACGGCATCTGTAAACCAAGGAGGGAAGCCTCCGAAGAAGCCAATCCTGCCGGCACCTTGATCTCAGACCTCCAGCCCCCGGAGCTGTGAGACAGGAAACGTCCGCCCTTCAAGCCGCCCGGTCCGTGGCACTCTGGTAGGGTGCCCTCAGCAAACTGATGCACCAGCCCGCTACACACAGCTGCATGGGGCACAGCACATGGCTTAGCCTCTGCCCGTCGTTAGGGGCGTGTGCTCGTGCTAGTGAGCAGGTGCGCGTGTGTGAGTGAGGGAGCCGGCCGGCAATGCCAGATGGTGCATGGGTGTGCATCTGCCTGCACGGGGGGTACGTGGGTGAGGATGCATTGACGGCTGTACAGGTGTGAGCACATGCGTGAAAACACGGGCATGGCCATGTGGATGGTCTGGGTGTGCACTCCGGCGGGTGGGGCCGTCGGTACACAGGTGCGTGTTCATTCAGCCAGGCTAGACACTGTGCTGTGCACACACACTCACGTATGCACACCGCAATGACCTCCACCCTGAGAGCCCAGAACACGTTAGATGGTAATGCACTTCTGCGCCACCCTTGAATCTAATGCCAGCCCTGAGGGGTAGCCAGGACCGGACTTACTATCCCAGCACATAGTAAGCACTCGTTAAACATTTACTACGATTATCACTATCATTTCACCACAGTTTTACAGAGGAGGAAATAGGGACACGTCTCTTCAACATCATATGTAATACATATACAGTGGAAATAAAGACAGAACTCACAGAGCTGAACTCCCCAGCCAGGCTTTCTTCTCCTATGTGCCATATTTCATACACAGTCCAACATGCGCAAGCGTCCGTCATATACACACGTCCTCAGTGTCCATCACATGCCCACATACAGGGGTTTCCAGTACAACACACACACACACACACACACACACACACACACACACGCAGATACCTAAATGTAACAACAGGATAATAGCTAACATTTTGCCTGACAATAGACTTGGCATAGGTGTAATCTCATTTCGTACTCACAAATACCCTGTAAAGAAAGTGCCATTCTGGTCTTACAGGTGAGGAAACTGAGGCACAGGGTTGCTAAGTAACCTACCCGCAGTCACCCGGCTGTTAAACAGAAGAGCCAAACCCGTGCTTGTGACCCTCCGCTCCACGCCTCCCGGTGTGCGCCTTCCTCCCATCCTCCTTTCACTCGGTGGAGGTATATGATTACTCATCATACGATGGTCTAATAATACAATGAAATTAGCAGCGACAGAGGTGTGAGCAGGCACTTTGAAACGTGGCGCCCGCCCCGCTCCCCTTTCTAGGGAAAGCCAGAGTGGTCCGAAACAATCACATGTGCACAGTGGCTTTTCCCTTTGTTCTGTTTCTTCCTGACTAAATTGGCCAGAGTGCACACCTCTGTTAAACCCAGAGGCATCCGGGTCGGACGAGGGCCACCTGTCAACAGTGTTCCGTTGGGAAAGGTGGAAATGTCTGTTCACATCCGTCTGGGATGCGGCCTCGGATTCCAGCATTTCCGAGTTTGGCTGAGGGCACTGAGGGGCAGCTGATGGCCTGTTTGGAAGATTAAAAGTTGGGCCAAGAGCCTCCAGGATGAAGAGCAAAAGTCACAGCCACAAATCTCCTGTCCTGCCAAGGCCCAGGTGTCCTATGGAAATGGAGATGAAATTGGTAGAAGGAGGTACGGAAGTTATTGTCCCTCTAGGGCTTATGAAGGCTGCGAGCAAATCTTTCTCTCGGAGTCAGATGGACCCAAGACTTCGCTGACCCTCATCCTGTGTAATTTGCTACCTGTCCATAAAACCCCCAGAACATTCTGCCAGCCAGGTGGTCTGGGCCTTAATTGCTGTCATGCCACGCACAATGCTAGAAGCCGTAGCTGTAGAGGGATGGATCCTGATATTGAAACACAGCTGTGAGACCAGTATTTTTTGGGCAGCTACTATGTGCCAGGACCCGGGGATGTCTGACTGTAAAGAAACCATGGTCCAGGCCCTCATGGAGTTCCCGGTGTTGTAGGCTCTGACCCGCTTAGGAGCAGGGATGGGCTCTGTCCCTGGCCACAGATCTCCTAGGACTCCCTGTGGGACAGGAGGGACAGATGGCAGAGCTTCCCCCATGTGCTGTCCCGACACATGGCCTGAAATCCCTTGTGCACAGACAGATGAAGGGACGTCCCCAGAAAGGGTGGTGGAAACCCTAGTGATGCTCCTGACAGATGACTGAGAGGGCCCAGCTTGGGGGGAAACGACCAGTCACCCTGTCGTGCCCCTGCCTCACTCCCTACCACACCCCTGTCTTCTTTTACCAGAGCTCCTCCTCTCTCTCTCTCTCTCCCCCCCTCCCCTCCTCCTCTCTTCCCAGTCTCTCTCCTGTCTCCCTCTCTCCCCCCTCCCCCCTACTCCCTCTCCTCCTTCTGCTCTTTCTCTCTCTCCCTCCTACTCTCTCTCCCCCTCCTACCCTCTCTCTCTTTTCCCCTCACCCCTACTCTCTGTCACTTATACACACACACACTTTCTCTCTCCCCCTCCCACCCTGTCTCTCCCCCTCCTATCTCTCTCCTTCTCCTACCCTCTCTCTCTCTTTCCCCCTCTCCACACTACTCTCTCTCTCCCTCTCCCTTCCCCCTTTCTCTCTCTCTCTCTCTCTCTCTCTCTCTCTCACACACACACACACACACACACACACACACACACACCCTCTGGTTCTCTGGATGAATGGCCACCGCACAAGAGGTAAAACAAAGACACCAGAGTGTCCCCCACGCAGCCTTCAGGCCCAAAGACAACTCTGATCCTTGCCGCCACCCAGCAGGAGACCCCACCCCCGGGCTCGGCCCCCAGGGCCTTTCCCACAGACCGCGCTCTGGGCGAGGGCTTCTCGGCCTGCCTCCCTTGCCCTCCGCACGCCCTCCGCACACCCTCCGCACGGCCCCGGCGACCTGTGCTGCTGTCTGCGGCGATCCCTGCACGGCACCCACTGGACCAGAGCCGGGTGCTGCCTTGCAGGCACGCGGCTTTACCAGGGCGAAGGCACCCCCTCGTCCCACGGCCAGAGGCCTAAGCAGCATCATGGCTTCGTGGAAGCTGTTAGTCCCTCCACTCGAGCCTCAGTGAGGTCACAGCTGGAAGTCAGCAGATGCGGGATTTGAACCCAGGTCTCCAAAGCCAAGGCTCATGCGAACGTTCCTCCTCAGCTTCCAAAGGTGCCCACCGCCGGACAGGCACTCAGAGCGCGCAGGCTGGAGGGTGCCCGGGGTGTGCCGAGGAACACTTGACACTCTCTTCAGGGGTGTCTCGATCTCAGGGACACCCCAGGCAGAGAAGGAGGTGGAGCTGTGCCCTCTGGAGTGTCAGGCTGTCGGGGGAGATATGGCCGTGTCCCCGGGAAGCCCAGGGTGAGGGGGTGACGTGGCCGTGTCCTTGAGGCACCCAGTCTGAGGGAGGAGGAGGAGCCATGGCCCCACCGTCAGGCAGCCCAGTCCCAGGGGGAGATGACCGTGTCCCCGGGAGCCCAGTACGAGTGCACGACTCTGGAGACCGGACATAGCCCTTGTCTGGGCTTCTCCATTCTGAGGAGGGCAGTGACGCAAACATCAACCAAAAAGCCCTGGCAGACAGACTGTGCCCTTCACCCTCAAGCAGGCCGCCCGGAGGGTCACAATCCCCCGGGGCTGCGGGTCAGGACGAGCGCAGGGGGCCCCAGGGCCTCGCCAGGGAGAGCGGGGCAGAGAGGCGGGGGCCGGCGCCAGGCTGTCACTCAGCTGCTGCGGCTCCCCAGGGGACACTTTACAACTTCACCTATTCCGCATCGCCTGCCTGACGGAGCATCCAAAGCAATTCCAGGACTATATTTCATTGTCACATGTATTTGCAAGGGGTGTCAGTCAGGCCCGCAAGTCGGCGGCCCTGCTGCTCCTCGCACTTTGCGACACGCGCGCGGAGGCACACGCGCACCGAAACCCACATTCGGGGACAGCTGGAGGCGTGCAGAGCACGCCCAGAAACGCGCCATCACGCACACGTCACGGACACACAAGGGGGAGTCCGTGCATCGGGGCCATCACACCGCACGGCCTCGCGGCAGTGCTCCTCTGGCTCAGGGTCAGGTGTGTGCACACGGCACGGGGTCCGGTGTGTGCACACAGCGCGGCTCGTAGACAGGGTGCCGTGTGCACACACACACACACACAGCCTCAGACGCACATAGACACGCAGAGAGCAAGAGTCCTCAGGCCACAGGCACCACAAGCAGACCCCTCCCCCACCTCCGCCAGGCAAGCTGGCAGGAGACTGGTCACGCGCCCAGGCCCCCAGGGTCACCAACCTGGGGAGATCTGGAGGAAGGGAAGAGCAGGGGGTTCTCCCAAGCCCCTCTCCTG
Organism: Suricata suricatta; assembly: GCF_006229205.1. NCBI lineage: Eukaryota > Metazoa > Chordata > Mammalia > Carnivora > Herpestidae > Suricata > Suricata suricatta. Next base: position 114,450,321 of record NC_043707.1, read on the forward strand.
GTCTCACGAGTCCCTCAAGCTGAGAAGGCCCTGCTACCCCCCCACACACACACACAAACACACACACACACACACACACACACACACACACACTCTCAGCTAGCCTCTTCAGCTGCCTCACGGCAGCCCAGTCATTAGCACTAATTACCACACTTGTTGGGAAAAGGATTTAATTAACTCTCCACCGAGGCTCGGAGGGGAGCCAGGGCCCAGGGCAGGCTTGCTGAGGCTGGGCCTCGCTCTCTCCTCCCTCAGGCAGCTTCCCAGGTGTGGGGGAAGGGTCCCCATTGAGGGATCAAAGGGGTCTGGACACTGAATACATACTGACAGCCACCACATGTATTCAGATGCACACATGTATGCACAGACCTACTTAGCAGTGTCCCCACACACGTGACCCCACACTTAGAAACAGATGATAGATACACAGACAAATGGATGGACAGAAGGATAGATAATGGATGAGTGATGAATGAATGGATGGAAAAGATAAATAGATAATAAATGGATGGATGGGTAGGTAATGGATGAATAAATAGACACTGGGTGGTAGGTGTTAGATAAGTAGATAGATAGATAGATAGATAGATAGATAGATAGATAGATAGATATAGATAGACAGACAGATGATAGAGAGAGAGAGAGAGAGATCGGTGTGAGTGGGTAGGTAGATGGTGGACTGATGGATGAACGGACACGTATAGTTACATAGAGTCAACAACACAAGAACACAAAGCCATGTACGGTACACCAGTACATATTATATTATATCCTAGTCACTCACATACTCACTTCGGTGCACATTCTCTCTTCCTTCTCCCCTATCTCTTTCCAAGAAAGGAAATTTTATGGTTTGGTAGTTGCACAGTGAACTCTGGAGTTCAACCACTTGGATTCAAATGGTTCTGCCATTTCCCAGCCATGTGGACTTGGCCAAGTTCCTTAAGCTCTCCATGTCCACGTCTCCTCATCTAAAAGAGGGAGACAATGGTACTGGCATAGAGGGTTGGTGTGAGGAACAAAAAAGACGGAAAGTCCCTAGAACACATGAAAGGTGGTTGGAAGATACCAGAACCATAATAAAGGTCCAATATGCCCTAGCTATTCACACTGAGGTGGGTTTTTCTCCTACAGGGAATAATCCGGAGGTCCCCAAAATATCCTGAACAGGCCTATGTTCCCAGGGAAGGAAATTGAAGGCCTGTGGCTCCACTCTCTGTCCTTCCCAGCCCCCCATGCCATCACCCCAGAGCCCAGGTCCTGAACAGAGCCCCAGGGGTGGGAAGGAGACCCCCTGAGGAGCCCAATGGGGCAGAGAAGCCACGTGTGCAGAGATGAGCTGAGCCGGGCCCCAAGCAATCAGCCAGAGAGAACCAGCCTGCACGGCCCCCAAGCCCCCAGCCCCAAACAATGATCTATCTTTTCAATTTTCTCAAAGATTATATTTCTTTTCCTCCAGACGTTCATCTTCTGCTTTTTGACCAGGATAAACTGAAAAATAATAGAATCCAGATGGGAAAAAGATAGTCATTCTAAGCATGGACTGTCGTACCAGCATCAGCCCCCCAACCCCAGGGCGCAGGCAGTCAGGCCAGGCCAGGATGCAGATGCGTCAGCACGTGGCTCACAGACATCCCCCCTCCCCCGGAGCACTGCCGCCCCCAGTGGCCTCCCCCCAGCCTGGTGGCATGGAAAGGGTCAGGGTATAGAGCTGGGACGTCTCGCTCTAGGACCTTAACTAACCCACTCCCCTCTTGGAGACTCATTTTCCTCATCTGCAAAATCAGGAGGATGATTCCTCAGTTGTCTACCTAAGAGAGAACGGGAGACTTAAGTGAGCTGCCCGAGGGAGGGCTTCCTGAGATGGGACCCATGGCCCACAGAGGCCCTGGCAGCAGCCGCCCACACGCCCTGGGCTCTGAGCCTCAGGGCTGGGCGGGCCTCCTTATCTCTTCTGCAACTGACCTTGTCAAGTGTCCCTGAATCTGTCACATCCCATCTCTAGACCCTCAAAGCCCATTGGATGGGTTGGATTTCTATAGCGCCTGCACTCTAAGATCTGCCCAGATGGTCCCTCTTGTTCTGAAAGGCCACCAAAGAAGGCAAAATCACAGACTCTCGTTCATCTGTGTTAGTGCCCACTCCTTTGGGAAGTCCTTCCCAGTGTCTAACTCAAATCCACTTTGCTACAATGTACTTGCTTACTCTTATCGGAGTCCCGACTGGACCAAAGTCTGGTTGACCCAGGTCTAACATTTTCTTCCAACAAACCTTTCTTTTCCAATGCTCTTTTCCTGGACACAGGGCTGACTAAGAAATAAAAAAGACATTGGAATCAGGAGTTCAAGTACCAGCTCGGCCACCTCCTGGCTGTGTGACCTTGGACAAGTTACCTAACTTCTCTGAGCCCTAATCGCCACAGGGCTCAGGATCCTGCCTTGCCTGCCTCCGAGGCCGCTGTGAGATGGGGAGGCCTTGGGTAAACTGAGTTGCTCCCTGCCAGTTTGAGGGATGCCGGGCTCCTGGAGGCCTGGTCCCTCCTCTCCCACACCCCAGCTCCAGCCTCCCTGCCAGGAGCGAGACTTTATCTTTCCAGAGCAGGAGGGAGGTGATCTGGAAGGCGAGGAGAGGGGCTGCTCGCTCTCTTCCCCGAGTAATTGGTGGTAATCCTGCAGCCTATCGCCTCACTCCCAGCTGTGGGGAAGCTGCCGCCTCATCATCTGTCATTAACTGGGGCTCTCCTGGCGGCTCAATTGTAGAACATGATTTTAATAACCCTGGCAGGAGGGCATCATTTTTCTTTTGTCACTTAACTCCAATTCTGTTGGAGAGAGACAGAGACACAAAAAGAGAGAAAGACGAGCTGACGGAGCAGCAGAGACAGAGTAAAAGGGAGAACTGGGCACAGAGTCGGGGAGGGAGAGGCGTCCAGAGAGCCAAGAACTGGAAATGAGGTCAGGAAGACGGAGAGCAATGAGCAAGGGAGAAGCCGGGTGAAGAAGCAGCAGAGTGAGCGAGTGGCAGCGAGAACACGTGCCCTCGCGGCCCTGGGCGCCGCGCGCACCCCCCCTCCCCCGTCACTCCCGCCCCCCTGCACTGACTGCAGATCAGATGCTGCCCGGATCAGGCAGGCCCAGGCTGCTGCCTCGAGCTGTCCCTTCTGGCTCAGGTCAGGGTCTTGAGTGCATGGTCAAAGTGCCCCAGGGTCAGGGTGGAGAAGAAGGAAAGGAGAGTTCCAGATTTGAGGCCATTTCCCTAAAAGCGGCAATTCCTCCAGGACACAGCTACAGTCTAGTGCGGGGGTTAAAACACGGTGTGAGTCAGAGGGGCTGCAGACCTGGCTCTGCTACATGTTCGCTGAGAACCCTGACCTTGATGTTCTCGTCTGCACAATGGGTGCTTGCTTCACGCAGATGTGTGATGAACACCTGAACCGATGTGCATGCTGCACCCAGCCCAATGCACAGCACATAGACGTAGGTGGGAAATGAAACACCCAGGACACAGAGAAGAGGCCACCTGGGCCATAGGGAATCAGGACAGCAGAGGAACTGGGGTAAAGGACACACCATGAACTTGTGTTGGCTCTGCCAGCCCTGGGAGACATCCTGTCCCACCAAAAAGCACCAGCCGGGGCAGGAAGAGAGTCACAAAGGGGTCTTGGCAAGATTCAGGATCCCTCCAGGGCTGCAGCCCAGGCTCCAATACCGCCAGAGCCGAACTGCAGAACAAGGGCTAAGGATGGGCAAAGCTGGGCACACAGCACCACCTGCTGGCCACTGGGAGGAAGCTACAAGAGTTCTCTGCATTCAGGAGGACCAGCTTCCGGGGCCTACCCAGGAAGCCATCAGATTGGGTCCCTGGGTCCTTCTCCCTGCCTCAGAGCCTACACAGTTCCCCTAGGCAGGCCCAGGAGAAGGTGGTGGCCAGGTCACAACTCTCCAAGTTGGGGGTGAGAACAACAGCAGCAGCTCCATCATCTAAATGGCACATTTCCTGGGGCGCCTGGGTGGCTCAGTCCACTAAGTGACCAACTCCTGATTTCACCTCAGGTCATGATCTCGTGGTTTGTGAGTTCGAGCCCCATGTCGGACTCTGCACTGACCATGCAGAGCCTGATGGGGATTCTCTCTCTGCCCCTCCCTCATTCACGCTCTCTCTCAGAATAAATAAATAAACTTAAAAAAAAATAAAGAATAAATGGCACATTTCCCTCCAAGCTGCCCAGAGTCTGGGCCCATCACAGCAAAAGGAAAATCTTCAATTCAAGTCTGCAAGACTTTGTTGTGGACTGGGGGTCCAGTCTTCCAGGGGAGGCACAGTCTGGCTGAAAGCGCAGCCTGTCATGGGTAGACTCTTTGAGGCAAGCCAGCCGGGGAATGCACAAGCAAGGGTCCGCAGGGGAGAAAGAACCTGGGCTGTGGGGGAGTGCCAGGTGCAGTTAGGGGCTCATGACTGTCCCTAACTCTGGGAGACTCAGTTCCTCCAAGCATCAGGTCTATGGACAGGTCTATTCCCATCTCTGACCATAAGTGTTATCTCCTTTCTGGGCCTCTGTTTCCACATCTGTGAAACGGGACATGGGGGGGTGGGGACCAGGTCTTTGACCCGAGCCCAGGGTTTACAGCCCAACAGTGCCACCTCAGATTTCTGCTTTCTCACGTCCAGGAGGAAGCCATGCTATTCTGAGACCTGCTGGTAATTCCTCTTTCCCAGGAATGGCAGGCAAGTCCGGTGGTGAGCTCAGAGCCTGGGCAGGGAGAGGGGCCACCGATGTCCAGGCCAGGGTTTGAGCAGAGCCAAGAAGAACTGAACACACACACGGCCTCAGCCCGGGAGGCAAAGGCTCACAGCGTACAGGCCAGCGGGCTCTGCTTCATGGCCAATGAGCACAGGTCAGGGTGTACTGGGACCCTGGAGAGCTTCAAGGACCAGCCTGAGGGACAGGGCTGGAGCCCGCTGAGGCCTTTGTCCTCAGACTTGGGCCCCTAAGCTCCAGGGACTCCCCACACCCTCCCACTCAGTGTGGGGCTCCCCGCCTGTCCCACCAGCCTTGTGACTCCTCGGGTTCTGGCCACCTGCAGGAGGGTGGCAGGCAGCCTCCAACATCCCCAATGGACTTCCTGCAGGGCCCGCTCATTTTTTGCCTCTTCCCAGAAGGCTTCTCTGAGCCAGGGTATGGTTTGTGACATGGGGACTTACCCTCGGAGAGACCCCACAGGGCATGGCCACCAACATCACACTTAAGCAGCTGGGATCATTTTTATTTCTCCTCCAATTGGAGGGAAAATATATCCCATGTTATGTACCCCTGATCACATCCAAAGAGAGTTCAAGTCCTCTTGAAATCCTGCAAATCCATGCTGTTCTCTTTTTTGTTTTTTAATTTTTTTTTAATTTTCTTTAATGTTTTATTTATTTTTGATACAGAGAGAGACAGAGCATGAGACGGGGAGGGTCAGAGAGAGAAGGAGACACAGAACCAGAAGCAGGTTCCAGGCTCTGAGCTAGCTGTCAGCACAGAGCCCGACGCGGGGCTTGAACCCACGAACATGAGATCATGATCTGAACTGAAGCTGGATGCTTAACCGACTGAGCCACCGAGGTGCCCCAGTTTTTTAATTTTTTTAATGTTTTATTTATTTTTGATAGAGAGAGAAAGAGACAGAGCATGAGAGGGGGAGGAGCAGAGAGAGAGAGGGAGACACAAAATTTGAAGCAGGCTCCAGGTTCTGAGCCATCAGCACAGAGCCTAACGTGGGGCTCGAACCCACAAACGTGACATCATGACCTGAGCCGAAGTCAGAGGCTTAACTGACTGAGCCACCCAGGCGCCCCAACCATGCTGTTCTCTTACTCCCACAGCCTTGGCCACCCACAGTGGCCTCTGCTGCGCCCCCTGGCTCCCCCCACACCACTGCAGTCATGGCTTTCCAACCTGTGTGCCCCTCTCCAACCACAAAGGACAGCCCCAGGAGCTCCTCTGTCACCTCCCCCAGGCCCCCCTGGAGGACACAGGGGCCACAGGCTGATGGTCTCCTCACCTGGGGACAGAACGCCCCAACAAGGCATCCCAACACGGCGCGGGGCTCTGTTCTCGGTTCCCAGGCATTGACAGGGTGCCCCAGCAGCCCGAGAGCAAGGCCCTGCGACCACACCGGCACCAGGAGTCAGGCAGGGGTCCCAGGCCCTCCCCACCCTCTCCTCCGGTTCCTCCCTGGGTCAGTCCCAGAACTGTTTGCCCTCAGAGCCCTTCCCGGCTCCCGGGGGCCACACAGGCAGCAGGGGCTAGGACAGTAAGAAGCATTCGTGGGAGACTAGAGGGCAGGGGACAGGGAGAGGCCAGGGCACTTGTCAGCCGTCCTCCCTCGTTGGGTGAGACAGCAGCTCTGTCTCCTGTGGCTCCAGCTCGTGCCTGACAGGCCTCCGTGGGGCTGCCCCAGCCCCTGAGTTTCAGGGACCCTGCCTCGTCCCTGTGTGTCCTTCCTAGGAGGGATCATGGCTCCCCGCTGACGACAGCCTCTGGGTTTGCCTCGCTGCCTCCTTGTTGGCCTCTCGGTCCTTCTGTAAGCAATGTAGCCAATCCCGGCACTAAATTCCCTGTTTCTTTCTTTTTTTTTTTAATGTTTATTTATTTTTGAGAGAGAGACAGTGAGAGCCAGAGAGGGGCAAAGAGAGAGGGAGACACAGAATCCGAAACAGGCTCCAAGCTCCGAACTGTCAGCACACAGCCCGACGCAAGGCTCAAACCCACGAACCATGACATCGTGACCCGAGCCAAAGTCCAATGCCAACCAATCGAGCCACCCAGGTGCCCGTATTTATTTATTTTTAATTTATGTATTGTTTTGAGAGAGAGAGAAAGCACGTGCCTGAGCGGGGGAGGAGCAGAGAAAGGAAGAGAGAGAATCCCAAGTGGGCTCTGAGCTGTCAGTGCAGAGCCCAATGCAGGGCTCAGTCCCATGAACCGCGAGATCGTGACCTGAGCCGAAACCAAGAGTCAAAGGCTCAACCAACTGAGTCACCCAGCCCCCACCCCACCCCCAATTCCTTCTATTTAAATACTCTGAGTGGTTTCATTTTCCGGGCTGGTCCCTCCCTCTGTAGGGGTATTCCACACTGACCTGGTTCCCCTTCTTCTCTCCCACAGTAGCACTTGACCGAGAGCTCAAAGGACCAGCAGAAACTCCCCCTGCCCCACCCTCCCAACACGCGTGCACACACACGCACGCACACATGCACGCACACCCAGTCCCTGAGCACAGACGGGGAGCCAGTCCTTGGAAACACAAAGGAATCTGGCCCTCCACAGAGAAGTGATGTCTTTTCGTTTCTCCCTGCTGATCCAGCCTCCCCAGCCACAACAGGAGCAAGGGCTTCCGAAGAGAAAAAAAGAGGTTCCCACCCAGGCCATCTGCAGGATACAACCTTGGAGCCCCACAAAGTGCATAGGCCCAGAAGGAGGGGGACAGGGGCCAGCTGCGCCGTCTGGACCCCAGAATTCCTGTTCCCAGCTGAGGCTCCCAAGACAATCATGCCCCCCTGAAAAAGAGGACCTTGTAGTGTGGTCAACCGAGGAAGGAGCCCGGATCCTTGTTAAGTCCTTGCTTGATGCCCTGGCCTTTCCTCAGGCCCCCAGCTTGTCCACTGTGTGCACAGACCCAAGTGCTCCCACCCCCCCCAAGTCAGCGCACGTGAGTAAATCTCAAAGGGGAACAGAATTAGGTGCCCCATCCAAGAAGCCACTGCCCCCTGCATCACGAGCCTGCCTCTCGCTGGCCTGTCCTCACCTCTCACTCCCTAAAGCATTGGGGCCACAGTCATCGGATTCTATCTAGGGGTGCCCCGTGTTCTGCCGTGATGATTCCCACCCACCCTGAGCTACACAAGGGCACATTCGTCCTCCGGGCAGCCCGTCACTTTTTCTGTGGTTCCCCCTCCCACCTGCCCCATCCCCCTCTACCTGTCCCTTACACACAGGTAAAACCCTAAGTCTCCCTCATGCCCCCAAGAAGTAAGGGGACGCTTCCAGAATTACAGCGCTTTATCTTCCCTGGGCAGCCCCGGGTTCGGAGGCGGCGCTCCTGTCCCTTCTCGCAGTGACCGGCATCACCCAGGGCGTGTCCTGTTATGTTGCAGCAAAGGGCGCTTGCAGCCAGCTGGCTCAAGCCGTTGACTTAGCCCTGAGGCTGGTGGCCCCAAGAAGCCACCCCACCAGGCAAAGGGCAGCACAGGTGAATCCCAAGGCAGCAGCACCACGTGGGCCATAAACAGAATAGGGCAGGAGCTATGCACACAGGCTCTAAAGTTAGGGTGCCTGGGTCCCCTCCCAGCTCAGACACTTACTGGGCAACCCCAAGCTGGTTACTGAACCTCTCCGGTTCGTCTATAAAGTTGGGGTGCTGCTCGTAGCTGCCTTATCAATTCTTTTAAGGATTAAATGAGTTAATATATGTAAAACGTTTAGTTAGACTAATGAATGGCACATAGCAAGTCATATACAAATATCACATGAATCAGAAATGCCGTCAGGGGAGGCTGGCTGGCTCGGTTAGTAAAGGATGCCACTCGATCTTGGGGTCCTGAGTTTGATTGAGCCCCACCCATGCTGGGTGGAGAGATTACCAAAACAAACAGACAAACAAACAAGGTGCCTGCCTGACTGGCTCAGTCAGTAGAGCATGTGACTCTTGATTGCCGAGTCATGAGTTCAAGCCCCGCACAGAGCTTATTTAAAAAATAAATTAATGTCCTCAATAAATTAAAGTGCTGCCAGTGGGTTCCACTTTCATTTGAGTTGGGATGTCCTCCACCTACTATCCGGGCTCCACGTGCTCCAGCCTCCCTTGGAGGCCGCTCTGGCATGTCACTGTGTCTTAGCTCTGAAGTGCCGAGTGACAGCTCCAGGGGCCTTACTAAAAAGGAACTTGGAGCTTGCCTTGCATTCCTTCTTCATCCCACCCTCCACAGCGCTCCCTGAGATGGGAATCTGCCATCTTGGACTGTGAGGACAAGAGGGGCTCTCTGGTGCCCTTGAACATTCCAGATCCCCTCCAGCCCTGACTTGTACATGACAGAGAAAGCAATTCTCTAAGCCCCCAAACAAATACGCCTTCCCATTTGCCGTGTGAATAGCAATGATGGCTTCATCGTGCTGGCTAGCGTCCCAGTAGAGACCCACCTCAGTGCCCTGTCCTCCTGGCCTCCTAGGGCAAGGAACAGGATGGCACTTCTCCTGCTGTGCCGGTGGTGGGGACCCACTGGCTGGGATCATGGCCAGGAGGGGGCAGAGACGGTGCAGAACCCCAGCTAACCCCAGGTTGTTAGTGATTCGTGGGGCTCGATGCGAGATGTCAGCTTCCAGCCCACCCTGGACTCTAATAGGAAGCCAGCTCCTTGCTGGCTGATAGAGAAAACACTGTCGGATTAATTCTGAGTCAGCCCGAAGGGTAGACCCGGCACTGAGACCCTCCTCCTCCTCCTCCTTTTCCTCCTAAAACTGAGACACTTCAGGGAAAAGCTGAGATTATTTTTTCCCCTTCAAATCTCAGTCTGTTGCTTGCCTTTTTAGCTTTGTTTATGGAGTCATTTGTCTTATAGGAGATTTTTATTGTTATGAGGTCAAACCTGACAGTGTTTTCCTTTATAGCTCCTCAGTTGTGTGCTTTGCTAAGAAAAGCCTTCTCAGTCCCAAGGACATAGGTGCCCCACAGAGGGTCCTGGCAGCAGGGAGATGGTGAGGCAGCCTCGGGCAACCTCACAGACAGTGGACACCAAGGGGGCGGGGAGCGGGAGCCGGGGCCAGAGGACATGGTGGATGCCACGAGGCAACTCCGGCTGGTCGGATCTTGCATGAACACCAGACAAAACCCCCTGGAGGCTCCCAGAAATAACTGGACGCGCCCTGCAGGTTTCTGGAAATCCTGGTGAACAGATGGGGATAGAAGCCAGCCAAGGACAGGTCGTGACTGTTACTGTGGCTCTCCACTGGTACCTTTCCGGGCTGCTGGGGCCTCGGGGGAAACGCTACCCAAAGCGCGTGTGCCCAGCCCCCACCAACATGGCGATTCCCATACAACCATATCCTTCCCTGTTGCTGGTCCCATTGTCCAGACACCCAGGTCCAAACGTCCTGTACCTTCAGAACAGCTGAACATGTATTCTGTGGCAGACCCCATGCTAAGTAGTGTACAGGAAATGTGTTCATTCCTCCTCACGGAGAGGGGCACCTGGGTGGCTCAGTCAGCAGAGCGACAGACCCTTAGTTTCGGCTCAGGGCATCGCTCTCACAGTCTGTGAGTTTGAACCCCGCATCTAGCTCTGTGCTGACAGTGCAGAGCCTGCTTAGGATTCTGTCTCTCACCCTCTCTCTCTGTCCCCTCCCTCGTTCACCCTCACTCATGTTCTCTCTCTCTCTCTCTCTCTCTCTCTCTCTCTCTCTCTCTCAAAATAAGTAAAGTAAACCTAAATATATATATATATATGTACATACATATATATATAAAGTAGATACAGTGATGATTCCTTTTTACAATGGAGGAGGCTCAGAAGAGCTAAGAGATGCCTATAAGAGCCCTGGGTGAGTGACAGGCAGAGCTGGGGTTTGCATAGGGGCAGTCTGACCCCAGAGCCACAGCTCACCAGCATCCCATGCAGCTCAACTGATGACTTATTCTTCCTCTGTACTCCCCCCATCATCTACCTCCTTGTGTTGCTGCTGCTGCTGCTCCCATAGTTTTGAAACCTTTGTGTGCCGTATCTCTTTCCCAAAAGGACGTGAGATGGCTTACAACAGAAAAGATTAATTCATTCAACAAATTCATATTGCTCAAGAAAAAGGAAAAAAAAAACCAGCAGTCTTAAGGGTTGCCGTCATTATTGTCATTGATCCTGAAATTTGGCTTTGAGCTTCCAGGCAGCCAGGGCAAAAAATGAAACACTAAGTTCTGACACTGATTATCAGAAAAGAGGAAGCAGATCAGTTCCTGCACAGGTACAAATATTTCCAGGAACTAATTCTGAAAGAGACTTCTCATACAGGGCCTCATGTCGGGGACATGGTGTGACATAACAAGAAAGCAGTCTTCTTAACAATTTGACAGCAAGAGCAGATGGAGAGTTTCAGGGTAAGCATAGAGGGCATCCTGCAATCTTGGAAACGACAGATTCAAGGACCCCAGCATGTGGACTGCCTGTCGGCTAAAGCTCAGAAAAGCTAGAATCTCCCATGTGTTAGGTCTTGCTGGGTTTTGTCTTTCAAGGACAGAAAGCTATAATTGGTTTTGACAGATCCCAAAGCACCCTGGGGTGGGGGTGGGGCAGAGCCACAGGCTATGGAAACCAGAAACACCCCAGGGATTCTCGGACACATGCACTTCTCAGACAGTTATTGTGTCCCCTTTGTGGCAGGTCTTGTACCACATGCAGGGGGACCCAATGAAAGACGTAATCCAGGGTTCCCAACCTCAAGGAATTCAATCATGAATAGAAAAAAGGACCTAGATTCTTTTGAGAACCTACTGTGTGCCAAGCACGGAGCTGGCTGCTTTGCATATAGCACCTCATTTAATATTTCTAACAAACTTATATAATAAGGATCATCGTTGCTAGCCACAACACAGGACCGGACAGAAACTGAAAGAGTACCAGATCCCACCTTGGTACCTGCCCAACAAGGAAGCCAGAGGCCCATTTTAGTCTCTATGCATCTAATAGACCTCACAGCTAAAGGAATTTTCTCATCCTGAGCCCTGGTAGGGAGCCTCACATCAACGACATCAAATGCTGTCCTCATATGTAAAAAATGCTTCTCATCAACAACTAATTTCAAGCAAGAGAAATTTCTGGATGGGCAGAAAGGGTCTCTGTTCGATCTGACAAATGCTTTTGAAGCAAGTTTTCCATGGCAGGATGATGCCAAGCAGTGTGAACACCCAAACAGTGAGGGGGTGACTTCAAGAAGCACCCCCAGTTTAGTGGAGAACCAAATGCATAAATGGTAACTTTCAACACGAGTTGATGCCTGCTGAGAGTCAGGTAAGCCCAGGGGGCTTTGAGAAGACAGAGGAGTCTATCCAAAGGACAGAAGAGTCCCCCAACCTGAAGGAAGATCAGTAAAGGCTTCCTGGAAGAGAGGGCACAAGAGATAAATCTTATAGAATGAATAAGATTTATCCAGGTGGAGGGGAAATGGTGACGGGCGAGACAACTGAAAAGGGAATTTCAGGCAGTAGAAAATGCTTGGGAAATAGACAAATAACCTGGAAAAGAATTCAGGGTAGAGGGTAGGAGTCATGGAGAAGTTAGGAATTGCTGGAGCATACAGTTTGAGGCCAGAAGCTATGCGGATGAGACTAGAAAGCCCAGCAGGGGCCTGGCCTTGAGGAACTTGGACTTCATCCCCTGGGCAGTGGGGACCGCTGGAAGGTCTTGGCCAGGGAAGCGACTTGACCCTGTGTGCTTTGAGAATTCTCTCTAGCACCAGTATGGGGGATGGTGGATAGCCTGGAGACAGGAAGAACATAAGTCACAAAAGAGGGAAGAGGGAGTTACATAAAACGGAGGAGTCCTCTTCCAGCAAGTGTGGATTCTGGGCCCTCACACTACAGATCAACCAGATCCTTGAAAGAAAGCACCTTTGAAGACGTGGCGAGGCGTACAGGCATAAGGGATTGGCCTGGGTGCACAGGCACCGTCAGCAGAGAGATAGGAAAACGAGAATTGACATCTGGATTGGAGCCATGGGAAAAGAAGGGAGTGAGAACAAGTTCTATCATCACGAGACCAAGACTGGGCTAGAAGCGTGGTGTGGGCCACCCCCTGAACACTAACCAGCAACCTGAACACTAACCAGCAATGCAAGAGAGGCTAAAGCAGTCCCAGGCAGAAGTGTCTCTTGACCCCCAGCAAAACCAAATGAATCCTCGCTGGAGGACAGCATCCCCAGCTTAGGCAGTCAGGATTCCCAAAGTATATACATATAAGACTCACAATTTCTTTAAACTTTTTTTTATCTGTTTTTTATTTAGTTTTGAGAGACAGCATGAGCAGGGAAGGGTCAGAGAGAGGGGGAGACACAGAATCCAAAATAGGCTCCAGGCTCTGAGCTAGCTGTCAGCACAGAGCCCGACACAGGGCTCGAACCCACGAACCATGAGATCATGACCTGAGATGAAGCTGGACACGCAACGGACTGAGCCACCCAGGTGCCCCAAGACTCGCAATTTTTTTAAAAACCAAATACACCAGGAGGCCATAGCAGATGTAACAAACAATAGATTGAGATCTTCAAGGATGTCAGAAATTGTAACTGTTATCATTATAGTATATTAAATAACTGATTGGAATTTTTCTTAAGTAGGTTTCACATCCAGCACGGAGCCTAATGTAGGGCTGAACACACGACCCTGAGGTCAAGGTCTGAGTTGATATCAACAATTGTATGGTTGACTCACTGAGCCACTGAGGCATTTCTGATTGAAATTTTCAAAGAAATAAAAGACAAAATCATAAGAGTTATCAAGTAATAGAGGACAATTTAAGAAATGACTAGGGGCACTGGGGTGGCTCAGTCAGTTAAGTGCCGACTTTGGCTCAGGTCATGATCTCACGGTCCATGAGTTTGAGCCCCACATCGGGCTCTGTGCTGACAGCTCAGAGCCTGGAGCCTGCTTTGGTTCTGTGTCTCCCTCTCTCTGCTCCTCCCCCACTCGTGCTCTGTCTCTGTCTCTCAAAAATAAATAAACATTAAAAAAAAATAGTGACTAGCTAGCTCTGGAAAAGAACAAACCAGAACTTTTAGAAATGAAAATGGTAACTTGCAATTGAAAGGGCTACACGGTATACTGGCCATGCTGGAAGAGACAAAGGGTGCGCTAAAAGATAGATCCGAGGAAATCACACAGAGCGCAGCACAGGCCAAAGCAGATGGAAAATGTGAAAGAAAAATGAATGGCCAAGCTGGCCAGAGCCAAGGTCCCTGCAAGAGGAGAGAGAGAGAAAGGGGGCGGGGCAATATTTGAAGAGATAGTGGCTAAGCATTTTCCAGAACTGCTGAAAGGCATGCCTCCATAGACAAGGAGAGCAAAACATAACATCTCACAAGACAGATAAAAAGAAATCCACGTCTAGCCACACATGGTGAAACCACATAGCAAAGTGCATCCTAAGACAAAGATCTTAAAAGCAGCTACGTGGAAAAGCCACACCACCTACAAAGAAAGGATAATTAGACAACACACACCTCTCAAAAGCAACCGTGAAAACCAGAAGACAGGGAACAGCTTCAAAGTACTGAGAGAAAATAACCGTCAAGCTAGAATTATGAGCTGAGCCAACCTATCTTTCCAGGCTGAGGCTGAAATGGAGATTTTTATTTTTTTCCAGTAAACAAAAAGACCCACCAGCAAGTCTTTACTAAAGAAGGCTCTGAAGGATGTGCTGTAAGAAAAAGGAAATTTACCCCAGAAGAAAGATCTGCTGTGCAAGGAAAGAGCAGTGAGTAAAGACGTTGATAAACATATAGCTAAGTCTATACAAACATTGTATAAAATAATACCAACATACAGGAACAGAAAGAGCTAAAATACTGCATACAAATACTATGTAAATCTGGAGGTGATCAAGGTTAAAGAGTTCAAAGTTCATTGTATTTTTTTTAATTTTTTTGTTTTATTTATTTTTGAGAGAGAGGGAGGGAGAGAGAGAGAGAGAGAGAGAGACAGTAGGAGCACAGGATGGACAGAGAGAGAGAGGGAGACACAGAATCCAAAGACAGGCTCCCGTCTCTGAGCTGTCAGCACAGAGCCTGAGGCAGGGCTCAAACCCACAAACCGTGAGATCATGACCTGAGCCGAAGTCAGATGCTTAACCGACTGAGCCACCCAGGCGCCCCTCATTGTATTATTTAGAAAGGGTTAAGATACTGGTAAGTCTTAGACTTCATGAGGTATGTGGGATAGAATTTCAAATGTCATATATTTCACTAGAAATACAGAAGTTAAAGTATATACATTTCAAATCAAGAAAGGGAGTAGAAGGGGATGAAGAACAAAATAAGCAAAAAGGGACACCTGGATGGCTCAGTCAGTTAAGCAACCGACACTTGACATCCACTCAGACCATGATCTCACTGTTCATGAGATTGGGTTCTATGCTGACAGTGTGGAGCCTGCTTGGGATTCTCTCTCTCCCTCTCTCTCTGCCCTTCCCCTGCTTGCTCACTTGCTCACTTGCTCTCACACTCTCTCTCCCTCTCTCTCAAAATAAATAAACTTAAAAAAAGAAAAGTAAAGAAGCAAACAAAAACTCCAAAGTGGGGAGAAAGGATAAGGAAAAAGCAGAATAAGAAACAAAACTAAATCAAAAGGCACCAATAATCACAATAAACTTAAAAGGACTAAATGGGCCATCTAAAAGACAGTGTTGTTAGACTGGATTTTTTAAAACCCAGCTCTTTGAAAGCTGTTTACAAAAAGCATTGTTAGGGGGAGAAACGGTCAGCACACAAAGACTAAAAAATTCATTTTCCCTGGAAGACAGCAATTCTACGTCTGCATGTACCTTATAAAATAGCCTTAAAAATAGGAAGCAAAATGGACGGAAGTGCAGGCGAAGGTAGAAAAACCCCCTCCACGGGGGTAAATTTGATACTCATCTCTCCATTATTGGGAGGCCAAGCAGACAGAATATTAGAGGACTAGAACAATATAATAAACTAGATTTAATGTAAGTTTCTGGAATTCTGCATTCAACTATCAGAAACTACACATCTTAAACACATAGTGTTTGTTATTTTAAATGTTAAGTTATTTTAATAGGTCACAGACGAGGGTCTAAAGCAGGTCTCAATTCCAAAGAAACACCAACAAATCATGTCCTCTGACTGCAATGAATTTAAAATAGAATTCAGTAAGAAACAGACACACTTAAAACCCCCATACTTGCAGAAATTTTCAAGTTTTCTTCTAAGTAATTCATAAATCAAAGAAGAAATCCAAGTGAAAATCTCAAAGCATTCAGAACAGAACGATGAAATGAAAATAGTGCCTGTCAAAAATGTGGGACAGAGCCAAAGTAGTATTTCTTGTAAAATAGAGAGCCTTGAAAGTTTCTATTAGGAAAGATGAAAAGCCAAAAAAATTAATGAACTAAGCCTCTGACTTAAGAATTTACAAAAAGAACCACAGAATAGCACCCAAAGAAAAATTTTTAAGTAATAAAGCTAAGAAATTAATTAAGTCAAAGCAAAAGCAAAGCAAATTAATGCAAAGCAAAGCAAAAACAATCAACAAAGGCAATAATTGGCTTCATGAAAAGAAAAATAAACAGACAAACCTCTGGTGAGATTAATCCAAAATTAAAGAAAGAAGTCACTAAAATTTTCTATTAAAAATATTATGGGGGAGTCACTAAAATTTTCTATTAAAAAAATTTGGGGGGGTGCTTGTGTAGTTCAGTTGGTTAAGTGTTCAACTTCGGCTCAGGTCATGATCTCACAGTTTGTGGGTTCAAGCCCCACGTCGGGCTCTGTGCTGACAGCTCAGAGCCTGGAACCTGTCTTTGGATTCTGTGTCTCTCTCTGTCTCTCTGACCCTCCCCTGCCCACGCTGTCTCTGTCTCTCAAAAATAAATTTAAAAAACATTAAAAATTTTTTAAAACATTATTTTAAAAATTCTTTAAGGAACATACGTATATTATCCAGTAGAGATTAGAAAGAAATACAGGGAATACCATAAACAACTCTATGTCAGCAAAAAGATCATTCCAACTTATACAAACTCTTAAAGAAACTAGACAAAGACAGAGCCCTTCCCGGCCCATTTCATGAGGACAGTATAACCTTGATTCCGAAATCTAACAAGGAGAATATGAGAAAGGAAAATTAGAGGCCAATTTCACTCAAGAGCATAGATGCAAAAAATCCTAAACAAGGTAATAACAACCTGAACCCATCCATGCATAAAAATGATAATATATTCTGGCTAGATTGGATTTATACTATAATTGCAAGGGTGTTTTAATATTTTAAACCTATAAGTGTTATTCGTCACATTAACAAATTAATTGAGAAAAAAATACATTATCTTTTCATTAGATGCAGAAGCATTTGGTATGATTTAACACCTTATCCATGACTTTTTTTTAACATTTTATTTTATTTTTTTTTAGAGAGAGAGAGAGAGAGAGAGAGAGACAGTGCGAGCAGGGGAGGGACAGAGAGAGAGGGAGAGATAGAATCCGAAGACAGGCTCCAGGCTCTGAACTAGCTATAAGCACAGAGCCCGACATGGGGCTCGAGCCCACGAACCGTGAGATCATGACCTGAGCCGAAGTCGGACACTCAACCGACTGAGCCGCCCAGGTGCCCCTCCATGACTTTTTTTTAATGCTTAACAAACTATAACTAGAAGAGAAAATTCTTAAATAATAAGGTTGCCTACCCAAAATCTTTAGAATTCTTCATTCTTAATGGAAAACGTTAGAATTTCCTTTAAAATAATAAACAAGACAGGTGGCCTGGGTGGCTCTGCCAGTTAAGTATCCAACTCTTGATCTTCGCTCAGGTCATGAGCTCATGGTTCATGGGTTTGGGGCACAGTTCATGGATTCAAGCCCTGCGTCAGGCACCGTGCTGACAGTGGGGAGCCTGCTCAGGATTCTCTCTTTCCCTCTCTGTCTTCCCCTCCCCCACTTGCATGCCTGCTCTGTCTCAAAATAAATAAATAAACTTTAAAATAATAAGACTTTAAAATACCAAACAAGATAAAGATGCTTATTTCCTACCACACTTCTCTTTAAAACCAAACCGGTAGTCCTAGCCAATGTGTAAGAAGAAAGGAAGGAAGGAAGGAAGGAAGGAAGGAAGGAAGGAAGGAAGAGTGGAAGGAAGGATGGAAGAAGAAGGAAGGAAGGGAGGAAGGAAGGAAGGAAGAAAAGATCAGAGGAACACAAATGTACTTCATTCACAGATTATATGTTTATTTACATAGAAAACCCAAACATCTACAAAGAAAGCATTAGGATAAGAGATGTAACAAAGTTGCCAGGTTTTTTTCTTTTTTCTAACTGAAAAAAGGGGTTGAACTCATGACCCCAGGATCAAGAGTCACATGCTCTACCAACTAAGCCAGCCAGGCACCCCCAAAGTTGCCAGATTTTTAAAACAGTATATAAGAGGGAAGGAGAAAGTTATCTTTTCCTATAGGGGAAAAAAAATAATTGTATTTAAGAGATATAATTTTTTTATGTTTTATTTATTTTTGAAAGCAAGAAAGACAGAGCACAAGCAGGGAGGGGCAGGGAGAGGGGGGAAGATACGGAATCCAAAGCAGAATCCAGGTTCTGAGCTGTCAGTACAGAGCCTGACACGGGGCCCAAACACAGAATGCGAGATCATGACCTGAGCTAAAGTCCAATGCTCAACCGACTGAACCACCCCGGTGCCCCAGAGATGTAATTTTAAGATAGGTATCATTGACAATTGCAGCAAAACCATAAGGTAATCAGGAGTAAATCTAACAAAAGATGTATAAGACCTCGGTGGAAACTTAGTATTTAAAGATATCAGTTCCTTCTAAATTGGTCTGTAAAATCAATGTACCTCCAATAAAAATTACAACAGAATTTTTGTGGATCTAGACAAACTCATTGTAATTACCTTAGAAGAGCAAACATCCAAGAATAGACATAGCTGGCAAAGAAAAATAAGGTGAGGGGACTTGCCCTCCCAAATATCAAGATTTTTAAAGGTCAAGTAATAAAGATAATATGGCATTGACATAGGGATGGTCAAATAGGCCAACAAAACAAAATAGAGAGCCTCAAACCACAAATAGATGGAAATGTGATCTATGACGTAGACAGAAGAAGCATTGCAGATCCCTGAGAAAAACAAGAGCTTTTATAAGTGAGTAATTGCATGTCCACACAGGAAAAAAAATGAAATTGGATCCTTTCCCCAAACCATAAATGGTATCACCCCCAGGTGATAAAACTTTAAATACGAGAGGCAAAATTTTTAAACTCACGGAAGAAAACATGGGAGAATATGACTTCAGAACAGGAAAAGCTTTCTTCAACAAAATAAAAAGCACCCACCATGAAAGAAAATATCCATAAATTCAATTACATTAAAATTAAGATCGTTTACTCATCAAGACATCACAACAAAAATGAAAAGACAAGCCGCCAGCTGGGGAGAAGTTATTTGTGACACACATAACTGACAGCCCCATCGAACACATGAGCTAATGACAGGGACAGGCATTTCTCAGAAGTGGAACATGAAAGACAATCAACACATGCAAAGATCAACTTCATTAATAATCAGTAAAATGCAGATTAAGACAACATGAGCTACAGTTTTACACCGTGTTGGCAAAAATGAAGAAGTCTGACATCGCGGGTTGGGAAGGATCTGGGTCAATGGGGGCTTTTACTCTCAGCTGGTAGGAAGGTTAATGAGTGCAAGCATGTCGGAAGACAAGATGGTGCTGTTTGTAAGTTTAAACATTACAAATCCTCCTTGCCTGGTAAGTTCTTCAAAGAAATTCATGAACACATGCATCGGGTAAACTGTGTAAGAATGCCCCTAAGAGCAACAGTGTCAACAACAACAAAAAAAAGGAAACTACCTCCATTGCTATTGGTAAGAAACAGATAAAACTAATATCTGGTATAGCGACACAATAAACTCTACAGAGGTGAAGTGAAAAAGTTCCAGTTGCCCCTAACAACATGGCAGAAATATAACGTTCAGAGACAAAAGCAAGTAACGGAAGACTGCATTCGGTAGGACGCCATTTTTATAAATTTCAAAAACAAGAAAACCAAACAATATGTCGTTTACAGAAAGATAAATGTGTGAGAACTCTACTTTAATATATGTTTTTCAGTAGAAAGGGAATAAGAAATACAAGACTCGAGATCGCTGTTCCCTCTGGGGGACTGAGGAGACCGGGGGTAGAGCAGGCAGGAGTTTACAAGTGGATACAAAGGTGTGGCCCACGGTCTAGGGCTGTGCCTTCCAATGCAGTAACCATTAGCCACACTGCACCTATTTTGATTGATATTTAAAATAATTAAAATTAAATAAATATAATCAGTCACACAAGCCAAATTCAAGTGCCAAAGAGCTGCATGTGGCCAGTGGCTACTGTCTTGGACAGCATAACTTTTTAGGACATTTCCATCACTGCAGAAAGTTCTATTGGACAGCTCTGTTGTAGACCAGAGGCTGGCAAACATTTTTGTAAAGGGCCACGTGGTAAATAGCCCTTTAGACCCCGTTTGGCTTTGTGGAACACGAGGTCTCTGCCACAACTACTCAGTTCTTTTATTATGCCTCAAAAACAGCAACAGACCAGAAGTCACAGATGTGACTGTGCTCCAATAAATCCTTATTTAGGAAAACAGGCAATGGGCCAGATTTGGCCTACAAGCCATGGTTTGTTGACCCCTATTCTTGATCTTAAACTACATAATTGGTTGAGAGATGGTCGTTTTATTATTATGCTTCATAATTTTCAAGCATTCTTACATATCAAGCATTAGAGAATAATCTTTTAATAAATTTTAAAAATATATCTAGGGATGACTGGTGAAATCTGAATAAGATCTACAGACCAGGGGCCCCTGGGGGGCTCAGTTGGTTGAGCATCTGACTCTTGATTTCAGCTCAGGTCATAATCCCAGGGTCGTGGGATCGAGCCCCACTTCAGGCTATGTGCTGAGTGTGTAGCCTGCTTAAGATTCTCTCTTTCTCTCTCTCCCATGAGAGATAAATGATAGATGATAGATGGATCGATATGTAGATAGATAGATAGATAGATAGATAGATAGATAGATAGATAGAAAGATAGATAGATAGATGAGAGAGAGAGAGAGAGAGAGAATATTTGGTAAAATGTTAAGGATCTGGGCAAAGGATAGGTAAAAGTTTTCTGTACTATTCTTGGAACTTTTCTACAAACCTGAAATGATCTCAAAATTAAGAGCTTCAAAGCACATATATATATAATTAAATATACTTAAAACAAGGCCAAGAATGCATATATGTTATTCCTCAACAATAATCCATGAAGTCAAAAGGGACAGAAGGTTGACATTGGCAAAGCCAGCAGCCCAGCTGAGTAAGGAGAGGACTGAGAAGGATTGGTCACTAGAAGGTTGTGGGCTATCTGAAAAAAAGACACTCTTTGGGAATGATGGGGTGGAAGCCAGATTAGACTGGGCAGTAAGGAGACAGAAATGGCAAATGTTGACAACTCTTTACCATGTTTTAGCCTGAATGAGAGGAGAAAGATAGGGTTGTACCAAAAAGGAAATTATGGTGAAGGAAGAAGGAATGGAAGAAACTGGATCACGGGGAAACATGCTGGCAGAGCCACAGAGCAGGAAAAACCTAGAAGCCCAAGGTATACACACAGTGGAGTCAAGCTGCCTGGCTCAGAACCAGATCCTGACTCTGCCACTTGCCAGCTCTCTGTTTTCCCATCTGTGGTACGGGTTGATGCACCCACCCATAGAGCAGCCATAAGGCTTAAATAAATGAATAAATATAAAGCACCTAAAGGAAGTCATGGTAGTTACAATCAGAGAAAAGCAAGAGAAGAAGTCATGGAGAAGATGGCGGGGAAATGGAGGAACTTAGAAGAGGAGTGGATGGTGAAGCTGGACCATGAGAAGGACCCCTCATCCTTGGGAAATGCCCAGATAAGCATGCTTTGATGGCAGAAAACCAAGAGTGGTCTCTCTTCCTGGCCAACTGAGAGCTGGTGGGGGAAACTCTTGAGAAGCGCCCTCAAGGGTCTCAAAAGTACTGAAAGGACAGTTTGAGGACAATGGACAAGAACAGAGTTTGAGGGACGGCTTAAAGGCCCAGAGAAATTAAACAAGGCCTGTCTGATCTTCCATGAGGGTCTTCACAGAACCCACAACAAGCCTGGGTGGGGTGGGGGAGGGGAAATAGCTGAAGACAGCCGGATCTATGGGGCCCTTCTGGCCAGGGAGGTGGGAGCAGAGGGCTGCAAAAATATTGAGCGTACAGGTAAGAGAATCACCAATAAGTTCAGGCTGGGCTCCCCAAGCAGGAGGAAAGAAAGAGACGAGGTCAAGGTTAATATCAAGGACATAGGAGACCTGGGGCCTGGAGGCCTCCCTGAGCTCACAGGGCAGTAGCATTCGAGGTAGACAAGGGACAAGCTAGACAAATGAGGGCTGTGGTCAAAGAGGGAGGTGTAGGGTGTGAGGTCATAGGAGTTGAGCAGTTCTAGGTACCAGTATAGTCCACTGTATTGGTGGCTAAAATGACAAAGCCCCTGGAGATGACTGGTCAAAAAACTAAACGACCAAGGTATGGGTGCGTCATCCATGTGGCTGAGAAGACCTCCAGATGGTGGCAGGATGGCAGTGGAGAGGATGACGACGAGGTAGGCGCCCATATCAAGAGAATAAGGCCAAGTGACCAGAGACCAGTAGACAAGAGTGATGGGCAGAAGAGGTTGTCACAGCTTCACAGGCAAGAGCTTCAAACGAGGTCTCAGGAGCCATGTCTAGATCCAACACTGGGATCAAGAGGAAATTTAACCATGCTTCTGGCTCCTGTCGTCCCTGGAGCTTGAGAGGAGGAGCCGCCTCCATTCATAAGGGCTGTAGGGAGGCGTCCTGAGGGACGGGAGGCACTCGAAGAGCTGGAGGGTACTGAAAGCTTGCTTGTCAAAGACCACACTACCTGGCCTTTTATTCATGCTCTGGCCTCAGGCTCAAGTGCAGGGCCTAGTTGGTAGTAAACACTCAAAAATAATTGCTGAATAAATGGTTGGGGGTTGGGTGAGTGTCCTTGGGTGGCAAATGAATGAATGAATGGGAGTGTGATGGATAGCTATGTGGATAGACAAGTGGGTGGACAGATGGATGGGTGAGTGTGATGAACAGGCGGGTGGCTAGATGAGGGAGTGGATGGATAGATGGGTGGGTAGATGGGTGGGTGGATAGATGGATGGATGGGTGAGTATGATGGATAGGTGGGTGGCTAGATGAGAGAGTGGGTGGATGGAGGGATGGTGAGTGAGGGGATGAACCGAATAAAGAGTGAGAACGTGGGGATGGGGATGAGCGAAGCAACAAATGCAAGAAGTGAATAAACTGGGCATTCCAGGAAACAGGAGAGGCCAGCCTGGGAGATCAGAAAGGCAACAAAAAGGATATGGCAGGCCCTACCCTAGCAGTCCAAACCACTCATAAGGACAATTAAAGCACAAGGAGGTTCCAAAAGCCACCATCTCTCTGCTCCCTGGTGCTCCCCAGCCCAAAGGCTTATCTGTGGCCAGAAACCCCTATCTGTGGCCCTTGGACCTACACTGGGGAGGCAGAGGAGCCCCAGATACCACTGAGGACCCTTCATCCCTCTCAGAATCCAGATTGAGCACCCCAAGAAGCAGGGGAGAACGCAGACCCCAGTTGTCATCAGAGAAGTTATAGACCCGCCTTCACCTCTCTCCTGCCCTTAACAGGTCATTTCATTTCTCCTGGATACTCTTCCTGTCTTGCCACTTCTATGGGCCCACCCCAGTGAGGACGCGAACCAGCTGCCTTGATCCAGCTCCCTCACCCAAGGAAGCCCATGATGAGGGCAGATGCCGGCCCAGCCTGGGGACTGTCCCCTTTATCTGGCTGCCCCCCACCCACCCCTCCTGCCAGCCGCAGGCTTGCAGAGGGGATAGGTTTCCTCCAAGGCAAGATAAGTATCTGAGCTTTATCTCTCCTTGGCCTCTGATCTTCCCACACCCCACCCCGAAGACTGTCCCCCTCCCCAGCCGTGCCATGGAGAGCAGAGATAAGGCCCTCCTGGCCAGCATACCACAAGGGAGGATGGGGGGGTGTCTTCCCTTTTGCCCACCCAAAGTTAGAATTGCGCTTCCTTCCCTAAAGGCAGGCCCCAGGAGAGCATCTGGACAGCCATCCCAACCCCTTCATGGCTTGGGCCCTGCACTCTGCGCTCCACCACCCAGCATTGATTCGATCCTAAGTGATTCATTTTCATTTGGGGACACCAATCACAGGGAGAAAATCCTGCCAATCCGAGCACTAGAGAAGCAGGATAGTGGAGTCCTAGGTGCCACCGGGTGCGTCCAGATTCTTGGCAGGAAACCTGGGGACCCCTCGGGCCTGAAGACCCAGGTCCAATATCCAAATTGTTCAGCACCCTTTCACACACCCGCCTCCTCTATGCCAAGTCCCACGCTGAGGATTGGAGTCACGTATCAAGTCCCTGCCTTTGCAGGACACCTGGGAGCCCAGGGGAGCAGCACCTAACCCAGCCTGGGAAATCCAAGGAGGCTTCACAGAGGAGGTGACATTTCAGCTGGGTTTCAAAGGATGAAAGGGATTTCAGAAATAAGGGGAAGGGCATTCCAAGCAGAGGGAACAGTGCGGACAAGTCTTGGAGCTGTGAAAAAAAAACAGCACACGATAGGACAGTGATGATAAATGGCATGGTGGGGCTGTCAGGCCCCTGACTGGGAAGAGGAGGTTTAGAAAGGGAGCATGAAGGGACAAGGCGCCAGCATCAGGGAGGGTAGGGCTGATTTTGAAGGGCCACAAAGGCCTCAAGGAAGAGTTGGAACTTTATCCCACAGGCAGCAAGGTGCCAATGGAGGGTTTTCACCTGGACAGCGGCCAGCTGGGGTTGTGTTTTGGAAGAAGCTCTCTTGCCAAGCCCAGCAAGGGCTGTGCCCCCAGAACGAAGGTGGGGAGACCGGGAGGAGGCTGCCACGGTCATCCCGTAGAGCGAGGATGGCGGCCTGACTCCAGCAGCGGCAGTGAGATGGGAGAGAAAGGGCAGAACCCACACAAAGGGGTGACGGGCTGGCTGTGGAGCATAAGGGACAGCATGGGGTTCAGGCTGGATCCAGGTTTCCAGAAGCCACTCAGCAGGACAGAAACTTCAGGGGAGAATGTGGAGCAGCTCAGGGTGGGTCACGTTTAGCCTGGGGTACCTCTGGAGTATCAAGGAGCAGGTGGGGATCTGAGAGGCAGGACTGTGAGGTGTTGCCCAGGGTGCTGCACAGTCAATGTGACCGCCGGGTCTAGAAGGCAAGCCGGCTCCTCCTGTTCCCTCCTACTACCTCTTTTATGGCCTCCATCCACACTCTTCCTGTTCTCGGGCTTGATGCCTTTGCCCTTGCTGTTCCCCCTACCCAGAGTACCCCTTCCCCCTCTGTAAATCCCACCCACCCCCCAGTTCCAGCTGGAGTCCCAGCTCAGTTTCAAAGCTGGAGCCCAGATCCACAGTCAGAGATGGGTGGGGTTCAAAAGAGAAATGGGTAATACAAGAGAAAGCTTAGAGACCAGATTATGAGCCCAGCTCCACTGCAAGCTGGCTGTGTGACGTGGGACTGTCCCCTTCCCTCTCTGGACCTCAGTTTCCTAACCTTTCAGAGGTGAACAAGGAAAGGTCCTTGTCCCCAGGGAGCTCAGGGTCTAGAAAGGACCATAAGACCAGTGGTTTAAGGTGTACCGAATCCCTTGGGCATGCAAAGCAGGAAAAGGTTTATGGAAAAAGACTTAGTGGTATTTTCTCCAGGCCATGAAGAATGGGTATAATAATTCCAGCAAGTGGAGACAGAGGCAGGAGAGGGCCCTCCAGGCAGAGAGACTGGGAGGTACAAAGTTCAGGGTGTGTCCAAGGAAGAATGAGTGTCCAGATTCGGGGGGGGGGGGGGGGGGGGGGGGGTTTGTTTTTTTTTTGTTTTTTTCTTTCTGAGTCAACAGCTCAGGCACTTTTTGTAAGCAGGCAGCCCAAGCCAAGCAGCCTCCAGTAAACACCTATTTGCACAATCGAGGTCACACACAGGGACGTGTTTGCACAATGACCTGTTTGCACAATCTCAGCCGACTGCTGTATTCCAGCCAAAGCAGGCCGCGGCAGATG
>NC_043707.1:114476354-114552998 GCF_006229205.1 Suricata suricatta
CAAAGCAGGAAAAGGTTTATGGAAAAAGACTTAGTGGTATTTTCTCCAGGCCATGAAGAATGGGTATAATAATTCCAGCAAGTGGAGACAGAGGCAGGAGAGGGCCCTCCAGGCAGAGAGACTGGGAGGTACAAAGTTCAGGGTGTGTCCAAGGAAGAATGAGTGTCCAGATTCGGGGGGGGGGGGGGGGGGGGGGGGGGGGGGGGGGGGGGGGGGGGGGGGGGGGGGGGGGGGGGGGGTGTTTGTTTTTTTTTTGTTTTTTTCTTTCTGAGTCAACAGCTCAGGCACTTTTTGTAAGCAGGCAGCCCAAGCCAAGCAGCCTCCAGTAAACACCTATTTGCACAATCGAGGTCACACACAGGGACGTGTTTGCACAATGACCTGTTTGCACAATCTCAGCCGACTGCTGTATTCCAGCCAAAGCAGGCCGCGGCAGATGAGCACAGCCAGGACTTCCGGGCGCTCACCCACCCATTTCTGCCCCTCGGGAACGGGGAGCTCCCTGACCCACCCCCTGGCCCGGCGCACCACAGGCAGGAACAAACTGAAACGATCCGACCCACAGTCGGGCCGCCCTCCCCTGACTGGGCTTTCCAGCCCACAGCGGTCAACGTCTGGAGGAGGAGGCAAGGGGCAGGAGAGCCGGAGGAGGAAGTATCCACAAAGCAGACCCTAGCCAATGGAGGGGATGACTCCACATCTGCCTCGTGTTTTCCACCAGAGGACCCATGTATTGAGCGTTTACTGTATGCCTGGCTCTGGTCCATAAGCCTCATATGCATAATTCTGCCGATTTCTCTCAAAAATCCCATAAAGCAAATACCGATTTTACAGATGATGAAACTGAGGCTCAGAGAGGTTAAGCAATTTGCCCAGCGTCACACAGCTCATAAGTGGCAAATCCAGGCAGTCTCCTCAGCCCCTCTCTTAACCTCTCTGTGCTAATATAATGTCTCTGAAGCCTCTCGCCCTGAAGAAAGCTCCTTCTTAAATCTAACTTTCATCTCAGCCGCTGCAGTCTTGTTTCCTGGTGCAGGTCCGCAGTGGAGAATGGAGCACACGCAAGATCAGTACAATCTGGCTCTGAAACACTGAGCTAGGCCGTGAGGGGGAAAGGAAAGGAATTTTACTGAACACCTACTGCCTGCTGGCTACCACACTGAGTTTCATAACTCCCATAGCTCATTCAGTCCTCCCAAAGCCCCTGGGAGGAGTTACTGTCTCTGTGGCAGCTAAGGAAAGGCCTGGAGAAGGAGTCTCTGCAGCCCAGATTAGATCCGCACTGAGAGTCCTCTGTGCAGAGGCTGGAGGCGGAGGTAGGAATATGGTTTCTGCCTCAAGGAGTTCACAGTCTAATGGAGGAGGCAGACAGCCCACAGCCCACTACAATAGTACAGGATCGCCAAGGAGGGAGGGCACCTGACCCAGCCCAGAGAGATGCCCAGCACAGGCTGGAGGTCTGAGCTGGGTCAGAGGCAGGACTCGGCCAGCCAGAGGTGACCAGCTCAGCAAAAGCCAGAGCCTGGGGCAGGCAGGGAGATGAAGGCAAATCCTGCACTACTACAGCCCGAAGGTGCGTCTGGGTGGAGGTGGAGGCAGATAAGGCAGGAGAGGGAGGTGGGGCCAGCTGGTGGGGTATCTTGATTGTCCCGTTAAGGAATTAGGGTGTACTATAGGGCCTCTGAAGAAAGGGGACTACATGGTCACCCGGCCCTGCGTGTAGGAACGCTCACTCTGCCAGGTGCTGACAAAAGGTAGAGGGAGAGAGCCTGGAACCGGGGCCTGGGGGGAGGCTAGGGCACGCCCAGGGGAGGGGTGGGGAGACCCGGCAAAGGCAGGGACAGAAGATGACCTTCAGACAAGCCCAAGAGCACCATAAAGGCAGGAACAAAAGTTGCTTTTGGTCACCATTGTACCCCCGCACCTGTTCGGGGAACATGTTCTCTGAATGATGTACTGAAGGCCTGTTCTCCTTCACTATGGACTGGTTGGATGTGGGGGTGTGGACAGGGGGTGTGAGGAAGGATTCCTGGGGTGGGCGGCTTGGGGGAGTGGGGATGGTGATACCCTTTACCAAGATGAGGCACATGAGGACTCGGGCCAGGCTTGGCAAAGTGGGGGGAAGATTCACCCATTCAATCACTCATTTAACAAAAATATGTTGAGGGCTCACTGGATAGCAGGCAGTGTTGTAAATAGTGAAGAAAAGGTTTTGAACAAAACAGACCAGAACCCTTGCCCTCAGGGAGCTTCCATTCTAGTGGGAGGTAGGGGGTGGGGAAAGCCAATGACAGAGAGTGAAAAGGAATATGGAAGAAAAGAGAGATAGGAAATGGGGTGGGGGGGTCAATTTTTAAAAGGGTGGTCAGAGAAGACCTCGGTGATTTGATATTGGAGCACAGACCTAAAGAAAGGGAGGAATGACCCCTGCCCTTATTTGGGGGGAAAGAATCCAGGCAAAAGAAATAGCAAGTGCAAAGGCCCTGAGGCAGGAGGGAGCCTAACAAGTTCAAGAAAAACAGAGTGCTGGAGCAGAGTAGTTAGGGGCAGAACAAGAGGAGAGGAGCCAGTGAAGGAATGGGGCCCCCACGGGTTGAGTGAGGCTTTATAGATCATCAAAAGAACCTTGACTTTGACTCTGAGTGAAATGGGAGGCCACTGGGGGGTTGGGACAGAGGATGACTTATTTTTCACAGAGAGAATGAGAAAGTGTGAGCAGGGTAGAGGTAGAGAGAGAGAGGGAGACATAAAATCCAAAGCAGGTTCCAGGCTCTGAGCTGTCAGCACAGAACCTGACACAGAGCTCGAACTCACCAACTGGGAGATCATGACCTGAGCCGAAGTCAGATGCATAACCAACTGAGCCACCCAGGCACCCCCAACTTTTTTGGTCAGTATCACACTGGCTCATGAAGGTACAATAGACAGGTTGGTGGGGGATGAGGGTGAATGGAAGAAAAATACCAGGAAGGGAACTAACGGAATGATCTAAGTAGGAGATAAGGATGGTTTATCCTGGCTGGTATTGGTTTAAACGATATTTATATTTTCCAAATTTTTATCATAAAAATATTGAAACACAGAGCCAAGTTGAACTATTGAGGGAACACCTGTCTGCCTGGGATTCTGGTTATATTTTGAAAGAAGAGTCAATGGGATTTGCTGAGCCTGCGGGGCCTACAGGGCATCTTGTGGAGGTTGCCACGGACCGTTGGGTATTTCCATTTGGAACCTCAGCTTCAGCCCAGGTCTGCCCCTCACACCATATTCAGAAGCCTGCTTTTTTCTAAGAAGGATCCCTAGTCGGTTGGTACCCAATCTTACTGGGTCACAAATCCAACAAACTATGAACAGTCTGAACCCTCTTTAGAAAAATGCACAGAAAATTATTTGTAAACAGTTTCAGGGGAATCATGGATCTAGACGATGGAAGACCCTAAATTTAGTCTGTTTCACTCAATCAAAAAATGTTCAGGGTAGCAGAATCCTTGTGAGTAAACCAATTTCTTTTTTATTTTATTTATTGAGAGAGAGAGAGAGAGTGAGCATGGGAAGGGCAGAGAGGAGATAGATAGAGAGAATCCCAAGCAGACTCTGCACTGTGAGCACAGAGCCCAATGTGGGGCTTGAACCCACAAACCTTGAGATCATGACTTTAGCCAAAATGAAGAGTCAGACCCTTAACTGACTGAGCCCCCCAGGTGCCCCAATGAGTAAATCAATTTCAAGTGAGCATATGAAGACGGAGCCTCACCACGTCATCTCCCATCTGGTTCCCTGAACCCCCATTTCTCCACCGCCTCTCCATGGTGGAAACTGTAGTGATGAGGGGCACCGTGAGTAAGGTGCTGGGTCACAAAATGTCCTGTAGCCTGGAAGCTGCCCCCTAAGTACTGAGAGGACCAGTGCCCCAAGGCTAGAGCCAAACAGAGGCTCAGAGCTGAGCGAGTCTTCGAGCAAGTCTGTCTCCCACTGAGGCTCCCCCAGGAGTGGGGGCATGGGAATGGCGCCCAGGCAGGTTGAAGACTGGGCCCTGGCCAGCCTCAGAGCTTTGAGGTCAGGAAATCCGGAGGCAGGGGAGAGTGACACCGTTGCCACACTCCCCAGCCCCTTTGAGACCCCCGAGGCAGGAAGGCTGCCCGGCCTCACCGGCTTCCCTCCCAGGCTCCTTCCTGGGAGGAAGAGGTTGCCCCGGGCCTCAGCGACTGACTGACAGCGCAAGGGAGAGAAGGAGGCTGCGCAGGTGTTGCAATCGGCAGCTCCAGGCCCGTCACACACTGAGCCATTAACGACAGGGCTGGGGACAGAAGCCGGACTGCGGCTGTTTTCAGGAACTTGCCCTCAAGAGGAGAGCAGAGCCGCTCTCCAGGCGGGTGCCCGCTGCAGGCTGCAGTGTGAGTAGGGGACCCCAGGGAGGGCGCACCTCGGGCTTGACAGGGCCCTCGAGCCCCAGGTCCACTCCCCCCAGCTCTGCCAAGCGCATGTATGCAGGCCTGGGACCAGGGCTCCTGCCTTTAGGATTGGTCCCTGGGAACCAGGAGCCCTGGACACTGAGTCTCTTTGACCAGGGCTGCCCCCTCTTTGGGGGGAGGGGGTGTGCATCTGGGAAGTCACAAATAGCCCAATATTTCTTTGGGGACATCGAGTTGGGCTCAGGGAAGGACGTAATCGCCTTCCCTCTCCGCGTCCCTGTCTCAGACCCCACATCTCAGCCTGTCCCTGTCTCCTCTTTGTTTCTGTCTTTCCTCCCCAGCCCCTCCCTGGCTGGTCTGGGCTCCGGATCTCTGTCTCAAGAGTCTTGCTCTACCTTTCCCCATCTCTCACCTTTTCCTTTCAAATCTTAAACTGTTTGGGGGACCTCTTGCCTCTCAGCCTTGAGTGCTGCGGTCTCTGGGTCCAGCGTCTCGTGGGCTCCCTCTGCCTCAGTGTCCTGCATCCCCTCCTGCCACAGCCCTCTTAGTCTATGTGTCTAGTTCACTTTCTTGCTCATTCTGCTGTTCTGTCTCCCTCGTGCTCGGCACCTCTCCCTCTGTCCAGTCCCAGCCTCCCTTCCCCCAGAATCTCTATGCAGGAGAGTAAACACGACAGGGGAGAGAGGGACAGGGGAGCAGGGGAGAAGGCTGAGTGCAGGGAGAGGAAAGGAGAGCGGGGAGAGGTGGGTGGTCTCAGCGCCTCCAGGAGGCAGCGGGTGGTCACTGAGGGCTTCTTCGCAGGCTCCGCGCTGAGTGCTTTCATCACAGACTGTCGCTACAGCCCTGAGAACTGGGTGCTGATGTCCTCCCTCTTTCACAGATGGGGACACTGAAGTTCAGAAGCATGAAGTAACCTGCCCGAGGCCACAAAGCTGGTAAGTAGTGGAGCCGGGGCTCAGATCAGGTGGTCTGACTCAGAGCTGGACTCCCAACTTGTCTACGGCCCTCAGAGAGTGAGCCCATGCTGCCACAGGCCTCGGGTCACACTCAACCAGGGTGGGGGTCACCCAGGGCTGCAGTGGGGGACCAGAGACTGATGTCAGACACGCCACCACTCGGCAGCAACCCAGGAGAAGAATGCTCGGGGCTCTCAGGGTGGGGTTTGGTTGCCCATTCCAGACAGGGGCCAGAGGACAGGGGTAGAGTAGTACCTCACTGGGCACAGGCTGAGTCTTGTGGGGACTCTTGCTAGGGCAGCAGCACTGAGGTATGATCAAAAGCACAAGGAGACGGAAAGCAGTGTCCCAAAATCTGGGCCCAGGAGGTCAAATCTTCCCCAACAAGTGTGCATGGGAGATAATCAAACTGGAATGATGAAGTAAGAAAGTTGCCAACCACTGACTGGTAGACCAGGGTGCTCTGAACAGTTGTGCAGGTTTCTCACTGCACAAAGCTGCCCAGCTAAGGGGCAAGTAGAGGCTGAAATCCAGTCTCTTCTTCAGTTGCCAGGTCTTAGTGTAAGGATGCGTCTGCCCAGAGGAAGGGGCACTTTTTTCCCAATTTGCAAAGTAAGTGACTTAAGGACTAGCAGTCCCCTGGCATCCTGATACCGAAATGTATAGAAGTAGCCCAGGGGGGTAGGGTAAGGCCCCTGCCTTAGGTATCTGGAAAGTTCTTATTCACATCCCTGTCTGGGAGGAAGAGAAAAAAGGAGAGATGCTTTCCCCCTTCTGAGCACAGGGGGTCTGCTGGGACACCGCCTACATGCATGGTTCTTGTATGTACACCCAGGTCAGACAGTGATTCCTACTGACCCACTGCCGAGGGTGCAGTTAGGGCTGAGGAGCAGGTGCCTGGCCCCAAGACCCCAATGGGAGCAGAATGGAGGGCTCGGCTAGATGCCCACCCTAGCAGAATACCTTTGGCATACTTCCTAACAGACACTAGTGCTCCCGACAGTCGCCAGGACTGGACCCCTGGCCCCAGAAAACCTCTAGAGGTCTATGCCCAGAAGTGGGGGTGCATTGGACCCCCTGTGCCCTCCCTTTCTCACCATCGCCACAGAGGTCAGCCTCCCACAGGTGTAACCTGGCAGCCCTTCGCCTTGGCTACTCCATGGAGTTGTCACTTTCTGCCAGGGAGCACCTCTAACCTTTCTTTCTGGCACGGCTCACCCAGGAGAACACACCTAGCACTCATGCGTGTGCAACCTGGACATGCCAGGAAGTTAACACCCCAAAGAAGAT
Source organism: Suricata suricatta (assembly GCF_006229205.1). Classification (NCBI taxonomy): domain Eukaryota; kingdom Metazoa; phylum Chordata; class Mammalia; order Carnivora; family Herpestidae; genus Suricata; species Suricata suricatta. The sequence continues at coordinate 114,483,013 of NC_043707.1, forward strand.
CCCTTGACTGATGAGGGACAGAAGTCATTAGATAAATGTTCCCATCTTCCCTCCTGTTCAAGGAGTAAATTGTCCCTTGGGTGGATAGTTTTGATGCATTTTCTACACGGCTCCTCAGAAGGTTCTAGCAGGTTGGAGCCCCAGTTGTCCATAGAGATCACCACAACTGTGATGCACCCCTATGTCGGGTTTTCGTCCTTACCCGTTTTCCTTCTCCCCACCCCCTCACTGTTCCTGGGACCCTTCCTAATAAACCACCTGCGTGCAAGCCCAGCTAAGATAAAAGGGAAGGGGAAGAGGGGCGCCTGGGTGGCTCAGTCAGTGAAGGTCTTGCTTCGGCTCAGGTCATGATCTCACAGTTCTTGGGTTTGGGCCCCGCATTGGGCTCTGTACTGACAGCTTAGAGCCCGGAACCTGTCTTCAGATTCTGTGTCTCCCTCTCTCTCTCTGACCCTCCCCTGCTCATGCTGTCTCTCTCTGTCTCTCAAAAATAAATTTTAAAAATTCTTTTTAATTTAAGAAAGGGAAGGGGAAGAATGCTATTCCTTGATGCTCTTGTCCCTACTCTCACCTGGAAGGCAAACACAACAACGACAGTGGCAGTCACTTACACAGTCATTTCCTATGTGCCAGGCACTATGTGAAGCCCTTGTCTTGCATCATTTCATGCCTTCTTCCCAAAGCCCTGTGCAGTATAGGCTGCTGTTACCTCCGTTTTGCAGACAAAGAAACTGAGGCTCAGAGAGGTCAAGTAACCTGGCCAAGGCCACACTGTGGCAGAGCAAGGGTTAAGCTCTGCTCTGACTCTGAAGCCCATGACCTTCATCATCCCCCTCTGCTTCCAGGTGAGCACCAAGTTGGCACTATGGTGGAGCTGGGAACCTGGAGCCTGGCCAGAGCTGCCCTGATTATCCTGCTGCTCCCCCGCAGTGAGTGTGGCCGGGGAGAGGGGTGCTGTGGGGGAAGGGGAGCCACGGATGGAAGCAGGAATCATTTCCCTGCACGGCCACACTGCTCCTGGGGTTCCCAGAGAACCAAGGCTGGGCCTCAGATGTGGGGTAGCCGGCTCTCACCCACGGACCTCTGCAGGCAAGGCACCACCCACGAGGAATGGCGAGACGGCCTGGGCTGGTCAGCCTGGAAAGGGCTGGGCAAGAGGAATGGTGTGCCAGGCCGTCAGAAGGAAGCTCCGAGTCCTTTGCAGGCTCTGTGGACAACAAAACAATTGGGGTGGGAGCCCCAAGGAGGCAGGTTTCATCCTGGAGTCGGGAAGCCCAGGCAGGGCTCTCCGACTATGGAAACTCTGTCCTGAGAGGTAGAGAGCTTCCCATCTCTGGGGCTATGCAAGCTCAGGTTAGGATTGACGGGGAGGCTGTGTAGCAGAGGTCAGCACACTCTGCTTGACAGGCCTATGTAGGCCACACACACTCTCTGTGGCATGCTTTTATCTGTTTTCTGTTCTGTTTTCACCCTTTAAACATGTAAAACCCATTCTTAGCTGGCAGGCCATAAAAAGCAGGCCACCCTCGCAGTTATCTGGTGGAGTTCTGAACTGTGCAGTTTTGCAAGGTCCCTTCCAGTCTGAAATTCTGGGTCTGTGATAGGAGCCCCATATTGAAATTCATGAACTTGCTCTGTGATCCTGGGCAGGTTCCTTCTCCCCTTAGGGCCTCAGCATCCTCATCGGCAAAGAGGGCCTGGGACCCATGACGGGGGAGAGACGGCACGGTGGGCAAAGTGCAGTGCTGCCTTATTTGTTTATTTGAGAAATATTCACCAAGGGCCTCCTCCATGCTAAGCTCTGGGAATACTGTCAGGAGCCAAACAGCCCAGGTCTCTGGCCTCATGGAACTTCAGGCCTTATCCCTGGGGAGACAGACTAGCAACAAATCACATGGCTCTGTAATTAGGAAAGATGACAAGAGCTTTAGGAAAGTTCGGGAAAGGAAGAGTAGGTGCCAGGATCTGGAGATTGGAGAGATCGCGGCATTTCCAAGGACTAGGAAGAAGGCCGGAGGGACTGCCGATGAGAGGGCATGGTCTGAACTAGATCCGGGAGGGGTAGCACGGTCGAGGCCATGAGGGCCATGAGAAGGGCTGGGTCTCTATCCTGACCATGGTAGCAAAGACACAGAAAATGGTGGCTGGCATGTGATCACATCTAATCCTTGCAGCAGCATGAAGGTAGGGACTATTGTTCATCCCCATTTTACAGATGAGGAAATGGAGGCACCGAAAGCCCCAGTAACATACCAGGGCCCCACAATGAATAGGTAACAGAACCAGGCTCCAAACCCGGGCGGTCTAGTTCCAACATGCATGCTCTTACCCACCGCACGGCTGCAGCACCGTGATGCAGAGGAGGCCACACAATCAGATCTTAATTCTGAGAGCCGGGGTGGTGGGCCACCTATCATTCCAACCCTGTGCTGCGGAGGGGACCCGTCTCTGTCTGGCTGTGTGCGGGAGCTGGCGTGCAAGAGCTAAGGGTGCACGTTTCCTCCCAAGTTCACATTCAGTGATATGGGAATTCAGTGGGAATATTTACACCAGAGAAAGCAGCCAACGCTACAAACCAGACAGGATCTGGTTTTCTTGTACTGCCAGCTGTGAAGCACGATCAACACATCACTCTCTTTCTCTGTCTCTCTCTCTTACCCCTGAGAGCCCCTCACTGTCCCCATAGACATTCTCCCCTTTCCAGCCCCTATATCTTCAGTGGGGAGGCAGGAAGGGAAGGGCCCTGCGTCTAGGAGTCCAAAAGCCCAGCTTTTTGGCCCAGCTCTGCCAGCCACAGGGGTGACCCTCGGCCCGACCTCTCCCACCCCAGGCCTGGAGGAGTGCGGGCACATCAGCCTCCCAGCCTCCACTGTCCGCCTGGGGGACTCCATCACCGCCTCCTGCACCATCAGCCCGAACTGCAGCCACCTGGGCTCGGAGGCGCAGATTCTGTGGAAGTTGGGAACAGAGCTGGGGCCTGGAGAGAGGCAGCGGCGTCTGGCAGATGGAAGCCAGGAATCCACCATCACGTTGCCCCCCCTCCAGCACCCACGGGCCCTCCTCTCCTGCTGCCTGCGCTGGGAAAACACCCTGCAGATCCTGGACCAGGCGGAGCTGTGGGCTGGCTGTAAGTCCCCGCGGCCCTCCACCGGCTCGGCCTCCGCGCCCTCCTTCCCGCCAACACTAATAAGAGCTCGGATTCACTGAGCTCTTGCTCCGTAAACACATTATGGGCGTGGTATCAGATAAGCTTCCCTACTAGTGGAGGGTGCGCTTTAGTCCCATTTTGTGGAGGAGGAAACTGAGGCTCATTTGGTGAAGGTCACAGGCAAATAAGGATGTAGCCAAGATTTATAGCAGCCAGTGTGGCCCCGAAGTCAGGGTAGGAGTCACCGCTCCGCATGGCTGCCACGTAAGCCCCACTGCCCAGCCACTGGAGAGTGTGCCCAAGGAGGACACTCTTTCCCATCTGGGCCTGCTCTTGCTTTCTCAGCATCCCAGTCTCAGCCTTCTGCTCAAACTGAGAAGCAAGGAGAAGATGCCAAGCCCAAGTGCAGAAGAAAAAACTAAGACCAGGTTTCTTTGTTGAGTCACTAGGGGCAGAGCGAACACTCACACAGCACTTTCCAGGTGCCAGGCACTGATCTGAGCACTTTGTACACAGTAAGTCATTCAGCCCTCACGACCCCAGGAGGTAGGCGTATTACCATCCCCCTGCTTTAGAGATGAGGAAACTGAGGCACAGAGCAGCTAAATGACTTCAAGATCACGATGGCTAATAAATGGCAAACTCAGACCTACACTGTCATGGTCAAAGGGGGCAGAGCCAGAGAGGCTGGAGGCTCTGTGAGGCCTGCCCTGTCCATGCCTGTGACTTGACTTGCCCCAGGGCTGCCCCTCCAGGGTCACCCAGATGGAGATGAGCCAGTAGACAAGGTGACCCCAGAGGGAACCACCCCAGAGGGAACCAAACGAAGCTAATCGGCTGCAGTCAGAGCTTTCTGAGTGGCCCCGCTCCAAGCCCTCACTCTCCACACCCTGTGTGCAGACCCTCCCGCCGCACCCCATAACCTGTCCTGCCTCATGAACCTCACGACTAACAGCCTCATCTGTCAGTGGGAGCCAGGACCCAACAACCACCTGCCCACTAACTTCACTCTAAAGAGTTTCAAGTAAGCAGGGGTCTCTAGCCCCGCTCCTCTGGGTCCCGGGGTGGGGCATGGGCGGGACTGCGGGAGCCAGAGGCGAGCAGGGGAGGCAGAAGGGAGCCTAGCTTTCTTCTTCGGCTGGACACCCACGCCTGGCCTATTGGCAGGAGCCGGGGCAACTGCCAGACCCAAGAGGACTCCGTCCTCAACTGCGTGCCTCAGGACGGAGAGAGCCGCTGCTCCATTCCACGCAAACACCTGCAGCTGTACCAGAGCATGGGCATCTGGGTGCAGGCAGAGAACGCACTCGGGACCGGGAAGTCCCCACAGCTGTGCCTTGTTCCCATGGATGTCGGTGGGTGACACTGGGTGTGGGGGAGGGGAGAGGCACCCACAATGGACAGAGCCAGAGAGGCACAGGAGGGAGATCCTGGAAGACCTAGAGACAGAGGCAGACAAGAGAGACAGAGACGAAGTGGAATGCAGGTGGGGACAGAGCTACGGAGACACAGACACACGGACGTGGAACAAACACAGAGGCAAGGAGACACATTCATTAATTCTTGCAGCAAGTTTCTTGAAGTGCCCGCTATATACTAGGCAGGCGCGGTTCTAGGTGCTGGCATACAGCAGTGAACAAAATCTCAAAAGTCCTGCCCTCAGAATGTTACATTCTAGTGGGCAGAATAAAGAAAACAGAATATCCAGCAACCAGAAGTATGAGGGGGGGGAGTTAAAACAGGGAAGGGGGTGGGGAAAGCCAGGGGTGGGGGACAACTGCTCTTTCAGTAAGGTGGTCAAGGGCAGCCTCACTGAGAAGATGCCATTTGAGAAGATCCTTGAAGGGAATGAGGGAGCAGGTCACTGGATATCTGGAGGGTAAGATCTCCAGACAGAGGGGATGATGAGTGCAAAGGCCCTGGGGCAGGGGGAGGAGACAGAGACCTAGGGAGAGACAGACACATGTACAGAGACAGACCTGCAGAAACATGACGACATAGAGAGGAAGAGACACAGAGAGACAGGCTGACAGAGAACACCAGGGGTGGAGACCCCCAGGCAGAAAGCAGAACGACAGGCAGAGAGAAGCAGGAATAAGGCAGAGCACTACAGGATGGAGCAGCAAATGTTTCTGACAACCTGTCCTCCTTGCAGTGAAGCTGGAGCCCCCCACACTGTGGGCCCCGGCCCCCAGCCCTGAAGTAGCCCCACCCCAGCCAGGCTGTCTGCTGCTGCACTGGGAGCTATGGAAGCCGAGCCTCTACATAGACCAGAAATGCGAGCTGCGCCACCAGCCACAGCTGGGAGAAGCCAGCTGGACCCTGGTGAGGCGTAGGGTAACCTCAAGAGCCTGGAGTGGGGGTGGCTGAGGGGAGGGTGGCTGAGCTGGGCCTTAAGGGCACGGGGACCCAGGCTCAGAGCCATGGCCATCCCACCAGGTGGGCCCCCTGCTCTCTCAGACCCTCCAGTATGAGCTCTGCGGGCTCCTCCCATCCACAGCCTACACCCTGCAGATGCGCTGCATCCGCTGGCCCCTGCCTGGCCGGTGGAGCAACTGGAGCCCTAGCCTGATACTGACCACCGCACAACAGGGTAAGGGAGTGGGGAGGGGCCGAGTGCAGCCCTGAGGACAAAGTCCAGCCTCCAGGGCCCTCCCTGACCCCCTCTTCTTGCTCCATCCCTAGCCCCCATCATCAGACTGGACACATGGTGGCGGCTGAAGCAGCTGGACCCCAGGACCATGGATGTGCAGCTGTTCTGGAAGGTGACCCCTTTTGAAGGCCATCCCTCCACCTATGAGAATCCTTCCAACCCAGACAGATCCCTGTGGGCTGGGGCTCAGGACTCCAACAGTTCTGGGAGGTTTGGATGCATTGGTGTGCGATTTGCATGCACTTTGCATGCACCTAGGAAGCCTGGTAGCGCCCTTCTGAAGAGACTACAATGCAGGACTCGCCTATGGCAAAGAGTCGGTTCAGGGAATAGTTAAGTGCCAACCTGCTCCTTCCTTTCCTCCCTCCCAGGACCTGGCATGGGGAACGGGGAAGAAGGAAGGGAGGGAGGCAGGCTGGCTCCCAGCCTGTGGGGGCTCAGTTCCTATGACCCATCCACCCATCTAGAAGCCTGCCCCCACTCAAAATGAGCTGTGTGTACCCTTATCTTCTTCTTCCGATGTCCACTGCAGCCAGTACCCTTGGACAAATACAGCGGGCAGATCCAAGGGTACCTGGTCAGACCACCAGGCCAGGCTGAGGCAGTTCCGGCCCTCTGCAACACCACGGAGCTAAGCTGCACATTCCGCCTGCCCTCGGAAGCCTGGGAGGTGGTCCTTGTGGCCTACAACGCAGCGGGGACCTCTCGTCCCACCCCAGTGGTCTTCCTGGAGAGCAGAGGTAAAGGGGGCTGGTGGCTAGTAGAGTGCAGTGGGTAAGCATGTACATCCAGAGGCTAGACTGCCTGGGTCCACACCTAGTCCTGTCACCTGCTCACCATATGGCCCAGGCAAGTGACCCCTGGCTGATGTTTACTCACCTAGCAAAGGAGGACAATACAGTGCCTGCCTCAAAGCACTGTTGTGACTGTTAAGACACGTGCCTGGTGCCAAGTTACTGCCCAACATGTGTTAGCTGCCATTACTATCGTCACCAAGTGAAGCTGGTGGCGGTACCACACACACACTCACATTCACTGACACACTCACCAGTGCAGATGCTCATAGACACCCATTCTCAGGTGTGTGTGCATGTGTGTACCCACAGCACGTGCGCGCGCACACACACACACACACACACACACAGTCCATTCTGCCAAGGGAGACAGGGAAAAAGCCCTACATTTTTCCAGCTGCAACACGGTCCCTGAGTTCATTGCTCATTCTTGGTGGATCAACCCCCCAACCCCCAGGTTCCCCTGAACATGGGTCCTCACAAGGTGACACTAGCGATAACAAGAGCTAATATTCCAACCCGCTAGCCGCGTGACCTTAGACAAATTACTTAACCTGTCTCAGTTTTCTCCTTGATAAATTGGGGCTAGGGTAGTGCCTCCCTCGTAGGACTCTTAGTGGTCCCAGTAAATTAACATACACCCAGGACGATAGCAGCACAGACCGTGAACGACACAGCGCTAGCACGGGTCCCCGTCAGGCACTCCTCTGCACAAGGCACTGTGCCAGGCTCGTTCTGTGCATCATCTTGTTTGATCCGCGCCAGGAATTTTACAGATGAGCAAACTGAGGTCCTGATGTTGACTTACTCAAGGTCACCCAGCTTGTAAGTAACAAAGGCAGGATTTGAACCCAGGCTTCTGGCTCTGGGACCTGCATTCCTCTTGCCTTTGTTCTCTCACCTCCTACTCTGTCTCCAGGCCCGCCCCTGGCCAGACTCCACACCACAGCTCGAGATCCCCATAGCCTCTGGGTGGGCTGGGAGCCCCCCAGCCCCCGGCCTCGGGGCTATGTGATTGAGTGGGGCCCGGGTCCCCCCAGCCCCAGCGGCAGCAACATGACCTGGAAGATAGAACACAATGGGACCGCTTCCGGAACGCTGCTGCAGGGTGAGGCAGGCCTGGGGACCTGGGAAGTAAGGAGGCAGTGTGTTCGCCAGGCAGAAAGCAAGGGGCAGGCTGAACCAGCCTACAGAAGCAGACTCCCCAGTCTTCCTGACTCTTTATTCTCATCTCATACCCACGGAATCAGAAGTTCTTCCCCCAGTCTAACCAGATCCTCCCTTTTCACAGCCCTGCCCCCCCCGTCCCCTTTCTAGCTCTTCCCCTTTGCTGCCCTTACGTCCATCCAATGATCTGGAGAAGAGACAGCCGAGGCTAGCCCTGCAGCACGAGGCCTGGGTTACTCCCGATCATCTGCAGAGCTTAGCCCCTCACCAGGGGGCCTGCCCCATTTTCTCTCTACAGAGAACATCAGGCCCTTTCAGCTCTATGAGATCACCGTGACCCCTCTATACCAGGACACCGTGGGACCCTCCCAGCGCATCTATGCCTACTCCGAAGAGATGGGTGTGTCAGCCTCTCCCAGAATCCTCTCCTCTCAATGCCTGTCTGGGCACCAACAATTGGGGCTATGAGGGAACATGTCCTTCCTCCCCCAACCCAAAGATGATCCCTGGCTTACAATGGACCCCTGCAGCTGGACAGGAGTCAGGGGGTGGGGTGAAGGAAGTCAAGGAGTGAGTTTGGCAGAATTCAGGAAGCAAGTCTGGCAAAAATCAATCAACTGCCTTGACAGAAATCCAGGGTCCTGGGTGGCAGAATCAGACAGAGGGCCCGGCTTAAAGTCAGAGAGCAAGCGGCAGAAATCAGATAGTGAGCCCCAAAAATAAAGCCTGGCAGAAATCAGATGGCGAGGCTTTGGAGTCAAGGAAAACCAAGTTCAAATCCTGACTTAGCCACTTATTAGCAGCCTGTGGAATTCAGTCCATGGTGCTGGCAGGATGAGGCTTGGGCACGAGTCCCCCTGGACTCTCTTCTCTCACTCCCTGCCACAGTGTGTCTCAGATCTGAAGTCTGGGAAGCCAGACTCTGGCCTCTCCACTCTGCCCTGCTTCCCATCACCCCCTGTGCCTCTCTCTTCCGGCAGCCCCCTCCCACACCCCAGAGCTGCATCTGAAGCACATCGGCAAGACCTGGGCCCAGCTGGAGTGGGAGCCCCAGATCCCCGAGCTGGGGAAGAGCCCCCTGACCCACTATACTGTCTTCTGGACCAATGCTCAGGACCAGTCCTTCTGTGAGTCTGTGCTCAGCCCCTCAGAGTCCCAGAAGGCCTGGGAGGGGGCGCCCAGCGGCCTTGGAGGGAGCCTCGGCATCTGGGCCCAGGCTGACCATTCTCCTCTTCTCCCAGTCACCATCCTGAATGCCTCCTCCCGTGGCCTGGTCCTCCATGGCCTGGAGCCTGCCAGCTTGTACCACGTCCACCTCATGGCTTCCAGCAAGGCCGGGGCCACCAACAGTACAAGCCTTACCCTGATGACCTTAGCCCTAGGTAAGGGGAGAAGGGTGTTGGCCAGACACGGCTGTTGGGAAGATTCATCACCCAATGCATCTCTTATTTTGAGGCCTTGCCTGCATCTGCTGGTCTGAGGGAGGAGACTGAGCCTAACCCATGAAGCCCAGGCTGAGGGAGGAGGCCCAGCCTTACTGGCACGCACTCTAATCTCTTCTGGCTTTCCCCTCACCCCAGAGGAGTCTGAGCTGCATGTTCTCCTGGGCCTGTTTAGCCTCCTGGTCTTGTTGATCTGCCTCTGTGGGGCTTCCCGGTTCTGCTGCAGACCCAGGTGAGTCCTCTCAAGAGACCCTCGCTACGCCCTGCCCATAGGGGACTGCAGGCTGGAGCCGGCCTGTCCAGGTCCCTCCTTGCCTTCCCAGGCCTCAGGACTCAAGCCTTGCATAGTCTCCTCTCTGTACTAGGGAGCCTTCCACTGCTGGAGGGGGTGGGAGAGGGCATTCCTGACCCAGCCTTCACTGCCCTCTTCTCTAGAGGGAAGAATCGCCTCTGGCCGACTGTCCCAGACCCGGCCCACAGCAGCCTGGGCTCCTGGGTACCCACCGTCATGGTTGAGGTAAGAACCCTGAAGGCAGAGGGCAATGGGGCCAGGGCTGCTGGTGAAAGCAGTGAAAGGAAGGAAAGTGAAAGGAAATTCCCCCCAGGAAGAGTACTCAGGCCTTTCCATCACTTCCTAGCAAGGTGCCCTCCCTGCAGAGTAAAGCAGATCTGAGTTGGAATCCCAGCTCCACCCATTTCTAAGCCTCAGCCATCTCACTGTGAAATGAGACGAATGTCACACAGAATCGTTGGGGGCATTCATCAAGCTATGTCTGAAGCCCATGGCATGCGTCACAAATGCATGAGGTGCTCTGAAAGTGGCACCACCCTTTGGGGTCCATCAGAGAGCAGGATTATTCCCCCAACTGCGCCCCCACAGGAAGGCGCAGTGGTTGGGATGAATAGGAGATAAATCATGCCCTCACCCCACGTCCTGGGTCTAGGAAGCCTTCCAGCTGCCCAGCCTTCGGGACCCTGGCATGCCACCCATCACCAAGATCACGGTACTGGAGGAAGAAGAGAAGAAGCCAGCGCCCTGGGAGTCCAATGACACCTCAGGGACCTGTGGCCTCCCCACCCTAGTCCAGGCCTATGTGCTCCAGGGGGACCCAAGAACACCTTCCACCCAGCCCCAGTCCCAGTCTAGCACCAATGACCAGGTCCTTTATGGGCAGGTGCTGGGCAGCCCCACAAGCCCAGGTCCAGGGCACTATCTCCGTTGTGACTCTACTCAGCCCCTCCTAGGGGGCCTTACTCCCAGCCCCAAGTTTTATGAGAACCTCTGGTTCCAGACCAGCCCGCTGGGGACCCCAGAGCCCCTAGTCCCGAACCAGGAGGATGATTGTGTCTTTGGGCCACTGCTTGACTTCCCCCTCCTGCAAGGGCTCCAGGTCCATGGGGTGGAGGGGCTGGGGGGCATCTAGCGCTTCCTGGAACCTGCACCCGGGCCTGCCTCTTGAAAGGCCTGGGCCATCCAGAGGAGAGGAGAATGTCAGTAAGCCAGTCATGAAAAAATCCTCTGGTCCCAGAAGGGCAGAAAGACAACCAGTATCTCCCTGTCTCTGGCCCCCAGCATCCTTCCTCCACCTCCCAATCTCCATGGGCTGACCCTGCCTCTCACCTTAGTGGCCAGAGAACGCTTCATCCAACACTGCCCACTAGCCTTCTGTGTGTAAATCTTGTAACCTTAGCCTCTTAAACTGTTCAAGGTTTGGTTTGGTTTAGTTTTGAGGAACTCTTGAGTGTGCCTGAGTCCCTGTTCTTTTTCTTTTCAGGGACCTAGCAATGATGGGGGTACTTATCAAAACTGTTATTTTGTGTGCTCTTTCCTTTGCTCACTAATTCAACCAGCCCTCACATAGCAAGTAGGCCCTGTGCTGGCAGCAGGAATTCAAAACTGAGTTGGCTCAGTTCACCCTCAAAGGGCTTCCATTCTAGTGGTGGGAACCTGAAAACTAGCCATTAGGGCACAGTGGCCAGGATTACCTTGGCGGGGTGCGAGGGGGGGGTCACAAAATGCTATGGGACATGGGGATTACACCTCAGAAAAGACTAAGCACTGTTGGAAAAATATAATTAAAAACACAACCTCCGGGGGCACCTGGCTGGCTCGGTCGGTGGAGTGTATGACTCCTGATCTCAGGGCTGTGAGTTCGAGCCCCATGGTGGGTATAGAGATTACTTAAAAATAAAATATTTAAAAATATATATGTGTGTGTGTGTGTGTGTGTGTGTGTGTGTGTGTCCGTGTCCTGCCAACCTAGAAAACCTCTCCACAAGGGTAGAAGAAAACAAAATCTGTTTTATTACTGAATGAACATTAAACTCGAAGGTGATGCACAGGTGCATCACCAGCAATCCCCCAAAGAGCTTGAAAAGACTGAAAGAAACCTTCCCCTTGTCTGTAACCAGGTGGATACAAGGTATTGCCAACATTTTCTCAATAGTCCTCAATGACACCATCTGTCACATGGAGTTCATCCTAACGTCTCCTGGTAAATGGGGTAGCCACTCAAGTTTACTAATTGCCTTTAGCCAAAAGAAAACTAAATTTCTCATATCTTTACAAGAAGAGTCAGGTTTGCAACTTAAAGCCAGGTAGAAACTGGGAGACAGGGCCACTGGCTTCCTTAATGATTCCATTCCAAGAGATGGCTCCCAGATCCTTGAGAAGAACATTCCCATGGTGTAAAACTGGCAAGAGGCTTATTTAGCTTTTAAAAAGATTCACACGTGCCTCAAAAGGGCAGAGAAAGAATTCACAAGTTTTTAAAAGCAAATGCTTTAAGAAACGTGATAGGAAGAAAAGTTTTTCCCTCTGCACCAGGGGGAATTAAAATTTTATTTTTATGTCATTAAAAATGTATTTTTCCTACCTTTTAGTTTGTAGTTGTCCTTACACCCCTCATTTTACAAATATTAACATAGCAAATATTTATCAAGTGCCTACCATACAGAGGGCCCTTTGCACACAACTGCCTCCACTAATCCTCCAACAATGTAAAATATATATATACTGTTATTACCTTTCTCATTTGATGAATGAATACACCGTGGCCCAGAAAGGTGGAGTGACTTGCCACGGGATCACACAGTGAATAAAATTTGAGTGAGAAAAATGAACTATGATTCTGGCCTAGGACAGTCCCATTCCAAAATCAACGACCTTCATCACGAGGCTTACCAGGCTTCCCGAGGAGGCTGAAACCCAGTAGTTCTTAGGGAACCTCATCCTGGAATATGGGAGGAGAGGAGGTGGAAATACTAGGTTGGGGGAGAAGGCCGAGGCAGGCCCCAGGGGGGGCCTCCAAAATTACCGGGGCCCGAGGGCAGGTACATAGAGGGGGACTAAGAGCAGGATGCCCAGTGGGGAAATGGCACTTTAGAATTTATACAGCACCGCACACCCCTAACGAGGCCCGCAACCACCCAGCCGCCTGCCCCGCAAGCTGCTAACCAGGCCTGTCCCCTGGACCCAATCGCGCCGCACCCAAGTCTTGCCTTTCCAATCCATGCTCTCGGGCCTCATCTGCTCCGGCCTCGCAGCGGCACTCCATTGGTCGAGCCTGAGCCAGCATGGCGGCGTCCTTGTAACACGGTCCGCGCCGCAAAAGGGACGGCGGCCGCGGCGCCGGACCCTCGGGGTCACGAGTCAGCATGCTGAGAACCGCGTGGATGGCGCTGAGGTCGCTTCAGACCCAGGCAGTGGCCCGGGCTCCAGTCCGTGGGCTGCCGGGCGGAGCGTGCGCCCGGCCTCCCTCCCACCAGGGGGGCCTTCCCTCCCCTCCTGGAGGTGAGGAGCTGGGAACCCAAGCCTCGCGAGGAGGGAGGTGGGGTCGGGCGGAGAAGGAGGATACGCGGGACAGGGATGGAGGAGAAGAGCCAGAGCCTAATGCGGGAGAAAGGCCGGTGGGTGGGGAAGAAGTACGACGAGATGGGAGAGGCGTGGGGCAGCGGGGTGCGGAAGAAATGGGGCGGCTGTTAGGCGCCGAAACGCGAACACCTTGCAGGAAGGGTAACGCGAGGGCCACAGAAAGAAATCGAGGCTGGGCTGTTTAAGGGGATGGGCCTCGGCCCTCTGTCTCCCGCACAGGTGTCATCCTCCCGGCCCTTCGCGGATATGCCACCCAGAAACCAGGTAGGAGCTCTTGGGGTGGGACTAAAGCGTAGAGAGACTACCTGGAGGGACGCCAGGTGGCCAAGGGGTCAGGAGGTGGCTAGTTAGAACCGCTTGATGGGGGTGGGCCAGAGGTCCTGAGCAAGACTCCCACGTCCACCTTGTCAAAAGGCTGTAGCCTGAAACCTCCCGGGACGGAGCCGGGGTGGGCTGGGACTGGGTTTGAGTGAGAGTGAGCTAGCAGACGGAGGGCGTGCTGGGGTACCCAGGCCTACCTAGAGTCTAGGTAGACACTTTGCGTCTGCCCTTCCGAGGTGGAGGGCTTGGTTTCCCAATCCAAGGCAGTCTACATCTCTCTTACTAAAGAGCTCTCTCTTCCTAAGTACATGATATTGTACGCAAGTTATTTCTTCTCTCTCCATCGCATTCTAAAATGATTGTAAAAGCATCTATTGAGACGATTGTTGTTAGGATTCAGTAATAACACATGAAAAGTCTTCTTAGCACTGGGTGCCATAAATGCAGTCTATATTAGCATTTATTGCTACTAATGTTATGTACATAGCGGTAGAGCGGGGTCTGACTGGAGAGGACGAGTTATCTCCCCTGCACCTCTCCCTCATCTTCAAGGGAACAGGACACACACCCAGGCTGAGGGTTTCAATTTGTACTTACATTTCAGATGTCCTAAAGCTAGGAGGTCCCTCCTCAACCCCCTTATTTCATTCATGCAGTCAGCCAGCACACACTTGTTGAGTACCGTGAGGCCATGGACCACACTTGGGGATTCAAAGGGAGTCAAACTCAGTCCATCCACAAAAGGGCCCATGCTGGTAGGGGATTCGATAACTGTAGAGCCAGATGCGGAAGAAGTGAAGATGCAGTATGGGATCTTAGGCCGGGCAGTCTACTCCCTGCATGAAATATCAAGACAGTTGCCCGCAGCATTTGCAGAGGAGACACTGAGCCTAGAGATATCCAGTGTTTTGCTTGACACCTTGGGTGTCTGACAGAGTTAGTGAGAAAAGCCAGAACTGAGAGGGTGGACAGTGAGAGTTGACTCTTGGTGTTTTCCATCCCTACACTTGACAGTCCAGCGCAGCCAAGAAGATGACCCGCCTCCTTCCACACTTCTCAAAGGCTACCAGAACATTCCTGGAATCGAGAAGTAAGCAGAAAGAAATGTCTCTGAGGAGGCAGGGGGCCCTAAAAGGATTGGGAGGAGAAGGGGCAGACAGTGGCTGGCCTGGCCTGGTCCACTGTATCTGAAGTTTGGTTGTGGAATCAGGCAGAGGACTACTGAAGCCCGGCCTGGTGAGGGTGAGTCAGCAGCAGGAGCAGAATGGAGTTCATGGAGCTCAACTGCTTGCCTTTTTTTTTTTTTTTTTGTCCTCTGGTTCAGTTAGCAAAGAGGCAACATACCTCACGGGTCTTTTGAAATCTCTCTTGATCCTCACCAAAGCCCTCTGAGGGAAGAAATAGGGTCCCCCTTTTATAGATTACCTAGTTGTCCGATGTCATACAGCTTCCAAGGGACAGAGGAACTGAAAGACGGCAAAGCAGGGACCCTTCTGCTCAGTCCCTGTCCTCTACAGTGGGAAGTGCCCTGCGTGACATGAGAAGACAACAATGATTATAGAATTGAAATGTCTCCAAACAGATTGAACCGCACCTTGTAGAAATGAAAATCCTCCCTTCACCCTCCCCACGATGTGCCTGGAACACTCACGCTGCCAGTCCCAGTTCTGTGTAGTTCGCGGCACAGCAGATCAGATTCTTGCTGACTTGTAATCCCCGAGAAATGGCTCCCCACTTCCACAGAGACTCTTCTGTTATAAAAGAAATTTTCAGGGAGGCGCCTGGCTAGCTCAGTCAGTGGAGCATGCAACCCTCGATCTCGTAGAGATCTACATTGGGTGTACAGATTACTTAAAAATAAAATATTTTTTTAAAAAAAGAAATTTTCAACCATCCTTGCTTTTCAAACTAAAATGGAAACAGCATCGTTGCCCCTGTTCCCCCACACCTGTCTCTCGTTGCTATGGTTTCCCCACAGGTTGGACAATGTCGTAAGAAGACTCCTGTCTTTGGAAATGGCCAGCCAGGTAAGTGACCTGTGCGAAACCCCGGCCTCTCCTAGTCCTCTCCTCTTGGACTCCCTCCACCACCCCAGGCTTCTCAAGTCACAGTATGTAGCCCACTGTCATTCTGGGCCACTTGTCCATCCCCCAGACTGAGCATCTCTAGGGCAGGGACAGTCTTCATGGCCTCGGTTCTGTGACTGTGGCCAGGGCCTGTGGGGTGTGAACACTAGTTCTTAGGGGGTGGCCAACCACACAGATCCTCTGTCTCTGTCTTCAACAGAAGGAGAAGCTAAAAGTCAAGCAAGAACAGTTGATGAAGAAGATCGTGGAAAACCCTGAGGACACCGGCTCCCTGGAGGCTCGAAGTTGGTTAGGGGGTCCTGGGGGAGTGGGAGAGGGGAGTCTGGTAGCTGGTACTTGATCCCAGGCTCTTGTCTACAAGTACGCTAGGTATTAGATGCTGCTTGATAAAGGGAGAGAGACAAGAAGGACCCAGGGCAATGAAAACTGGACTCTGTGATGCTGGAGTCAGTGCCCAGGTCCCACCTCATACCTCTGTGCGAGCTCAGGAGAGTTTCTTCAGGAACCAACGCTTGACTCTGTGTCCCTCTCTACTCTGCAGCTAAGGTGGGGTGACGGGGCCCGGTGGTCAGGGCCAAGGCTCCACTTCACTCTGCAGTGCTGCCAGAACTCACTGTGTCCAGGAGGGGCCCGCTGTCGTGACAGCGTCTCCGTGGGGCCACCTTCCGCTTCTGCCCTGTCCCCACCTTTGCCATAAAGGCAGGGATCAAATGAGAGGCTACCTAAGGAAGACTACTGCAGGGCCTTAGGAGATGCATGAGAGCCGATAATTCCAAAAACTCATTAGTGAAAACACAGAGAGAAAGGTGCCCATGGGAAGGGGAGAGGCAAGGAGTAGGCCCTTGACGGTTCTGGAATCTGATCATACTGCAGTGGCCAGGAGCGCCCGTGCAGCACTGAATGGTTAACAGTGACACAGCAGGGGCTGTAGACTCATTCCTGAATGTAACCAAACGCTCTAAAGTTCCACCATGAAGATGCTATTTGCTGGGGCATCTGGGTGGCTTGGTTGGGTGTCCGACTTCAGCTCAGGTCATGATATCGCAGTTCGTGAGTTCGAGCCCCGCTTTGGGCTCTGTGCCGACAGCTCGGAGCCTGGAGCCTGCTTCGGAGTCTGTGTCTCCCTCTCTCTCTGCCCCTCCCCTGCTCACACTCTGCCTCTCTCTCCCTCAAAAGAAATAAACATTAAAAAAACTTTTTTTTTAAAAGAATGCTATTTGCTATGATTTGGGGATGATAGGTTTATAAGATTAAGGAACCTGCCTTCCTTAGACCTTGCTTTCTGAAGGACAGAGAATTCAAAGTCTTTTGAGATCTTGAAATTCAGAGAGCTTTGGGAGCTGCAGAGAGCTACACAAGAGCACTAGAGATTGTTATTCCTTGAGGTCTTAAAACATAACCCGGGCCCGGGCCCTTCCTTCCTCTGTGCCAGCTCTCATCCTTTGTGGTTTGTGGTTTCAGTTGTTGCCTTGACTGTCAAGATCCGCAATTATGAGGAACACATGCAGAAGCACCGAAAGGTAAGCCTCGGGCGTCGCTCCCAGCTCAACACCAGCAGCCGGGGTGGAGGAGGCTGAGAGGTGAAGGGCTCTGGGTCCAGAGAGGCAGCTGGGGAAGCCAGATGGCCACAAGGCCAGGGCACCCAGCCCCCAACTGCCGTGGGAAAAGCATTTCCCTCCTGCCGCCGTGGGGAGAAAACGGGAGCCTTACTGTGTTGTGCTGAGTGTCACCAATGATCAAGAATGCAGACTTCAGGGCATGGTCGCAGCGTCTGGCACATAGTGGGTCTTCAGGATTTCTGGGATGCTTGAATGGAGTCAAGTCGGCCCCGGGTTCAAATCTCAGCTTCGCCATTTCCACTTACCAGATGTGTGACTTTGGGGAAGTACTTTATGTGCCCAGGCCTCAGTTCTCCTGTCTGTAAAGTGGGGGGCATAGTAGTTCCTGCTGATGGGGTTGCAAGGACTAGGTGAAATAATAAAGCGGCAGCATGGTCATAGGAAGTATTAGACCTCGTGCAGAGCACTTCACGTGTGTCAACCCATTTAACCCTTAGAACCATGTTTCTATCCCAGGTTACAAAGGCATGGTCCAGGCATGAGGTGATTAAGTTACTCCTCAAAGCACACCACTAGGAAATGATGTGCTAGGACTTGAAACTAGGTGGTCTTGCTCTCGGGCCCATATTCTTTTTTTCTTTTTTCTTTCTTTTTTTTCCCCAAAGAATACAACTTGGGGGGTTTTTTAGGTTTTTTTTTTTTTATTTATGTTTTTTGAGACAGAGAGCACAAGGAGAGAGCAGAAAGGGCGGGGGAGAGAGAGAATCCCAAGCAGGCCCTGCGCTGCCACGGGGCTTAATCTCACAAATGAGATCATGACCTGAGCTGAGATCTAGAGTTGGATGTTTAACCAACTGAGCCACCCAAGTGCCCCTCCAGGGCCCATATCCTTAACCACAATGCCGTATCTCAGCACAGCCAAGGGCACAGAGCTGTGATTTAGGCAGCTGCACATATTTTTAATAAACACACGGTTGTAAATACAGAGCGGTCCAGCTCTGTGCATGGGCAGCACCTCAGGGTCCCCGGGAGCAGGCTGAGCTTGCTTCTTGGCAATGGGAGCTCTGCTCATTTGGAGTGTGGAACAGCAGCCCCCCTGCAGAAACCCCTCACAGAGGAGCGCATGCCTTCCCTCCTCTCCACCCCAGCTGACGGTTTGCAGAGCTGTGGGGAGGCTGAGCAGGTAGTGTAGGGCAAAGAGCATGAGATTTGGAGTAAGAGCCATAACTTTGGATTCCAGACCTGACCTCACACAAGGTCCCTGCCTGGCACAGTTCTAGGATCTTCTATCAATCAGATGATATCTTTGAGCCTTTATTTCCCCATCTGTAAAATGGGAATTGCTGTGGGAATATCAGTGTCATGCAAACATTGATATTTGCACTATATTGTTGGGAGGTTTCAATGAGTTGATGAAATGACCATCGCTTGTTACTATAAAGTGGCTCGCCACTTATTTATATGATACTAAAAGTAATATACCAACTCTTTCGCAGGACAAAACCCACAAGCGCTATCTGCTGATGAGCATCGACCAGAGGAACAAGATGCTCAAAGACCTCCGGAAGACCAACTATAGTGTCTTTGAGAAGGTCTGCAAGGAGCTGGGGCTCGAGTACACCATCCCCCCTCTGTACCGCCGGAAAGCCCACCGCCGCTTGGCGGCCAAGAAGGCGCTGTGCATTCGGGTACGCGTCAGAATCGCGGCTTTCGCTGGCCCCATGCAGGGACTGTGGTGGAGAGATCAGAAGGGAGGGTAGTCTGTTCCTGACTGAGGCAACGAACCGGCCCGAAGGCCTTGAGGAGGCTCCCAGGCCATCAGCCCCATAGAGAAAGGCTGACATGACCCTCCGGGAGAGTCCATTCCCACCCCAGCCGCTCTAAGTCTGAGGTTTTGCATAGGGTCACAGTCTCTCCCTGCTCCCTTTCATCCCCAGGTTTTCCAGGAGGTACAAAAGCTGAAGAAGCAAAAAAGGGCCTTAAAAGCGGCAGCCGAGGCAGCCCGGAAACAAGGCCAGAAGAACCCACCGAGCCCTTCCAGAGCCGGACCAGAGACAATCAAAGAAAACCAATAAATTGTATTAGAGTTCCGTCTTTCTGCGTTAAAGAAGAATAGGAGAGAAGGTGGGGCTCTTGTGCACTGAGGACGAGGAGGAGGAATTCGCTCGTTCAGCTCTGGGATCCCGGGCTTGTCTGAGGCAGAGCCTCTGCTTCACGCACCTGAGGACACATTCTCACAACACGCCTCGCACACACTCACATAAACAGCGCCCCGTTGCCCGCCTCCTTCCTGTGGAGGGGAGACTGAGCGCACAGCAGCACAGAGGAAGTGTGGCCGGCTGGCTGCCGGGTGAGGCCAGCCGGCCGTCAGGGCTGGAAGCTGAAGCTCACCAGGCAGAAATGGGGCGGGGAAGCGATCCAGGGCAAAGGAATTGCAAGGGCAAAGGCAAAGACGTCAGCAGGTACATGCTGTGTCCAGAGAGCACTGGGCACGAGAAGTAGAGCGTGAAGGTAAGATGAGGCTGGGGTGTGAAGGGCCTGATGTGCTGGCTGCCCTTTAGGGCGTGGGGCGCCGGTTATGGTTTAAAACCAAAGGAGTGAAGACAGCACCAGGTCTGTTTAGACAGTTAAGCAGGTGGAGGGTGGATCAGAGGGGGAGCAATCCGAACACTTTATTGTTTGGGGGGCAGGGGTGCTGGTGTTCAGATTAAGAATCTGATAAAAGCTACAAGTCCTATTCGCGAGAAACTGCACATACACAAAACATTCCTTATAAATTCTGGGGAGTTACAGGTACCCCTTTTCCTGCAAAGTTCACCCATTCACACCAAGTGAAGTGTCAAGGCCTTGACATCTGAGCACGTGTGGAAGGTTTGCAGAAGCAAGAGTCTGTGTCTAACACAGACTGAATAAAGAAGAGCAGGAAGAGATGAGGTCAGGGCAGGGCAGACAGCAGATAATCTAGAGCTTTCTGGGTGTATTGGTCTCCTCAGGCTGCCATTAAAAACCATAAACTGGCTTAACAGAAACATTTTTCTCAAAGTTCTGGAGGCCAGGAAGTCCGAGGTCTAGGTGCTGCCCAATTTGATTTCTGGTAAGAAATCTTCCTGGCTTGAAGATGACCGCTTTCAGACTATGTCCTCACATGCAAGGAGAGAGAGAAAGATCTCTTCTTATAAGGGCACTAATCTATGAGAACTCTACCCTCATGACCTCATCTAAAGGCCCCTCCAAATCCCATCATTAGAGCTTCAATATGTGAATTTGGGGAGGTACACAAACATTCAGTCCACTACAAATGGGGAAGAGATTCTGGAATTCATTCTGAGATGGGAAACCATTGAGGAAAGACAAAATAGAAAGATATGTTAAAGTGACGTCCAAAGAGAAGCCAGAAACTTAGTTCCAGGACTGCAGTGAGGCCTAAGCTAGAACCAAATTTACAGGTTATGTTTAGATGGCACGTGAAGCCATGGGTGTGGGTGAAACCGCCCAGTGAGAAAATAGGCTGACTCAGGAGCGGCTGAGGGGAGGAGGAAGGTAAAGTGGGGGTAGAACAGAGAGGCTGGGGTCCTGCACCATCAGACATAGGATGAGAGGCTGAGAATGAGAGCTCTTTGGATAACACCTCCAGGAACAGCAGGGAAGGCCCTTTACGGGGCGGCAGGACTTGGAGTGGACACAGCCACATGGAGATACCTTGCTGAAGGGCCAGGTGCCATCATATAAGGGAGCCAGTAGAGAAGTTGAGAAAAGGGACACAATGGGGCAGACCCAACAGGAAAAGCATCGTTGTAAGTGCTCCATAGGCACAATATCTCATCCAATCTATAAAGCCAACTTCCCTTCCCATCGACCCTATGCTGGCATGAGGAGCCTCATTTTAGCACATGAGAACTGAGGCTCAGAGGTTAGGTAGCTTGTCCAAGTTCACACAGCTGGTTAGAGGCAGGCCTAGGATTCAAGCCCACATCCATCGTATTCCAAGCCTGTGTTCTGCTCATTTTACCATACTGCATAGGGGCAACGACAACAGAGCCCTGAGACACCATGGAAGGAATCTAGGCTATAGCAAACTTAAACGCCTTTAGCAATCAGGCAGGTTAACGTAATGTATGAAAGGCCAGGTATAAGATAGTGATGCTAAGCTGCTTGATACATTCCTATCCTAATTCTTTCCCCTTTTAAAACTGCACAGAAAAGGCACAATCAAATCAAAGCCTTTGGCTGCCCACTTTCAATGACTTTATGGTATCCAATACTGAGATATTGGTTAAGGACCAAAAAGTCTTCAAAGCAAAGTAGTTTCAGTGGGATGGAGAGAACTGAATCTAAGTTGCAGTGAGGCAGACAGTGCGGATATTAAGGAAATTCAAGTTGTGAGTAGACTTTTATTTTATTTTTATTTTTTAATGTTTGTTTATTTTTGAGAGAGAGCAGGAGCGAGGAGTGGTGGGCAGACAGGGGCAGAGAATCCAAGGCTGGCTCTGAGCTGGCTCCCAGCTGTCAGTGCAGAGCCAGATGTGGGGCTCGAACTCACAAACCTTGAAGTCATGACCTGAGCTGAAGTCCGACTCTCAACCAGCTGAGTTACCCAGGTGCCCCTAGACTACTTTCGAAAACATGGCTGGGAAGGGAAGGGGACTAGAGAAGGAATGGGAAGGACTTGAGCTGTCGGGGTGAGACTTTGCAGTAGTAGGTGTGGTTATAAAGAGGTGATGTTCCATTGAGGGGGAAAAGCTGATGAGACAGATGAGCTCTGCTGGATTAGGGGGCCATGGGGGAGTGCAGAAGACGTCTCCCGAAAGGTAGTCAGAGTCGGAGTGGAGAGTCTTGAATGCCATGCCAAGCAGGACTGTGATCCGGCAAACAGTTGGGAAGCACAAAAGGGGTGCGTCATGTTGAAAATGGGAACTGCTGAATTTAGCCTAGCAGCCAGTGCACGTGGAGAGAAAACATACTAATGCAGGCAGAAAAAGATATGAAGAGCTAAATGGGAGAAAGATTTTGGAGGTAAAAGCAGAAGTGGTGACTGATAATAGGACCCGAGGAGACCAGAGTTGTTGGCCAAGCCTCAGATTTCAAGTCTGAGCGGCTGGAGGGAAAGTGGATTCGTAGGTCTTATAAGTATTGAACTTTACAGATATGGTTGCTCATCAAAGTACAAACGTGCCGCAGATAACAGGAAGGTGATGCTAGAGCTCACGACGCGCGTGAAGTACGGGGTCGCTGCCCTCAAAGCAGAGAACTGCATGGGAGGCGACTGCTCAGCAGTGTGAAAAGAGGGAGCTTCAGAGAAAGCCCAGCACGCTTCCTCCCGGAGCGGTCAGACGTGAACAGGCCTGGTCTGCTTCACCGAGCACGAAACCAGGGGGGACTTCACTCCCAAGTCGCTTTTAGGACGGAAACGCGAATTAAGGACTTCTGACCCTTCAACCTCCAAAAAGATTACTGAGAGCTTCGTGGCATTTTGCACAATCTCGGGGATTCCTCTCTGCAACCTGTGAGGCGGGTGACCCCTGCACGTTACGTACGGGGTAGGCCAGCCTCGCGGCGCTCGGAAAGGGCGGGGCCGGGACCTCACCCCAGGTCCGGTGGCCCACTCCGAAGTTCCGCTCGGACTTCCCGCGTCCCGGGAAGGGGATAGCCTTGCCACCCCAGCTGGCGACAAACACAGAGCTCGAACCGAGAAGCCCAACCCACCACGGAGGCGCCAGCTGCCAGCCCAATGAGCGTCCGCCTCCCGCGCCTCCCAACAAGCCGCACGCTGATTGGCTTTCTTAGCCAGCCGCCGCGTTGCCCTGGCAACCAAGCAGGGGGACGCGGCGGCCAGGCGGCCAGGCCTAGCGCTACCCAGCCCCAGGTCTCATCACTTGCCTCACTGATATCTGGCACCATGTCGGTGCGGACGCTACCGCTGCTCTTCTTGAACTTGGGCGGGGAGATGCTTTACATCCTGGACCAGCGGCTGCGGGCTCAGAACATCCCGGGAAACAAGGCCCGCAAAGGTGAGAGGCGCCCGACCCGCGGAGCCAGCCCCGCGCCCCGCAGCCCAGCCCCCAAGCCCCCCTTGCAGGCTGACCTACACCGCCGCACCCCGCGCTTCTATAGCCAGGGCCCTTTCTCACAATGCCACAGCCCCACCCGGTCAGAGCCCCTCCAGGAGTCAAATTCTCCAAAAAGATTTTTTCGCAGCAGAAGGATTGAATACCCGCGCTGAGGTATATTATTAGGGGACCTGACACCCTCACCTACAATTTCCTCCCCCCCTCAAATTGGAGAGACGATTTCCCAGTCTCTCCTGACAAGTGATCCCTCTCAAATGTAGGAGTCCCAGGCGCCCACCACCTGGCGACACACTCTTCGCCAGCCCAAGCATCCTCTTCCCCCACCCCAACGAGGTGTGGCTTCCGTCACCCATATACACCACATCTAATCTCCAGAGAAATGACCACATAGAACTCTCTGCCACTCTTACCCTCTCCCTCTTTTCCTTCCTCTCAACCAACATCCGCTTTCACCAGGCTTCCTGGGATTAAGTACAAAAGAAATATGTATTTCCAGGTAGATATGAAGGTTGATATGAAGGTAACTGACATGACCCAAGATAAAAAGAAATGTATTCTCTCCAACAGTCTGTGTGCTCAATTGATGTTAAACGTGCATATTCGGATGTTAAGCATACATATTCAGATATTCACTGTTGTGCCTGTGCGATTGAGTCCAAGTCCATGCACAAAGAGATAAAAAGAGCTCCCTGCAGCATGCCCCCTCCATTCATTCTGCACAGGGCCACCGGTGAGCTTCCTAAAATGCAAATCTGCCCATACTCTCCGCTACTTAAAACCCTTTGTCAGCTTTCCATTGCTGTTTGGATAGAGACCAAGTCTTTGGCAGGACATTTCAGGGCCCTCGCTGACCTGTACTCTCTCCACCTCTGCAGTGCTACCTTCCACCACTGCCTGCCTCCTACTGGGTATCTTAATAATAGGTCTACTTTAAAGCATGTGCATTCATAGTTCCATGCTAGTAACCCCCAACTACCCCAAACCTTCCATTTCTGTGCTAATAGTTCCCCTTCCATCCTGCATTTTCAGCTTAAGAATCATCCCCTTCAGGAAGATGGGGGACAGGATCCGAGAATACTGCACAGCCCTCCATGCATGCCTCTCCCTGCCTTATCACTGGCCGTGTTCTGCTGAAACAGTCTTTGAGTGTCTCCCCCGAAAGTGATGCTCTTCTTCCTCTTTGTACTCTAGCACCTAGCGTAGTGCCTAGAGGCCGGAATAAGTTGGTGTTCAGTCAGAGTTTGTTGAACTGATGATCTAAATTGGCTGTTTTATATGACGTTGCCATTTCTTCCTCAAGAGGGTTCTGTTTTCCTTGGCACATGTGTTCCGTGATTTCACTGGGCCTAATGGCACTAGTGAGCTGACAGTCCTTGCCCTGGTGATCTGCATCTTGGAAGACAGTGTAAATTAGCAATTAAGAGCATACCCACTGGGGGTCATACAATTGGGTTCCAACTCCAGCCTTGCCATTGAACCAGTTGTATGAACTTGGAGTATCACCTCGATCGATAAGCCCATTTCTTTTTCTGTAGAGTGGGCATCATACATACTTAGAGCGAAGCTGTGAGAATTGAATGAGATCATGGACTCAACCTATTTTGTACAATGAGGAGCACGTGCTGGCTTTCAAGAGGGGGTCTGGGCAAGACCCTGTGAATACAAAGGGACTGGTGTCCTTTGTTTTCAGGAGCCGACTCCTGGGTTGGCTAAACGCAGCTTTAGGGAGTTTCAGCCATCTTTAGCAATTCACATTCACTCACTGGTTCCTTCTGTCCACAGTCTGGGTGAGTGTCAGACATCAATGTGAGATGCTGGACGGAGTCTGATCCAGCCCTTTTGTGCAGGGCTTTGGAGCAGTCTCCTCTGGGGGGGCGGAACATATCTTCCTGACAGCAACAATAAACATTTACTAAGCACTTACTGTGTACCAAAGACTTCTCTGAAGACCTTAATCCCCACAACTACACTATCTTTTAGGTAATACTATCCCCTTTATACAGTTGGGGAAGCTAGATTTAATTTACCTG
The DNA here is from genome assembly GCF_006229205.1 of Suricata suricatta. NCBI lineage: Eukaryota > Metazoa > Chordata > Mammalia > Carnivora > Herpestidae > Suricata > Suricata suricatta. The sequence goes on from NC_043707.1 coordinate 114,508,156, forward strand.
GGGCTACATAGGCAGTAAGAGGAAGAGTAAAGGATTTGAACCCAGGTCATCGGGCTCCAGCGCTCACCCTCTTAACAACTATGTCCTCAACTGCTGCATGATACTTCCATACGTGGAGGGGCAGGGGGGACTGTATCAGATTCTTTGGGGGGGGGGGGAATGGGAGGTGGGAAGACAGGGAGAGCTTTGAAAAAAGTCTCCAATGTACCCACTGATTTTATGAAAGAAACGGCAGAGAGTAACTGACTCCTGGGGACTTGAGGAAGACAGTGACAGTGACAAAACAGGGTGGAGGGCTCAGGATTCAGAAAGCCAAGAAGCCCCCTCTGTCCCACCATGGAGGGTTGGCGTAGCTGCAGGAGCCACTGTGACAGTTACTGGCGCCCAGAGGCCTATAAAACACCAGACACCGGTAAACAAGTCCTCGTTGATGCCGTGAATGGAGATCATATTTCTTCTAGGTGTTTTCATTACCTTACACGACTAATTGGTCTCCTGGAGGCCATCCCGCTCCCACAAGGCCCGTGCATATATTGCAGTTTTTAGCCACAGCACAGTCTCTAGTTTAGCATTCAACAGAAAGGAAGTACCGTCTCTCTGGGGCAACTTTTGAGTGTTGCATATGAATGTCGTCCCACGTTTTAAGCAATAGCAAGAATAATAGAAGCTGCCTTTGCCTCACTCCATTCCTCTTAAAAATACTCATAAATAAGACCCTATTACGTTTCGTTTACACTCCTCATTTTACAGAAGGGGAGTCCGAGGCAGAGAGCCAGTAAGTGATTTTTTCCAGGACAAGCAGATCACAGTGTAGTACTTGCGGAACAACCAAATGGAGGTGGGATTCTGTTTTTATTTTTCTAGTTCCAATTTAGTACGCAGCCTTGAGCCTTCCTCCCACTCAAAGTATAACTAAAGTGAAATTGTCGCAACCAAGTCACCTGGAAAAATAACAGAAAGACAGAACATGGTTTTTACCTTCCCATGATCCTCAGGAGGACATGGATGAGGAGCTCACAGCACTAGAGCGACCCCTGCTGGAAATGAGTGTCATTGCCCGTACCCAGGACCGGCTTTTGCCCAGCTCCACTTTGCCAACAGCAGGGAGCCACTGTCCCTTAGGGTAATGAGCCCCTTGCGGCACCACCCCTCTGAATGCCCACGAATGCATCAGGCAAGATCGCCTGTAAAATAAATGCCACCAAAAGACAGGAGATGTGGCCATTATGCCAAAGAAACCAGTATCTGCTCTAAGTAGACCTGGTTCTTGGTACTGTTTCCCCAGTGTTTTCTCTCCAAAACCCTGTGACTTATGGGAAAAAGATGGTGACTTTTCCCAGAGGAGTCTAACCTCGCAGTGGGAACCTTTTGCCACCAGTTAGAGCATGGCTCTGGCTGTACTTTCAAACTGGTTTCTTAAGTGCTGTTGGTGCTGTATATTGAAGGCACATGGATGCTTGATTGTAACTTCAGAAATCACCTCTGCAACAACCTAGTGCAAATGTTTCCAAAAGAGGCCATTAATTACTAAATGTTTTCAAAATGTAGATGAAATAAATAAATAAAAAGAAAATGTGGATGCGTGTAGAACCCTGCTCAGAGGGGGGGGGGGGTTGGAGTTCTACATTGAAATCTCCCCCAAAAAATTAAGGAAAGAAAAAAAAGCCGTATATCATCCTTTACGGGTGATGTCCAGAGTGGTGTGGTACAGAAAGCGGAGCCAGAAGAGAAGCCAGCTAAGTGCTCAATGTGTGTCATCCGTTTCATCCCCACAGCAACCCTATGAGGTCGATGTAGTTATGATCCCCATTTTACAGATGCAGAAACTGAGGTTCAATAAGTTGCTTGAAGTTACATAGCTAGTAAGTGGTAGAGCCAGATCTCAGCCTATAAAGGGTCGTGATTCTCACAGATGTCTCCAGCCAAGTACCTTTCTCCTCATTTGGTTTCCCCTTGGCATGTCCCTGGCAGCCTTTGTCCTCGGCACTTTCTTTGCCGTAGTCCCCTCATTACTGCCCTCTTTCTACACGGAAGTCATGCATCTATGTGTATAAAGTAAATCAGAAACAAATGGACGGTTTTTTTCCTTTTAGTTCACCTTTCAGGTTTTCTATCTGGAACAGCTCCATCTGCACTGTGGACAGGGAAATCTTACCTTCACAAAAAACCCGGTTGTAGAAAACGAAAATCCTCTCTCTACCTGTTTTTGGGACTCTTCCTCATGAAAGTTAGTGTTTGTAAAAGCCTTTGAGTGGTGTGTATTCTCATAGCATTAGAGAAAATGACTCCTCGGGCCTTTCGAGATCAACCCGAGGTGTTTCCTCTGGTTTCCTCCCCCACGAGGCCCCGTCCCGAAGACATAGCCCCCCTAGGGATCTTTTGCAACTTGTTATGAATCCATTATCCTTTCCAAGGTTTCACATGGAAGGTGGAGTATCTGCATTAGACGTTACTGCCCGCGTGCAAAATAAAGTTTCCTACGCCAGAGCATTGGAATTGGTATTGTTAAAGCCTCCTTGAAAAGAATGTTCTTGCTTCATGAACCGGTGTTTTCTTTTTATCTGCTTCATGTAGATGAATGGACAGAGGTGGACAGAAAACGAGGTAGGCTATCTCTGGGCTGCATGTGTTCAGTCTGCATCCACAGGCTCCCTTAGCCCTGTATCACTGGGCTTTACAGTGGGACCCACTCTAAATATTCCTAAGGGAAAACACAGGCGTGAGTTTCTCCTGAGCCAAGACACTGGTTACATGGCGGAATCTCTTACTTAAATATAGCACATAAGATGAAAACCAAGCAGACTTTGCCAAAGGACCCTATGGCACCTGATGTATTTGTCTTGTTTCATCAGAGCGAGTCTGGCAGGGACCGCTGGGACAGTAGCCACACCTCTGGGGAGGCTGTCCTAGCTGATAGTCCTTAGCCCCGCTCTGTGACAGTTTTGTGCAGCCAAAGAACTGTACTTCGACACCAGTGCTCCTCCCCCAGCCATTCCCCTTGGCACACAGAGATCTCTACTGAGCAACGGGGAAATGGAAGCATGTGGCTGCATGGCTGCCAGAGCTGGGGGCTGAAGCATGCGTGCACCAGGGCCTCATTGTGCCAGACCTTCAGCTTCCCCTTCACCTGCAACCAACAGCAAACCTGAAAATTTGGCCGGCTCCCCAGAATAAAACCTCAGCCTTTCCCACCCTTAAATGTCACAGGTTTCTTCTATCACTTGACATTTGGGTGCAGTGTATGCATGCCATTAGCCGTCGTCCTCAGTATTTTAAATGCTGTCACCATATCAAGTGCCGAGATGACACATGTAATATTTAAGAGCACAGTAAAATCAAACACCCATCTTCATTTCACTTCTACCCCCAGCTATGTGACCTTGGACTTTCACCTCTCTAAGACTCAGTGGTCCTCCTTGACAGAATAAGGAGAGTAATTCAGACTTGTCTCTGGGTTTAAATGAGATAATGCATGGAAAGTTCTAAGCCCAGTCCTTGGAACACAGTAAGGATTCAAAAATGGTAACCATCCGGAAGTAGTAACTTCTCCGTTTTACCCTCGGTTCCAAATTGCATGTTCCCAATAACAATCAAATGTAGAGCCGAGGTGGTTGGTAAAAAACCCAGTTGTTTTCAGGGGCGCCTGGGTGGCTAAGTAGGTTAAGTGTCCAACTTCAGCTCAGGTCATGATCTTGCTGTTTGTGGGTTCAGGCTCCGCATCAGGCTCTGTGCTGACAGCTCAGAGCCTGGAGCCTGCTTCAGATTCTGTGTCTCCCTCTCTCTCTGCCCTTCCCCTGCTCACACTGTGTCTCTCTCTCTCTCAAACATTTTTTTAAAAAGGCCCAGTTGGCTTTCATCAAGAGAATTATTTCATCAGGCCAGGCTCAAAGAAAAACACAGCTGAAGTGCTTGGGACACTTTTATTGTATTTTACCACTTTTCTTAAGCAATTTTTGGCCCAGCTCTTGAGACATGGTGGAATCTCAGGTGAGACGTGTGGATTACAAAGGCTGTGAGTATACATAATCGAATCACTAGAATTTATTTTAGCTTAGGCATTTTAAAATAATGAGAAAAAAAAAATGAGTAGAACCTGACTTTATAATCAGAACCCAGACAAGCAGCCTGATATAAGAACTCAGCTACTAACCCGTCTGATTTCTGTGAAAAATTACTTCCACCCCTGCCCTTAGTCCCTGCAGGCTGCCGCCTGGCCCCTAGCACATTCCTGCCTCGTGACATTACGCAAGGCTCGTGTGAGTGCAGAAAGCTCACATCAAGACAGACTGACACGTCTGCTTAAAACCGTATCTCAGGTTTAACTTACATAGAGCATGGACTGCTTCTCTAGGGCAAGGACAGCCTTCCATTCCTCCTGGTGCCCTGGTGTTTATCTCCTGTCTGGTACAGATTTAGGCCCACCTCATCCAAGTGCTAGGTAAAGCGCATTGTGAGATACAAGCATGTTCATCTGGGCCCCCATATTCTGTCCAAAGACTTAAAATTGAGAGGTGAGAGGCCTGGGTGCCGGAGCCCAATCATAAAACTCCCATTTCTCCTGTGGAAGCATTTATGTTCACCGCCCCGCCCACGGGGACAGGGCGTGCTGTCCTCCACAGCAGGTGAACTTTCTGGTTGCCCTGGTGCAAGGAGCCCTGGTGACATACTACGGCCTGTCCACTTCCCAGAGGGAAGGGCTTCGTTTTGCCTTTTACTTTGCCAGAGTGACTAACAATCTCCTTGCAATTTTCTTTCTTTTAGAACTGATGTCTTTGGGTCTAAGCTATTTTCTGAGATCCTGCTAGGGACGCAAAGACCCTAGAGAAACAACTCCGCACCCAAGTGAATGGCAGCTTCTGTAAGCGCTGCCATAATCAGAGTTGATGTGATTCTTCAACTGGAATTCTTCCTCTTTGGCACTCGCCCTACATAAATCTGGAAAATTCTCCAAATTCTTTCCTTCAGGGGCTTCTGGGTGGCTTTTCATTTGTACCTATTTCCTTGCAAATTCTGCACTTGATCTAGGCTACCGTAAGAAAAAGGCTAGGAAACCCAGTTTCTTGCAGGCCCTTGCTTGTTTGGGCCAAAGACAAAAAACCATTCATGAAGCAAATTGGCAGAGTTCAAATATCCCCAGGCTGTCCACACTGGGAAAATGTTAGTGCACATGAGGGGCATGCTGCAACTTCCTCAAAAAGAAGATAGAGCCTAGAATGAAGTCCAAAGGTCAAGTGTGAGTTCAACACTTCTGCAAGGAGCCAAAGTCATTTAGTTCTTTTCTATCAAAATGCTGGGGGGTGGGGGGAGGCTTTCACGCACTCTCTCTCCATAGCTCTTCCATGTAAGATTTAAATACAACCTTGGGTGGCTCAGTCGGTTAAGCGTCTGACTTTGGCTCAGGTCATGTTCTCACAGTTCATGAGTTCAATCTCCACATCAGGCTCTCTGCTGTCAGCGCAGAGCTGCTTTGGATCATCTGTCTCCCTCTCTCTCTGCCCCTCTCCCCTGCACACACTCTCTCTCTTAAAAATAAATAAGTAAACATAAAAAAAGATTTAAATACAACCAGCCCCCAGCTGCCCCTTCCCCCCAAAATGTTCTTTTAGATGCTTTTATTATTTTTAAGATTTTATTTTTTTTAAGTCATCTCTACACCCAATGTGGGCTCAAACTCACAACCCCAAGATCAAAAGTCACATGCTCCACCAACTGAGCCAGCCAGGCGCCTGGATGCTTCTCAGTGCTGCTGAGCACTCAGGGTGCTTCTATTCATGACTTAAAGGGTGAAAGGGTGCCTAAAACCATGACCTGAATGAACTAGCCTACCTTCAGTGTCTAAAATACATGGTCACAACCCGTCACCTGCGGCGACCTTTGTGTGGCAAGAGAAAGGGACATTTGTACACTTCAGCGATAATCACTCATGTTTAGTCATTGATTTTGTATAATTATCCTAAGTAATCAGTTTCCTTGCAAGTTTTAATTGTGATGAATGTACATTCTCAGCATTCATATGCTCTCACCCTGAGGTTAGCATGTATCTGGCTTAATTAAGAATAATCTGTGTCCATACATACCTGTTCCTATTTCTTGTACCCAATGGTTTTCCTAGCCCTCAACTAATGTTATTTGAGTAGCACAGAATAGTTCACTGAATGAGTAAATGAATGACTTGAAATAGAGACACTTTTGTTTGCACGTGCCTTAGGACTTTCACTCTTACCAGATGGAAACTTTCCATTTGAACAACACTGAGACATACCACCACAGTGTAATATCAGTATTCTAGATCAGGGACACCTGGGTGGCTCACTAGGTTGAGGGTCTGACTTTGGCTCAGGTCATGATCTCATAGTTCATGAGTTCAAGCCTCACACTGGGCTCTGTGCTGACAGCTCAGAGGCTGGAGCCTGCTTCAGATTCTCTCTCTCTGCCCCTCTCCTGATCATGTTCTGTCTCTCAAAAATAAATAAAAACATTAAAATTTTTTAAATATTATAGATCAAAGGTAGAAATTAAGGCTTTCTAAAATGGTGCATGAGGCACATGTCTGGTAGAAACATTAGAAGTCTCTTACCCAATGGGTAGACTTGTCTATTTTCATAAAATATTTTTTTCTTTAAACAGAGTTGATTACCATTATTGGTCCCATTTTTATGACATTTAAATTTTAGTAAAAAGGTTACATATTAGCTAACCAAACAAACAAGAAGAGCAATGCTACCTTTCATTTTAAGGAAGAGATACAAAATGTGCATAGGAATCTTCTTGAAAGAAAGAAGAAATATTTCCCCCATCAAGTAAGATAATGTCTGTATAAAAGTGGCTTATGGCTACTAAAGCACATTTCTTTAAAAAATTTTTTAATGTTTAATTTTTATTTTTGAGAGAGAGAGTGACAGTGTGAGCAGGGGAGGGACAGAGAGCAGGCTCCAGGCTCTGAGCTGTCAGCACAGAGCCCAACACGGGGCTCGAACCCACAAACCGTGAGATCATAACCTGAGCCGAAGTCAAGACGCTTAACCAGCTGAGCCACCCAGGCGCCCCAAGCATGACACACTTCTACATTGTCACATTTATGTTTGCTCTGGGATGGGCTCATGAGGCACCCTGGGCCCTGCTTTCTGTTGGGAGTCCTGCGTGGTTTCTGGCGAGGGAGCACATCTCACCAGCACACCAGCACCCCGGCTCTGCATACACCCAGCCCCTGCAGGCCATTCACACACACAGCAGTTCCCCAATAACGCTGCCTCAGCACCTTGCTCAGCTGCATTCGCTCTTGTCTCTGCAGTTCTGAATGACATCATCTCCACCATGTTCAACCAAAAGTTTATGGAGGAATTATTCAAACCCCAAGAGCTCTACTCCAAGAAGGCCCTGAGGACCGTCTATGACCGCCTGGCTCATGCCTCCATTATGAGACTGAACCAGGCCAGCATGGATAAGGTGAGAGCAGACAGCTAGCTGCCTGTGTCCCTTGCTTGCATCTCTTGTACCTTTTGTGGATGAGCACAGACTGGGTCAAATGAGATGAGGTAGGCAGTGGTGCCTTGCCAAAACAAACAAACAAACAAACAAACAAAAAGGCACTCGCAAGCATCAGGCGTTGGTATTGAGTGTTGGAGTCGGAAAGGACCTCAAGTCATCCATCCCAACCCCTCTGATATTCGTGTCCTTCCAGCTGCCCAAAGAGAGGGCTGGTGTCCATGCCCATATTTGGGAACACTGGGAACATAGACCTCAACCCAACCCAAGTGCCCAACCCTAACCGCTTTAATTCTGCTACATTCTTCACAAATCTAAGCTCTGTGATGAGGAAACCGGATTTTTTTAAAGCAAATTCCACACTGCTCAGTCTTTACTTAGAACATGAACATATCTATTCCTTTGGGGAACAAATTGTTGGAGCACTCTGATTTTTAAAACGATAATTCCAAATAAATAAATGCCAGAGAATAGACAAATCTCCTATTCAAAAGACGCCCCTGTTCAGAGCTCGCTCTGCCATCAAGAAAGGAAGTAGAACTCCCACTCCCTGTGTGTGGGTGGCACTTGGCGACTTCCAAAGAGGTCAGGACAGAAGGGCGAGAACAGCTCACTTTCAGTGGAGGAATGACAAACTCTACCTCCCCCAGGAGGGTCAAGGTCAACATCCACAGTGATAAGGCGTGTTGGCAGTGTGTACCCCGATTGGGTGCCACGAGGATAGCACTGTACCTCTGTGGTTTCCTCCCAAACACCCCAACTCCAGTCTAACCCTGAGCAAAACGTCAGACAGATGACACTTGGCGGTCATGTTACGAAGTACCTAACCAGTATTCAAAGCTCGCAAGGCCACCCAAACCAAGGAAAGTCAGAGAAACTGTCACAGCCAAGAAAGGCCAAAGGGACCTGATGACTAAATGTAACATGGAGTCCTGAAACAGAAATAGGACATTAGGGGAAACTGATGAAATCTGAGTGAAATATGGACTTCAGTTATTTTTAGTGATAGCAATAACAATAACAATTTTTAAATAATTTATTTTGGGGGCGCCTGGGTGGCTCAGTCGGTTAAGCATCCGGCTTCAGTTCAGGTCATGATCTCATGATTCGTGGGTTCAAGCCCCACATCGGGCTCTGTGCTGACAGCTAGCTCAGAGCCTGGAGCCTGCTTCCAGTTCTGTGTCTCCTTATCTCTCTGCCCCTCTCCTGCTCGCACTGTTTCTCTCTATCTCTCAAAAATAAATAAAAAACATTTTAAAATTTTTTAATAAAAAATTAATTTTTTAGTTTCTCTATTATGTGAATTTTTTAAAATCCTGTGGACTGACAGTGAGTAACAAGTGTGCAAAATCAGTGCTCGTTTAATGCTGGTACCTGGAAACCTCGGGAAGACAGACTGCCTTTAACTGTGCCCTTCCCCCCTCTCACTTACTTCTGGAAAATTCCTTTATAGCCCTGGGCCTCCAGTTTCTCATCTATAAAACAGGGATAATAATAGTCTTTTGTTTCAGTTCAGGAAGGATTCAGTGAGAAAACGTAGCACACCTAGGCCCAGCACATAATAAATGTTCAATCAGTGTTAATCATCTCCTCTGCTCTGCTCGCTCTTCTACCTTTAAGAAGGTTTAGGCTTCTGTAGAGAAAGCACATAGAATTTGGCATCAAAAAACCTAGATTCTTGGGGTTCCTGGGTGGCTCAATGGGTTAAGCATCCAACTCTTGATTTTGGCTCAGGTCACGATCTCACAATTAGTGGGTGTGTCAAGCTCTGTGCTTACATAGAGGAGCCTGCGTGGTATTCTCTCTCTCTCCCTCTTTCTCTGACCCTCCCCCACTCACATGCATGCACTCTCTCTCAAGAGTAAATAAAAAAGTCTTTTAACCTGGATTCAAGTATTCAGCTCTATCAGTTACAAGCTCTGAGACTCAATTTACTGAATGATCTGAACTTTCACTTCTTCATCTTACACCTGTCTTTATCCTTTAGTCTTTGCATGGTGTCCAATCCACAGCAGGTGCTTCATGTCCATAATGATGACAGAGAGCCTCAAATCTCTCTCTTTGGTATTTTATGTTCCCACACACGTACACACACACCAGACTCTTCCCGTGGCGTGCCCCTTTCTAAATGAAATCTAGAGCTGCATGTTGGAGAAATGGGGTCATGTAGAGGGTTCTAGCAAATGCCTTAGGATCTGACCATCCTGAGTTCAAATCTCACCCTGCCACTTATTGCCAGCTATGTAAAATTAGGCAAGTCTCTTTACTTTTAATCTTGGGCTAACACCTACATCATAGAGTTTGTGTGAAGATTGAACAGGACCACACTAGGTGACGTATGTGAGCGTACCCAGCACCCTGCTAGATAGTCATAGCTTATAGTGCCCCTCCTGCCTTTAACGTGCCCACAGCTTCTCTCCCAGACTGGTTCCTTCCGCCCCACATCCACTAGACTGCCCTGCCACCATCACCACCAGCCTTCTCCTGGGCACTAGATGGAAAGTGCTGTGGTCATTTCAGAGAGCCCTTATCTATTTATTTTTTATCTTTTATGTTTATTCATTATTGAGACAGAAACAGAGCATGAGCAGGGAGGGGCAGAGAGAGAGGGAGACATAGAATCTGAAGCAGGCCACAGGCTCCGAGCTGTCAGCACAGAGCCCGACGCGGGGCTTGAACCCACAGACCGTGAGATCATGACCTGAGCTGAATCCAGACGCTCAGTGGACTGAGGCATCCAGCTGCCCCGGCCCTTATCTTCATCCCCAAACCTAGTCAGGTAGTCGCCATATGTGGTGGCTTTTCCCTTGAAGAATCATATGTGCTTTTTCCCCCTCCCTTTCCATGCCCACCATCTGTATGCCAGGCCGTACATCTGGATTACTCCAGCAAAGTTTCTTTCACTTCTGTCTTTTTTTTTTAAGTTTTTGCTTATTTAATTTGAGAGAGAGAGAAAGCGTAAGCAGGGGAGAGGCAGAGAGAGAAGGAGAATCCTAAGCAGGCTCTATGCTGTCAGCACAGAGCCAGATGCTGGACTTGAACCCATGAACCACAAGATCATGACCTGAGCCAAAGTCTGACGCCTGACAGAACAGAAGGAGCCCGGTTTCTTTCATTCTCATAGTCCCGGGATGGTGTTGCACACTGAGCGGGAGCCAGGCACCAGCTAATCTTCCAGCCCCGCTCTCCCGTCCGCTCCCCTCCTCTCAGCATTGCCAGGCTTGCTAATCTGCCTTAACCACTGCTTCTTTCATGACAGCTCAGAAAACGTTAGTAGCCCTCCAATCCCCACCATGTCTAGTCTAAATGATTTTGCCTGTCTTGCGGCGCCTGGGTGGCCTAGTCAGTTAAGCATCCGACTTTGGCTCAGGTCATGGTCTCATGGTTCGTGAGTTCGAGCCCCACGTCGGGTTCTGTGCTGACTGCTCAGAGCCTAGAGCCTGCTTGGGATTCTGTGCCTCCCTCTGTCTCTGCTCCCCCCCCCCCACCTTGTGCTCTGTCTCTCAAAAATAAACATTTAAAAAAATAAAAATAAATACATAATTTTGCCTGTCTTTCTAAAACATTTAGCATTCTGATCTTGCCATACTTCAACTTTGCTTCCCACTGACCCCAACACAAATTCCCCCCTCTAATCGGGCTCTTCTTGTTTTCCCAGGAAATAGCACACTCCTTGCTGCCTCTAGGCCCTCCTGCATGCTGTTGCCCTCGACTAGAATGCCTTTCCCCTCCCTCAGTGGGCGTGAACCTATGACCGCAGCCTTCCGCTCCCACAAAACCTATCGTGACCACTTTGGTCCCCACCAGCATCTCGCCTCTCCTCGCTAATGGACAGTCAGACCACACGTGGGCTTGTTGATATCTCGTTAGGTTCCATTCAGCATTTCAAACCGCTCTCCACGGTTGTAGGACCTCACACTTGTCACTTGCGCACATCCTATCTCCCTGCCTCCTCTCAGCAGTTCTGCAACGACAGGAAATCAGGGAGCATTTTTTTCACAGGAGAAAGCTCAGGCTCAGAGAGGCAGAGGGACATGGCCAGGGCCATCCAGCACATCAGCCGCAGTGGTGGAGGGCTGGCTTTTGGGTTTTCACTCTCTGAGGCCAGCACCCAGTTCAGGGCCCCGTGGCTGCCGATACCGTCCCAAACGCGTTCCATCAGCAACACAAATCAGCTGACCAGAAATCCTGGTTTTCTCAGGAATGTCCTGGTTTATTCCTGCTGTTCTGACTTAATTATTTTTTTATTAAAAAAATTTTTTAATGTTTAGTTATTTTTGAGTGAGAGAAGAGAGAGAGATAGAGCACAAGTAGGGTAGGGGCAGAGAGAGGGAGAGACACAGAATCTGCAGCAGGCTCCAGGCTCTGAGCTATCAGCACAGAACCCAACACAAAGCTTGAGCCCACGAACCACGAGATTATAACCTGAGCCAAAGTCCTTTGGCAGCTTAAGTGACTGAGCCACCCAGGCACCCCCTGGCTTAATTATTAATATTATCCCTTTGACTCTCAAAAGTGTCTTGGTTTGGGCCATAACTGACATGGACACCTGAGCTGCATTATATGCCGAGAACTGGTTTTCAGTAAGTGCTTGACCGAACGATTGTCTGGAGGTGCTGATATATACTTCTCTGATCCTTGTTATTTTGTTCAGCTCTACGACCTGATGACTATGGCCTTCAAACACCAAGTACTACTGTGCCCCCGCCCCAAGGATGTGCTGCTCGTCACTTTCAATCATTTAGATGCCATCAAGGGATTCATCCAAGACTCCCCAACCATCCTGCATCAAGTGGAGGAGACTTTCCGGCAGCTGACTGAAGTAAGAGCTCACCACGGTTCACCATCCCGCAGCCCCCTCCTTGTTCTCCTCCCCGCTGTTAAGAATAGTCGGATTCCGGGGCTCCTGGGTGGCTCAGTGGGTTAAGTGTCCGACTCTTAATTTTGGCTCAGGTCATGATCTCACGGCTATGAGTTCGAGCCTCAGGACATCAGGACTCTGTGCTGACAGTGCAGAGCCTGCTCAGGATCTCTCTCTGCCCCTCCCCCCTCTCTTTCTGTCTCTCTCTCAAAATATAAATAAACATCTTTTTTTAAAAAAAACAGTCAGGTTCTATGACAGAATAGGATGAGGGATGGCAAAGCCTGAAACTCTCCCCCAAAATTCTACAAATCTACAAGCATCTAAAACCAGATTAAAAGGTCATTATAACAGGCATTCCCATCTTATGCCCTCCCACTGTTGCCTTCAACGCTGGGAAAGTAACGACACAGAGCGCGGCCATTTTCTCCTGAGCCCTCTGGAAGGGAGTTGACGGTGGATGTTCTGCTAAATCTGAACAGGAAAAGTGAAGGGTACCATCGTGGGGTCTCCTCCCCTGGGGAGGGAGCCGGGCTGGCTCTCCTGCCGCTACCCCCCTCCCCCACCTGGCGCCAGCCCCTGAGTGCCCCCTAGCTCTGCCTGCCTGCACGTCCCACCTCACTTCTGGAAGTAAGGTGCTTCTTTCCGCTTTGCCTCTGGCAGACCTACGGGGGTCTCTCTGCGGGGGAGTTCCAGATGATCCGGCAGACGCTCCTCACCTTCTTCCAGGACCTGCACATCCGGGTGAGTGAATGGGCGGCCCCAGGGAGCACCCTGCCACCGCTGTCCTGGGGAAGCAGGGCACCACGTGGTCAGGCAGAAGCCGGCTGAGGGGGCCCAGCTAGCCATGTCCTCAGTGCTTGGCCCGGTGATGATAAACTTTCCAGTAACAAATCTCAGCAGTTGTTTTTTTTTCTTTTTTTAATTTTTTTGTTTATTTATTTTTCGAGGGAGAGATCGTGAGTGGGAGAAGGGCAGAGAGAGAGAGAGGGAGACACAGAATCGGAAGGAGGCTTCAAGTTGTGAGCTGTCAGCACAGAGTCCCACGTGGGACTCGAACCCAGGAACCGTGAGATCATGACCTGAGCCAAAGTTGAATGCTTAACTGACTGAGCCACCCAGGTGCCCCAATCTCAGCAGTTTTTAAATGGACCAAGGAAAACAGCGATATCCCCATTCCTTCCCAGTTACCTTATGTATCTCTTTAAAGTATGGTCTGGGGGCGCCAGGATGGCTGTCGGTTGAGTGTCTGACTTTGGCTCAGGTCATGATCTCATGGTTTGTGGGTTCGAACCCCACGTCGGGCTCTGTGCTGACAACTAGCTCAGAGCCTGGAGCCTGTCTTCAGATTCTGTGTCTCCCTCTCTCTCTGACCCTTCCCTGCTCACACTGTCTTTCTCACACTCAAAAATAAATAAAGAAAACTTTAAAATAATAAAATAAAATAATAAAATAAAATAAAATAAATAAAATAAAATATGGTCTGTTCCCTTTTCCAGAGGAAATGTCTTCTCCATGAACCAGGGAAGACAAATAGATTTCAACTCAGAGGCCAATTTCATTTTTAGCCCTCATGAATAATTTTATTTGCTATAGATGGAGTAATAAGAACACCAACATAAATTAACATCTCTAATAGTCATCGATTAAAATTTAAAAATACTATGAAATTACAAATAGGATTAAGTTTTGTATTGTTTTAAAATATTGTAAATCCTGCATCATATTCTTATCAAGACTGTGCCTATGTGGACATTCTTTATGCATTGCAGTGATATAAGCAGCCATATTGATTTCTTGATTCTGACAACATAAAATTTATTATAATGAAGAGACTCCTAATAATAAGTTTATAACAAAATCATTAAAATGTATTAAACCACAAAATATATTAAGCTTTAATTGCTAAGTAGGTAGGCAGTGAAACATCTGAATGTCCATGAAGAAAAATAGGAATCACATAGCCTGACAATATTCAGCCGCTGCTCCGTAACACTTGTCTGGTTTTCCAAGGCTGGTCTTTAATGCCTGATTACCTATACCCATATATTACCTTAGGTCTGATTGCCTATACAGATTTTCTCTGTTTTCAAAACAGTCTTGATAGTCTTCAGATTTGTTAGCAAAACCAACTAACCAAATCAAGAAAACACAGCTCAGATCTAACACTCCCTTGCTCCTTGTTTAACCAAAGGGAATACAAAACTCCCCCTGATAGCCAAAGTTTTCTGTGGTCTCAAGGAACAACCAGAGGCTGCCTTCATGTGCTCAGGCCCTGACCTGCACTCAGCCTGCCCAGAGACTGCCTGAAGACCAATTCCACTCGAAATCCTGAGCAGTTCTTTACAACAGTCCCCGTTCCCAACCCCCTCCGCCCTCCAGAACCCGTCCTGAGTGACCTCCCCAAAGGCAGGCTCCTCGGGCCCCCCAGCCTCCACCAGACTCTCGTTCCCATTCCCATTTCCTTCCCTCAAGGCCCTTCCTCCTGTGCTTCCCATTGTTTCCGTTGTTGGGAAACACCATTCCATCTCTGCCTCTTTATGGAATGTTCTCTATCCCTCTCCTCCATGATCCGCTGCCCTTGTAAACCCACTCAGTCCAACACATATTTACAGAGTGCCTACTCTCTACTCTACTCACTCAGTATTTGAGACACATGGGGGAGAGACACATGGGTGAACGAGACCAAGGCCCTGCCTTGGGGAGGTTCTACACTAGGACAGAGAGACAGGGAGGACAAGTAAGTCAGGTTCTGGTTCTGATAACTTTTAGGAAGATGACAAGATAAGGTAAAGTTATAAAGGGCAACTGGGATGGGATGTCCCATTAGACCATCACTACTAGCACTTTCTATCATGACGGAGATGTTCTAGATCTGTGCTAACATGAAAGCCACTAGCTACATATGGCTATGGAACACTTAAAATATGGTCAGTGTGACTGAGAAACTGAATTTTTTAAATCTTTATTTATTTTTGAGGAAGAGAGAGACAGAGTACCAGCAGGGGAGGGGCAGAGAGAGAGGGAGACAACAGAATCAGAAAACAGGCTCCAGGCTCTGGGCTGTCAGCACAGAGCCTGATGCGGGGCTCAGACTCACAAAACACAAGTTCATGACCTGAAGTCAGATGCTTAGCCGTCTGAGCCACCCAAGAATCCCAAGAAACTGAATTTTTAATTTAATTTTAATAGCCACACTTGACTAGTAGCTTCTAGTAAAAAATCCCGAGATTACTTTTATAGAAAGACAGAAAGAAGCGTCTTCATGGAGGATCTGATACCTTTTTTAAAAAGTGGGTTTTCACCAGGCCCATGGGAAAATAGGGGAGGGGTTAAGTGGACATCCTAAGTGGAAGTAAAGGCATGAGGCACATAACCATTTGGTGTACTTAGTGCTACAGACACAGCAGAAAGCTGCAAGTGTTTGGGTATAGCAAGAACATAGGATTCAAGGAGGAACATGGCGGGGCACCTGGGTGGCTCAGTCGCCTAAACATCTGACTTCAGTGCAGGTCATGATATTGCAGTTTGTGAGTTCGAGCCCCGTGTCAGGCTCTGTGCTGACAGCTCAGAGCCTGGAGCCTGCTTCAGATTCTGTGTCTCCCTCTCTCTCTCTCTGCCCCTCCACCACTCATGCTCTGTCTCTCTCTCTCTCTCAAAAATAAATAAACATTTTTTAAAAACAAGGAGGAACATGGCTGCAGAGAAGAACAGGGGCCACCTGGACATTATCTGGCAGGCAGCAGAGTGTCACTAAAGCAGGAAAAGAACACAGCCTTCTACAAGTTTAGAAGAGACTCTTCAGGGGCGTCTGGGTGGCTCGGTTGGTTGTCTGACTCTTGATTTCAGCTCAGGTCATGATCTCACAGTTCGTGAGTTCAAGCCCCACATTGGGCTCTGCGCTGATAGCGTGGAGCCTGCTTGGGATTCTCTGCATTTCTCTCTCTCTCTCTCTCTCTCTCTCTCTCTCTCTCTCTCTCTCTCAAAAATGAATAAATAAACTTAGAAAGAAGGAGAATCTTCACAGCAGATTGGAGGATGGATCACGACCTGGTGAGAGGAGAGGTAAGGAAACCAGTTAGGAGGCACCTGCAGCAGCCAGGCCAGAGATTCGCCACCGGGAACACCGGAGGAGAATGCGGTTTGGGAAAACAGACGATGGCCCTGTTCTGAGCAGAGTGTATTTGAAGTACACCCCATGGAACTTGTAGGTAGACACGTCTAATAGGCAAGGGGATAGATGCATCCAGTGTCCGGGGAAGGAGACTAAGTGGCAGCTTGAGATCTGGGCACCATCAGCACAGAGGTGAACACTGGGAGTAGATGAGATCCCTCGGGGTAGGGGGATGAAATAAGAGAAGAAGGACAGGAGAGCCACACTAACAGCGGAGGGCCAGCAGAGGGGCTGGGCAAGCAGACAGACCCAACAGTCCCGTCCACCCAAGGGCAGGTTGTCAGATCAGACACAACCACGCACTGGGCTGAAGTGTATACATTTCAGACCTGCTGTGACAGAGTCAACCCTGTTAGAAGTGGGCTCACAAAGGGTCTAGCACATGCATATATTCCCACTTCTCTCTCCAAATTTTCTTTCTCCATGCTTGTATTCACATCTCTTGATCACAGAATCTTTGTTTTTTAATGTTTATTTACTTTTTGAGAGAGAGAGAAAGAGAGAGAGTGAAAACGGGGTAGAGGCAGAGAGAGAGGGAGACACAGAATCCAAAGCAGGCTCCAGGCTCAGAGCTGTCAGCACAGAGCTGATGCGAGGCTCGAACTCATGAACCGCGAGATCATGACCTGGGCCAAAGTCGGATACGTAACTGAGTCACCCAGGCGCCCCGGTCACAGAATCTTAAGGTTAAAAATTCTTTAAAGGTCTTCCAGCCAAACCTTCCAACAAAACCAGTTCACACACTCCCCACAAAACATGCCTCATGCCCTCCCAGCCCTGCTGCTTTTTTTTTTTTTTTATGTTTGTTTGTTTAGAAAAGAACTCATGCAAGCAGTGGTGGGGGTGTGGAGGAGGGGGGTGCGCTGATAGTGAGGGAGAGAGCCTGACATGGGCCTGCATTCCCACAAACCGTGAGGTCGTGACCTGAGCCGAAGTCAAGAGTCAGATGCTTAACTGACTGAGCCACGCAGACGCCCCTCCCATCTCTACTTCTAAAGGGTCTTCACACCGCCTTCTTCCAGGCCCAGCTCCAAACCCATACTTAGCCCTCCCACCCCATGCCTCTGGTCATTCTCCACAGTGAGAGACATGTGCTGACAGTGCGGAGCCTGCTTGGGATTCTCCCTCCCTCTATCTCAGCACCGCCCCCCATGCTTGCATGAGTTCTTTTCAAGATAAATAAACATTTTTTTTAAAAAGCAGTAGAGCTGGGAGGGCATGAGGCATGTTTTGGGGGGAATGTGTGAACTGGTTTTGTTGGAGGGTCTGGCTGGAGGACCTTTGAGGTATACAATGCATATGTCATCCAGCACATCCTGCGTGTACTGCCCCGTGTAGTCATTCTATGCCTGGGTCCTGGGTCCAGTTGGACTCTACTCCTAAGAGTATTAGCTACCATATATCAAGCTCTTACTGTGTGTCAGACTCAGCGATACGTGCTTTTTCATTATCTGATTCAGCAAGTAACACTTACCGGTTGAATAGATGCTATTATTACCCCCAGTTTGCAAAACAGAAAATGGATACCCAGAAAGGTTGTAGAACTTACCCAAAACTCAGAGCCAAAGAATGGCCCAGGTGCGGTGTGAGCCTAGACAGTCCAACCTCAGCATGCCAAATGACCATCACATACATTCTTACTGCTTTGCATTTTCACTGCTTTGCCCACAACAGAGAAATCATGATCTGTACTTTTAATTTTTTTTTTTATTATTTATTTTTGGGAGAGAGAGAGAGAGACAGCATGAGCAGGGGAGGGTCAGAGAGGGATCTCTCTCTACAGAATCTGAAGCAGGCTCCAGGCTCTGAGCTAGCTGTCAGTACACAGCCTGATGCAGGGCTCAAACCTATGAGCCGTGAAATCATGACCTGAGCCAAAGTCGGACGCTTAACCGACTGAGCCACCCAGGCGCCCCAACAGATGTATATTTTTGATGATATTATGAATATAATCTAGTAGAGGTTTAGAGTTTGAAGGGAGTCTTGAATTTATCTTGTTTTACAGATGAAGAAGCCAAGATCCAATAGAGCTGATGAACTACTACGACCTTTATAGAATTTAATCTGACCCAGACCTTGACACAAGTGTGCAAACTAGGGGGCGTCTGGCTGGTTCAGTCAGTAGAGCAAGTGACTCTTGATATCAGGGTTGTGAGCTTGAGCCCCACGTTAAATGTGGAGATTACTTAAAAAAAAAACAAAACCCACAAACCAGAAGTAGAAATGAGCCTAAAACGGTGTTTGCAGCCATGTAAAAGACCTTCAGCCTCTAAGGCCCACCAGATCCATCTGCCCCGGCCCCTTCTCACCAGTCTAGCACGTGGCCAAAATCCCAGGCTCCAGAGTGAGAAACAAGGTTGAATCCTCAGCTCTGCCCCTCCTGAGCTGGCTGGCCTGGAGGAAGTGTCTCAACCTCTGAGCCGCCATCCTCACTGTTCTCTTTGGGCAAGTCACCTCACTCTGGGAACCTCAGCTTCCTCATCTTTAAAATGGGGGTAATACAGCTCACCTGGGAGACTTGCTGTGCGGCCCAGAAGGTGTTTGTAAAAACACTACCTCCGTAGGCTAGTTACGCGGGGTCTTTCTTGTGGTTGGAAGCTTCCTAGGTAACACCCCCCACCCGTTACACACCTTCCATCCTCAGAATGCTTATGTCTAGAAACATATACCAAGAGAAATGACAAGCGGTGTATTTTTTCCCAGGTATCCATATTTCTGAAGGACAAAGTTCAGAATTCCAATGGTCGCTTCGTGTTGCCGGTGTCCGGGCCTGTTCCATGGGGAACTGAAGTTCCCGGACTCATCAGGTGAATTCTCAACGTTAGTCATCAGACCCATGTTTGGGTGCCAGGAGACCAACACGTGGGCCACCACATAGAATGTGCCGAGTCCCTCCCTGCAGTAAAGCACAGCAGTTAGAAGGTCAGGTTCGCACCCCAGCTGGGCCACTTAGCAGACACTTGAGGCCAACCACCCAGTTCTTCAGGACTCACTTCCTCATCTAGGAAACGGTTGCTGTGAGGATGAATAAGATACTAATGCTCTGAAGTGCTTACACGGCACCTGGCACATAACACATCCTTGGTAAATATTATTATTATTACCTCAACCAGTATCTTTATCTCGAAGGAGTGCATGAGTTCCTTTTTGTCCCATAGTACAAAGAATAAAGAAGCCTCCAGGACTGCCCGAGCTTGGAGAACATCCCATCATGTCGTACTTTGTGTTGTAGAATGTTCAACAACAAAGGCAAAGAAGTGAAGAAGGTACAATTCAAGCACGGTGGAAACTACGTCATGGCACCAAAAGAAGGTTCTTTTGAACTGTATGGAGACCGAGTCCTGAAACTGGGAACCAATATGTAAGCAAATCCTCCCTCCCTGAATGATTTCAAGTCTGAGAGCGGTCACTTCATTAAAAAAAACCAGCTTGACTTCCCCTATGAAAACCCCTGCTGACAAGTGAAATAATTTCCCCCCAGATACAATGAATGCAGAGCCCTGACATTTTTCAAGGGCCCCCACGACGCCCAAACATAAGGGAACTCAAGAGGTTGAAAAATAAATCATTTTAAATAGCCACAGAAGAGCACTAGCCAAAACCTCTGTGCCCAGGGAGATCCAGAACAGCGTGGCCTTCACATACTGTTCACGGTTTTTTTTCCTGTAATCTACATTACTTTTCAAGAAGAGCCATCGCCACCTGACTTTGCAGGTATTTTTCTTTGGGAAGCCATGAAATCAGAGTGGCTGATCCCCACTTAGTTATATTCTGTGCTCTCGGCACATTTCTGGATGCTCTTTAATGTCTCGGGATAAAAGTTAATGCGCTATCTTGCTGAGTTAGAAGCAAGTCATTGTAAAAAGGCGGGGCCATGTTTTCACAGTCTTCTGTTGATACCAGGTACAGTATGAACCGGACTGTGGAAACCCATATGTCCAGGGCATCAAAAAACTCAACTTCGCCGTCACAGGTAAGCTTCTGACCCCCCCACCGCCCAACTTATTCATCTTCAGAGCTTATTTCTAGACAGAAAAATCGGGACGGGAGAAGGGTGAAAACTCTAGACTTCAAAGCCAGCCAGTGTTTCCCTCATTGTTTACCATCCTTCCAATCCAGCCTTACAAGTACAAAGGTTTTTAATTGTAGTTTCTCATGAACACTTCCAGTGATCTGACTAATTAGGTAATTTCAGGCTTGGCTCAACCACCATAATTAAGCTGGAGCCACACACCAGGACACGTGAGATGGCATTGTACCAGTGCCACCAGGTCTGTGGCTGCTGAGTCTAGCACTCGTGTGTTCTGATCATTAAACTGGCCCTTCGAAGGGCTGCCCTACATAAAGATGTGGTAGCTCAGTTCAAAATGGGGTTTTAGATTCCCTGAATTCCATCTTTATAAATTTTCACAGAATTAGCTACTATCAAGCTATAGGACAAATCTTGAGATAGTCATGTGGCAAACATTTATTGGATGGTTTCTATGGGCTGGGAATCCAGGGACACAAAGCTGACTTAGGAGAGATGCGCACACAGACCAAGGTGTCGGTATAAGCAAAGGCACCAAAGGACAAGAGAGCACTGTGGTATTTGGAGGAAACTGGGAGGCAGCGTCCTTCCCACATGGCTATATCATAGCGTAGCTGAGGCAGGGTCCTGTGCCAGGACACTGCGGCCTGATTCCAAAGAGGCTTAAGCAATTTGGACTTTGTCTTTTAGGCGAGAGGCAGAGGGGGTTTATCTCAAGCGCGGGAGAAGTCTACTTGAGATACCGGACTGGCGGCAGAGGGACAAAAGAAAGACAGTAGCAGAAGAGGCAGAGCAGGGAGTGGCTGGGTTAGAAGAGCCGGGTTGGAAGGAGGGGTGAGGGTTGAGTGGGGCCAGCCAGCCCAGAGGGAACGGATCCTGGGGGTGTTCACCACAGTCACCACCTGAGGGCAGTGTGGTAGCTCCTATGGAAGGCGTGCCCTTGGACTTGGAGCTTTTGCTGAGGCTCCTTGTAAATTCGATTGACGGAAGAGGAGACAGTGTTCTTCCTCAGCTAGGAGGGAGGTCATCTGAGGAGAATGGGGATCCCTGGGGGCCCTCCACTCATCTTGAAAGTGTGAGAATCTCTGGTTTGCTGCCTTGCTAAGGGGCCTTCTGCTTCTGAGGTGGATTATTTCTGTTTTGGTTAAGCCTGTTTTCTATGCTTCATTTGGACACATTTCTTCCCCAGATCATTTAAGGAGTTATTGTTTTGCCTCATTCCACAATACCGCCCTGGGTCTCTGGGGTCTCGGCAGGAAATGTGATCACCTTCATGTGGCTAAAAATCATGAAATTGTTTCTGCAGGAAAGCATTGCTCCAAACCCTCTTGCTAAAGAAGAACTGAATTTCTTGGCCAGGCTGATGGGAGGGATGGAGATTAAGAAACCCAGTGGCCCTGAGCCAGGATTCCGGTTGAATCTTTTCACCACTGATGAAGAGGAGGAGTACGTTTTAAACCTGTTTCTTACGAGGCATATATAAAAATCCTAAGTAAATGGGGGGTGTAAAAAATGACCACTATAAACCAGTGACACTTAAAATATAGGTGTAAAGGTCACAGAGGAAACACCAGCAAATTCAACAACCTAGTTAAAGAAGAATCCACCAGGGGCACCTGGGTGGCTCAGTCAGTTACGCATCTGTCTGACTCTTGATCTAGGGTCAGGTCATGATCTTGCGGTTGGTGAGATTGAGATCTCCACTCAGATCATGGTCTCATGATTTAGGAGATAGAGTCCTACATAGGGCTCTGCGCTGACAGCACGGAGAGAGTATTCTCTCTCTCCCTCTCTCTCTGCCTCTCCTCTGCTCTCTCCCCCTCTCTCTTCCTCTCCTCTCGCTCTCAAAATAAGTAAATAAGCTTTCAAATAAAGAAGAAGAATCCACCAGTATTAAATAGCTTGAATCTTCTGGATTCATTCAAGAAATAGTTCTAATGTCTTACATAGCTGAACCAGAAGTATTGGAAGTCAAGATAACCATAGTAAGAAACATCTGTTAAGAAACCAGAGGGAAGTCAGAGCATGATGTCTTTGGGATACGGCAGTCTCCTCCAAAACCAGAAGGGAGAGTGACCCACCCAGATTTATACAAAGCTTTAGTTTGTAGAGCACATGTACATCGTTATGTCATGTGATCCGCCTTGCAACCGAATATTTGGGGTGGGAGTTGCCCCCTGCTCCCATTAAACTAACTTCTTCTGTGTACTTCTGTGTGAGAGTCGCTCTGGTGAGTGCTGGGGACAAAGACGGAGAGTAAGACCTAGAGCCTGGCCTCAGGAGCACGCAGGGTAGGAGGAGAGTGCACGCAGACACAAGTTAGTTCAATGCCGATTCATAAATGGAGGACGTAGTGATTGACTTTGCACCAGCAGATGAAGGGAGTTGGCATCTGGGCTTGGTCTTGGAGTTTGCCAAGCAGAGGAAGGGGAAAAACATTCTGGCCAAGTTCAGTACATGCAAAGGCACAGAGACATACATGGACTTGACTTTCTGGAGCATAGGGTGCACTGCTTGGGGATAGGGCAGACAGAAAGCTGAAGGGAAGGGCAGAAGGTGAGGCAGAAAAACTTGGCTTCCAAGTTATCAAACGCCAGTGTGCCACGCTGGCAGGGAGAAAACCCTAACCTTTGGCCCATGTCTCCACTCTCTCATACAGACAGGCAGCGCTAACCAGGCCAGAAGAGTTATCCTACGAAGTCATCAACATCCAAGCTACTCAGGTGTGTGCGGGCGATTGCACGAGCCAAGCGTTAGTCCCCTCCTCACCTCCTAATAACCTTGAACTTCACTGGCCCTCCCTTCTCTCTAATCAGCATGTATCTAGAGTCCCTAGTCTGACAGTCAGGGGAGGAACTGACCTGTGACACAGCGGCAGGATGAAAATTAAACACCGAGTGCACAGGGAGGCAGTCGTGCCCACACAGCCCCTTCACTGCCTTCCCCTCGTGTTTCTCCGACAGGACCAGCAAAGGAACGAAGAGCTGGCTCGCATCATGGGGGAGCTGGAGGTCACGGACCAGCCGAGGCAGAGCGCCAGCAAGGGGGAGGACTTGCTTGCCATGATGGATGAGCTATAGCTGCACCAGCCCGGGACCCTTGGCACCCTGTGGGGCGGGCTCCCCATAAGGACCCCCGGGTGCCCTGGAGGACAACACAATGCCGCTAGTTTTCTGTGGAGTGAGCAGGTGCCTCCCATTCCCGTCTGTGTTGTAACGAACTACGCAAGCCTCCCTCAAGGAGCAGTGTCTGGAAGGCACACACATACCCATGTTCTCGGCAAAATATATTCTGGTTTTTAAATCAGACCTTCTCCATTTTCTTCTGGTTTTATGGCAACCACCTAAAGCATCCTGGGCCATAATTTCAAGCCCCACAGTCGGGAAGGGGGCGCGCCTGTTGCTGCTCTGAGTTGCAGCTTTCCTGTGGACACCTGTGGCTCACAGACGCCTGGGAATCGACCCGAAACCTCAGAGCGTCCTGGGATGGACTCTGCCTCGTAAGTGACTTTGAAGTAGGTGGGAAAGGCCACCTGGGCCCAGCTGAGGCAGTCCTCCTCTGCCTGGCACGCCGGGAGCTGTAACCTCAGAAGCAGGGTAAGTAAGGCCGGGACAGGGACCACGCAACTGGGCCCCACACAGAGTATGTGGGCGTCTCCCGTATGGAAGTGCGTGCCAAGGACATAGTTTGCTGGGTATGTACGCTTCACCCCCGAGTCCTCCTCTGCCGCTTAGTGTCCTTGCCCTCTAAAGACCCCCAGCACGACGTGCCGTGGCCTCCATCTCCGCTTCACCACCCGTGGCTGGGCGGAGGCTTGAGTGAGTGGGATACGTGGGAGGCACACATGGTGTGCCACTTTCCCTTCCATGTAGCAGATGAGTTACTTCCCTTGGCGGGATGCCAAGTCTAATTAAGATCCATGTAAAGTATCTCAGGCCAGGGCAGCCCTAATTGCTTCAAGGAAGGAGCATTAGCCCTCCACCACAGGCTCACTCTGGACTGAGTAACTGGCAGGCTCAGAGTCAGCCAGCATCCAGAGGTCAAGGTCCATTCAGTTCCATGGAAGAAATTCCCAGAACGGCAGAAGGCAAAAGAGAAATGGAGCTGAGCTGGTCACTGCCTGAGATCGAGCCAGCCACAGGGACCCCCTGACCCCTCACACTGTGGCAAGAGTGGAGGCAGACATAGTTCTGGAATGTCAGGGGCAGGGAAGCCGTCCTGAGCCTAAGGCACAGCACTTGGATACAGAAAGATAAATCACCAAATGGACTTAAGCTGCTTCCCACCAACAACAGTTACACTTCCTTACCTGCAGAACCCCCCAGAAGGTCTCTTGGGGAGAAGCATATCATGCTGTAGGCTGCTTGTTACCGCTTACAAAGAGCCCTCTGTTTTAGCCTCTTTTAAACGCTCTGGCCACCAGCTGGGGTGGCCTGAAGGGGTGACAGATGAAGGGGAAGGCTCCTTCCTGTCCTGGGCCAGGCTCCCACCTCACTGCCACCAACCCAAGCTCCACTGCACGCTCCAGACCTGTCCTGGGGCCCTGGAGGTGGGCCACCAGCTGCCGACACGCAGCCTCCTCCCTTCACCTCTCGCAGAGCCGTGCAGGTGACTTCAGACGTGTCTGTTCCCTCAATAAACAAACAAGATACAGATCTCCGGTGGGGCAGCCTTGTGATGAGGCAACCCTTGCCTTGCATGTCTCTCGACTTGCACAGCTATTGAGAAAAACAAGTTCACTTGCATGGTGGTTGAGAACATGCCGAGAAAGCAGGGGAGGCAGGAGGAGGCAAAGAAAACAGAAGACAGGAACTGATGGGCCAAGAGTGTGGACTGAGCACTAGCAACCCACCAGTGTTCATTTAAACCAGGCCCCGTGTCTGAGGGTGTCCTAGCACAATATTCAGTGTGCCTCAGGGGAAGGCATCCGTGGGCAGAGTCGGGACACTGGGCTGTGGCCCCATCCCTGCCTCAAACTCACCGTGGCCTCTTGGGCACTCACTCTCACTGAGCCCCAGCTCCCTCATCTAGAAGAAAAACAACTGGTTTGCTGGCTTCAAGCCCACTCACCCAGGTGAGGTGCTGAGTTTACAGACTCCTCGGCCCTTCCCAGGCAGGAGCTGAGAACAGGGATCAATACATATGCCACCCCCGACTCCGGACTCTGGGGGTAGATCTGCTCTTTCCGCTCCTTCTGTGACTGTCATTTTCTCGGCTGAGCTTCAGCCTGGTCCACTCCTGTTCATATAGTGTCGGAATGCCCTACAGATGAGTAAGGCAAAGGTCTAGAACCGTCTTCTGAACGAAAGGTCTTCATTTATTTTTAAAAATTTTTTTGATGTTTACTTATTTTTGAGACAGAGCATGAGTAGGGAGGGGCAGAGAAAGAGGGAGACACAGAATCCGAAGCAGGCTCCAGGCTCTGAGCTGTCAGCACAGAGCCCAGTGCGGGGCTTGAACCCATAAACTGCGAGATCATGATCTAAACTGAAGTCAGACGCTTAACTGAGCCACCCAGGCACCCCTGAACACCTTTAATGGCTCCCGAAGAAAGATGTAAAAAGTAACAGTGAAAGGGGCAAAAAAGGGTGGGAAAGAGCATTTAGCTCTCAGGTCTAAGAGGAAAACCACCTCACGTGGTCCACGTGAGGACCTAACAATTCTTAAAGGTAAACTCACTTTCTCCAACCCCAGCATGGTACCCAGATCCCGGAGATCCCCAGGTCTAAATAAGGTCACATTCCTGCAACCACTTGCACCTGGTTTGTGGCCGGTTTACATCCAGGAGAGAGGCCAACTTAAGCCACGTGAAACCACAGAAAGAGACATGCAAATTTTAGAAACTACACCAGTTTACCATCATGCCTAATCATTGAGACCCAAATTAAAATCTGAAAACGAACACCACCTTCACTTATCCCTTAGTCTCTTTGTATCACATCCTGGTCAGCTCCTCTCAGACGCCGCCAAATTCCTGGACAGCTGACCGGAGAGGGGGTCCCAGGGACTGGACTGAGGAAACCCGGTCACGGTCGGATCTTTCCCGCACAGGTTAGTGATTTATATGAAGTGAATTATCAGATCATAACTCACACCTTTCAAATGAGAATTTCAAGATGCATTCCAGGGGCCCAGGGATTGTTTGATAATCTGGATCACTGAATAATTTGACGCTCTCCCCCTCACACACATACACAGTCTTTTCATTTCTGGCCTGTGGTGTCTCTGCTGAGAAAAATAACATTACCTTCTCTGTTACTTCCCCAAACTACACAAAACCCTAACTGCATTAGGCCCGGAGAAGCCATACAGCTGGCACAGCCGCAGATGAGCCGGGGGCGGGCCCTGGACCCCTAAGCCCTGGACATGAGCTTTTGCCTCAGATTATTCTGGCCTCCTTTGTCTCTACAAAACTCTCTTTCTTTTGAAACGGTGGGGCTATTGTTTTTTTAGGTTTTCAAGGGGGAAGTCATGATGTCAGCCCAGGACCTTTGACACGGGTTTTCTCGATGTCCCAAAGACCTCCGGACCTGTGACAACTGCTTCCTGTGCCTTCCCTCGTCCCCACTTCAGCATGTCTTCCATCCATGCCCTCCTCCCCTCAGTCACACCAGCCTTCTTTCTGCACCTCAGACGTGGGTCTGAATGGCTGCTGAGGACACACACCCAGCCCAGCAGCTCCCCCCCACCCTGGGCCTCTGCCTCTCCAGGCCAGCCTAGTCCCTCTGGGCCGGCACTCCAGGCTTCCTGGCCAACTCCCCTCCCTTCCTGTCACCACACAGACCCCTTCTCCCTTCTCCCCTTCTCCAGACTCTGCCCACTCCGCGAGGTGCCATGGCCCTCTCTCCTCCCCATTCCCCTTGGCCTTTGGAAGGCTCCTGGCCCTGCTAAACTCCATTTGCTTCTGGGGCACCTGGGGTGGCTCAGTTAGTTAAGTGTCAGACTTCGGCTCAGATCATGATCTCACGGTTTGTGGGTTCAAGCCCCGCGTCAGGCTCTGTGCTGACAGCTCAGCGCCTGGAGCCTATCTTCGGATTCTGTGTTTCCTCTCTCTGACCAACCCCTGCTCACGCTGTCTCTGTCTCTTTCTGTCTCTCAAAAATAAATAAAAAACATTTAAAAATTTTTTTAAAAACTCTCCATTTGCTTCCTAAAATTCTCTCCCCTTTGGCCTCAGTGGCTCACATCCTACTTTCTGACCACACTTCCCCTCTCCCCATCAGCGGCTCGATGTTGCCGTGGTCTGTCAAAATGGCCAGGTCAATTGTCAGATGACCCCAGTTTCACCCTTAGCCTTTCTCCTCATCCCTCACGCTCCCCCCCCCCACCGCCTCTCAGACCACAGGCTCTCCTGCACCCCCTCAGCACCCAGTCTTCATTCTTCTGACAAGTGTTTGCCTTTCTTTCAGAGGCCATTACTCTCAACTCTTACTACTGACTCACAAATCTCTGTGACACACACCCCCCTCGCCTCGGCTCGGCTGCGGTTCACTTTCCCCGAGATCTTCCACATCACCTCACAACTCGGTGTCCAACACTGACGTCATCTTCACCTATTAGGTACATTTACTTCACTTTGTTGGGGTTTTTTTTTTTATGTTTATCTGTTTTTTGAGAGAGAAAGACAGAGTCCAAGCAGGGGAAGGGCAGAGAGAGAGGGAGACACAGAATCCGAAGATAGGCTCCAGGCGCTGAGCTGTCAGCACAGAGCCTGACGCGGGGCTTGAACCCACAAACCGTGAGATCATGATCTGAGCTGAAGTCTGACACTTAACCAACTGAGCCACCCCAGGTGCCCCATACTTACTTCACTTTAAAAAGGCATAAAGAAATTTCTAAAATTAAATATGATACAGAATAGGACAGTTTTCCATAGAAAAGAACTAGAAGCCATGAGTAGAAGTTACCAAAAACAATAGAGTCCAACGCCCGGCAGCAAAATGAGCCCATAATCACTGGTGCATCTTCTGAGCACCGTAGAGGGGGTTTGGGGCACTGGGTGCTGAGTTGGAGCAGGGCACCTGGGGATCGCCTGCTTGGGATCCTGTGATTCTCCAACAATCGGAAACTGAACTGTTAACAGCTCATCTAAAGGGAACACAGGAATTCAAGGCTCCTGAAATGAACTCAATTCAAGTGGGCCTGGTACTGGTCTAGGTTTTGGGTTGCAAAAAATTGAAACCAATTCTGGCTACTTAAGTAGAGAAGGAATCTAGTTACAGGGCTCCAGGCACTCACAGTTGTCAGGAAGACTGAAGAACCAGGAGAAAACAGCCAGGAACCAAGGGAGGGCAGGCAGCCTAGGAAAGGACTCCGGCACCAGCAGCAACCCCAGGAATGAGGCCTGGGTGCTGACACCAGGATGGAGCCTAAATAAGGGAGAAAGTTTCTCCTTATAAACAAGGAGACCATCAGTGATCCCCACCAGAGAAGTCAGTGGCATCTTAGAAGCAGAAGCCAGATCACAGTGAGTTCAGCCCTCAGGACAGAGTAGCGATTCGCAAACTTTTTGAAGTATGACATTGAGATTAAATTGTGATATTAATTCATTGTAAAATAACAATAATAGACCCATTAACATATTTTTGTATAAAAATGACTATGTTCTGGGCGGGGGGTTTGGATGGCTCAGTCCTTTAAGTGTCAGCCCCTTGATTTCAACTCAGGTCATGTTCTCACAGTTTGTGAGATCAAGCCCCACGTCAGGCTCTATGCTGAAAGCACGGAGCCTGCTTGAGATTCTCTCTCTCTCATCCTCTCTCTCTCTCAAAAATAAATTCATTAATTAAAAATAATTTTTAACCATATTTTCCAGAAAAAACTTGATGAGCAGAGTCACATTGTGCTGTATTCTTGCAAATCTCTATACTGCCTGTCACAACAGACGTCAGATTTTCATACGGGCTTCTGCATTCAGTCCCTTGCAATACATTGTTTTGCTTGATGTACATGCAGAAAATCCAGCCTTGACAAGATAGGAAGTTGGACAAAGGACTACACTTGGAGAACCACAGGTGTAGAGGCCTCCTTGAGAAGTTCCTTGCTGGAAGGTTAGGAGAACCGAGAGCAGCTTGCGTGGAGGAGAAAGGCGGTTCCTAGTTTTAGGACGAGAGAGACCAATTGTGATCCTCAGAGACCAACTGTGATCCTCAGGAGAAGGGGAAGGCCCCTGGGGGGTGGGGTGGGGGCTGGAAATCAATGAATGAGAGAGTGAAGGTCTGAGTGCTCTCATTTATCAATGAAGGTCAATTCTCTGACATGGACATCCTTTTTTTTCTAATGGGGAAATTAAGGCTTTTACCAAGTGACCTCTGAAAAATTTAAATCAGATCATGTCACCCCACGCTGATACCCCATACTGCACTCCTAGAAATACATGAAGAAACTGAGGCACAAAAAGGAAAGTTAACTTGTAGAAAGTCAGTTAGCAGAGAGATTTTAAGCCAGGTACTGCCGCCTAAGCCTACACTCCTAACCAGTAAATCCAAACCCCTTACCTTGGCTTACAAAGCCTTCAGTGCTGGGCCTCTTGGTATACCACTCTCCTGTCTTACTGGCTTTTCCGTTCTTCCAAACTGGCGAGCGCCATTTCCCCCCAGGTCCTTTGCACAAACTGCTCCTTCTAATTGAAGTGCTCGTCTCCTAGTTTTCACAGGGTTGGCTTCTTGTCATTGATCTCAGCTCAAACCTCACCTTCTCAGGACACCCCTGACCTTCCGATAAGAAGCCACCCTATTTTAATTCTCTGAAGGGCTCTTATAATTTTCTTGTTTGTTTTGTTATGGACGCCCGCCCTCAAGTAGTTTAAGGGTTTCCAGATCAGGGAGCTTGTCTCCTTGGCCACCGCCGTGTGTCCAGAGCCCGGGAGGCAGCCTCAAAAAACATTTGTTGAAATAAAGAATAACTCCCGTGGAGGAGACAACCCAAGACACAGGCCCTGAGTCGCCCGTGAGCGAGCCCGCCGCCCGCGAGGCATGCTGGGGATTGTAGTTCTGGGCGCCCCTGAAGTGGCGCGGGCCGGCGCAGGCCGCGCTCTCTATGCTCCGGGAGGACCGAGCGGCCTGGCTGTTGCCATGGCGTCTCAGTCCCGCCGCGGGAGGGAGGCGGCTCCGCCGGGCGCTCGCTAGCTTCGGCGGCGTAGCCGACCAGGAAGCGGAAGGAATCCGGCGTGGTGGGTCCGGGACCCCGGGGCCGAGTGCGGGGGCGCCCGGAACCCCGGAGAGCGGCGGGGAGCGGGGGAAGCGCTTCCTTCCTGACTTGCCGAGTAGAACCCATCTCCCCACGCCCACCCCCACTGCCTCGTGAGTAAAGGCCCTCGCCATCCCCGATTTCCCGATGGGCCAACTGGCTTGACGAAGCTAAGCGGCTTCCTCAAGGTCGCCCTCCCGGGAAGTGGCAGAGCCCCCATCCTATAGCCCAGGACTGCCTCGTTGCAGTCACCGGGCAGCTCTGACCCTCGCTTCATTCTAATGAAGCCTGCATGGGGGGTCGTTACACACCCCCGGCCCAGCGTCCAGTGCCCCCATCGGTGGTGTGATCTGGCTGCCACACTTGATGCAGCCCTGCACAGCCCGGCGGGGTTTGAGTGAGGTCGTCAGCAGGAAAGCCCCCACCACCTTCCACTCAGGGTCTGAAAAGAGGGGATAGATGAGACAGCCACATTAATACATCATTAGGGCGTTTTGAAAGCAAAATACGTTCCGTGAGATTCTGTTAGCCTCGTTTAACCTGTGGCTTCGTAGATGTGGAAACAGGTTCAGAGACATGAAGTAACTACCCTTGGTTTACAGAGTTTGTAGGTGGAGTGAGGATTCCAACCTATTTTTCTCTGCCTTCAAAACCTACGTGTTTTGTATGCTGCCATGTTGTTGTTGTATTTTCAGTTTACCTAAATTTCTACTTATATGGTGGCTGCATTCTGGGAGCACAGGCCCCAGACCAGCAAGGTCACTGTTAAATTGAGAACGTGTTAGAAATGAACATTCTTGGGCTCCACCTCAGACCTATTAAGTTTGAAACTGAGCCAGGGTGAGGAGGACCAAGCATTCCATTTTAATATGTCCTCAGTGATTCTGATACACGCATTTGAGAACTTCTGGTGATTTGTGCAGGGGTCATGATAAAGTGCAGATTCTTTCCATAGGTCTGGGGGACAGACCAGAGATTCTGCATATTCCTAACACGTGTCTGGCTGATGCCAAAAGTGCCAGCCCACAGACCATAGTTTGAGTGGCAAGGGTGTGAACCACATTTAGAGCAGCGGTTCTCAAACTTGGATGCACATGCGAATCACTTGGGGAGCTTTTAAAAAGAGGCTTCCTGGACCCCCGCCCCTGACCAAATGAATCAGAACCTCTGGGGCGTGCCGCGGGTAAAAACTCACAAGGTGATTCTAACCTTCTGGGAGAATTCAGAAGTACTGGTATAGGGTGTGGAGTCAGGCAGTCAAAGAGTTGAATCCCGGCACCTCCACTTACCAACTGTGTGACCTAGGCAAGTCACGTAACCTCTCTTGATCATATTTTCTGTATTTATAAAATGAGCAAGAGTAATTCTTGGCTTGCCTGGTAGCAGGAGGATTCTGTGAGATGTGTACGTAAAGCACATGGCCTCGAAGGGTGTTCCACGGCCACAGAAGCTGGGGAGGGAGGCAGACTCGGAGAAGCCTGCGCCGGGAACTGTGTGCTAGGGCCTGGTGGAGGGGAGCTGGAGATTGTGACCCCTCGCCTGCTACAGCTCCTGTCCAACCAACTGTCCCTGTGCTCTCCCTCCCGCAGCCCACAGCCTTCGGTGCGGAAGAATGGCAGTGAGCCACTCCGTGAAGGAGCGCACCATCTCTGAGAACAGCCTGATTATCCTGCTGCAGGGCCTCCAGGGCCAGGTAACCACTGTGGACCTTCGCGACGAGAGCGTGGCCCGTGGACGCATTGACAACGTCGATGCTTTCATGAACATCCGCCTGGCCAACGTCACCTACACCGACCGCTGGGGGCATCAGGTCGAGCTGGATGACCTCTTCGTGACAGGCCGTAATGTCCGTTACGTCCACATCCCAGATGATGTGAACATCACGGCGACCATCGAGCAGCAGCTGCAGCTCATCCACCGGGTGCGCAACTTCGGCAGCAAGGGCCAAGGGCGGCGGGAATTTCCCTCCAAGAAGTATAAATGAGCCCACTCATCAGCAAGCCCCCGTCGCCACTCAAGTTCGTCCAAAGTTCTACTGAGCCAACCTCCAACCACCCCTCCCTGCCCAGGGCCCAGAGAGAGAGGAGGGCCGGCCCAGAAACTGGTGTCTCTGACAGACACCCCTATCAGAGCTGCCTTTCACTGGGTCCCATCTTCTAGACTCACCCTGGGGTCCTGTCTCTCTGTCTGTGACCTTGGGGTAGGGGACATTGATCACCTTGTGGTCATTTGCATCGGAATCTGATCTACTGATTTAGGGAATTTGCCAAGTAGTATTCAGCCCTCTCCCAGTGAGAGAGTTACCAAGTGTACTTAGCCCGAGCCACCCCTCACTGTTCCCGTTTCCCACAGTTGTGTTTGCTTTCTCATAAAACTTGGATACAAACAAGTCGATGCCTCATGCCTCCTCTGACATGTGCTGGGCTCCATGTCGTCCTGCGTAGCAGGGCAGTGACCTCACACTTGGCAGCAGATCACAGTCACCTGTCCCACCATCAGCTCAGATTGAATTGGTATGGGGTGTAGCGTGGGCATTGGGCTCTTTTCCTTTTTGAACTTTCTCGGGTGATACTAACAAGCAGCAGATTTTGAGAATAGTAGGCGAGCGCTTCAGTCTGGCCACGTGGAAGGTGGATTCCCTGTTGAAGAGTCTGTTCGTCCTATTGCTCTTTCCTGAGGTAGAGAGGTTGAGGGATTCCTGGGCCCTCCCCTCAAGTGTGGGAGCTCAGCCAACTGCAAGAAACCAGGCTCCAGTTCTGAGAGTTTTGGGGTCCTCAGGGAAGAAGAGGTGCTCAGGGGTGGAACCCAAGTCTCTGTCGTAGCTGCCTCGAGGCCACACCAGCATGCCCACGGGCAAACAACCATGGCAGTTAAAGTGCCTGTGTCCTCATCAGATGTCCACAGAGCAGCTGCCGTGTGCCAGGCTTTCTGCTGAGCACATATTGTCGAATGAGATTTGGTCCCTTCCAAAGGAGGGCTCATGGTCTAGTGGAGGAGGCGGTCCAGAACCACGAGATGAAATCCAGTCTGAGAACTTGCTGCATTAGAGTCTTGAGTAAGGCAGGGCCTTGGACCTTAAGATGCTTTTATTTCTTGAGGGGGACTTGAGAGGAGCGTTCACTGGGGCACTAGCAGCCCAAGGTCCCCGCATTCACACTCTCATCCGACGTGAACCAGAGTATTGTCCTATAGGTTGTCCTTGGACCGTCTCATCAGAACCAACTGGGATGTGTCTAGAAAAGCCAGTTTCCTGGCTCCCCCTTCCCCAGATATGAACCAGAATCTGGAACCCAGGAATCTGCCTCATTAACCTCCACAGAGCCACCCACCAGGATTCTTTTGAATACTGTGTATTTCATTGCCTAGAGGTCCCAGAAGTCCCTAAGACTTTGACCTTTGGTTTCTGTAGAGAACAGTGGGACCTAGCAGGGAGAAAACAACTGAGTTTCCAGGCCCCTCTGACAGCTAGAGTTAAGGGAAGCGACGCCATAGGGTGACTGCTGCTACGAGAAACCAGAGGCCAGGCACCGAAGGGAGGTCCTCACTATGGAAATGGCTGTGCACTTTGGGAAGTGGGAGTGGGGGGCCACCCCGCCAGGAGTAATGAACTGGCGAGGAGACCCACTGTGGCCTCCACTGCAGACATTTTCCACTGTCTGCAAATGTTTCCAAACTTGAAGAGGGCTCATGCCAGGAGTTTGGCCTGGAGATGAAGGAGAGCTCCAGCTTTTTTAATTGGTGTGCCAGGGGCCTGTGCAGAGCCAGGGGGAGCCCCCAGGCCAGGGAGGGAAGTGGTAAGGTCAGCAAGGACAGCTGAGAAGAGGGGCTAGGACCGAAGCACTCCGTCTGTTCCATAAGCATCGGCCCCAGCCCCAGATGGGCTCTGTGTCATCCCCAGGTGCGGCGCTGGAAGGATAGACCAGAAGGAGGGGAAGTAGGCCCGCTGAGACACACTCGTGCTGAGCCCC
Source organism: Suricata suricatta (assembly GCF_006229205.1). NCBI lineage: Eukaryota > Metazoa > Chordata > Mammalia > Carnivora > Herpestidae > Suricata > Suricata suricatta. The sequence goes on from NC_043707.1 coordinate 114,542,862, forward strand.
TGGGATAGAGCACAGCGAGGGCTTCAAGCCCCAAGGACATGGGTCTTCCGGTGTCTGGTCCTGGATTGTTGGGGGGACGGCTGCCAGAGGCCCAGGAAGGCTGGAGGGAGCTCTGTGCCCACTGGCCTGTGGCAAGCCAGAATTCCCTGACTGCTGTGCACCCTCCGTGGCACAGGTATCGCTAGTGACAGTGCTAGCTACTGAGGGAACATCAAGATGGACAAGGGTCCTGCCCTCAGGAAGTGACATTCTGGACGGGGAATAAAGAAAAAAAGTAAAAATTCCTACAGATGTCATGAAGGAACTAAACAGGGTACTTGAGAGAGAACACGGAGGTGGTTTTATTTTGGAAAGAATGGACTGAAGAAGCGAAATGTAAACCGAGGAGACTGCCATTTCAAGAGCCAAGGGAAGGCAGAGGAAACTGCCAGTGCAAAGGTCCTAGGTGGGAGCGCTTGGGGGCTGGGGGCAAAAACAGCACCGCTGTGACTATCAGAGGGACGAGAGGCAGGTGAAGCTAGGGAAAGGGGACAGGGCTGGTGCATGTGACACCAGGCCTTGTGGGTAAGGTGTGTGGCTGGTTCCAGTTTTCCGTGTGTGACATACAGAACTCGAATTCTTCCTAACTCACCTGAGTTCCTACTTCACCCCGTTCAGCCAGAGTGGCAGAAACTTAACCGCGGTCAATTCAAAGTTCTTGGTTTTCTTGGCACTGGTTGAAAGGGCATTTCCCTTTAATGTGCCCAACATGGGAAAGGTGCTCTGGTCTGATACTTATCCAATACACTAACATCCACTGAGATGCCCTCATTTTCTCCTGTTCCTTTGTCATCAGCCCACTAAGGCTGCCACTGAGTTGCCCCTCCCTGACCCAAAGACCGCTTCAGGAGTAACCCATACCCCTCTCAGCGTTTCAGATTTTGATTCTACTTTCCCCAGGCCATACCAGGCCCAGGAGATCCTTAGGCTCTTGGGTTGATGGGCCCGGTTTGCCCAAAGGCAGTACACAGCTGTTGGTTCAGAGGGTTTGGTTACTTCCTGGCAGTCACCCAGGAAAGGAGCACAATTTGCCGTGCTCCCAAGTCTCTGAGACCCAGCCGACACCTTGCAGCTCAAAGCTGAGGAGAAGGGGCGCCTGGGTGGCTCAGTTGGTTAAGCATCCGACTTCAGTTCAGGTCATGATCGCACGGTTAGTGAGAGCCTCTGTGCTGACAGCTAACTCAGAGCCTGGAGCCTGTCCTCAGATTCTGTATCTCCCTCTCTCTCTCTCCCTCCCCTGCTCACGCTCTCTCTCTCTCTCTCAAAAATAAATAAAACACTAAAAAATTTTTTTAAAAAGGCTGAGGAGAAGCTTGTCTCTTCTCAGGGAGCACCCTAAGTCTCAAGTCTCCCACATCCCCCTTGCTACAGTTTTCTAAATTTGTACATGCACAGAAATTCTTTCCATTCCTCCCTGAAGGCTAGGCTTTTGGAATTCAGAAGCTAAAAATGATTTGTGCATTCTGTTGCATCCTTTGTTTCCTGAAGCAATGAAGGCAGAGTAACCTAAGGATCTGCATAAGGAAAGGAAGGGACACCAAGGAAAAAGTGAAAAACCCATTTCCAAATGTTATCTCCCCCTTGGACGTGGTGTTTTGCTACTCATTGCCTTCGGCCTTTGTTCAAGCATGCACAAACATCAATGTGGGGGGCCCAGCTGATGACTGAGCCCCCAGGAATTATGAGTGCTCAGGTGGGCTGGTAGGTCCCCATCTCGTCCTGCGTTCTTGGAGAGAAGAGTACGGGGTGGGGGGGGTCTCTGTCATTCGGGGTAGTGGACATACTGCTTGAAGTTCAGACCTCCCTGGGCCCATACAAGTGACAGGGCACCGCCGACTCTCAGCTGGATGGGACATGAAGGAGAGATCCAGCTCATTGAGTTCCAGGCTGGCATACTCAGCCAAAGGAGCCCAAGGCAACAGGGGCCCCTTGAGTTCGTGTCAATGTTCCAGAAAGGACCCAGAGAAACAGCACAGAGTATGTGAAGGGTGACCAAGCTGGTGTCTCTCTGCTTCAGCATGGATTTAGCCTGATCACAAGCCCTAGCAGCTGTAAAATGAGGTTATAATCAATAAAAAAGGAAGAGGTGACTCGATATCGGTTTATGGGAGACAAAATCTTATCAGATGGGAGGCTCCTGAGGGAAAATACTAAGAGAAGCTTTGACAGCAAGAATATTGGGAACTACCGATCCAACTCAACTTTGTCATCTTACAGTTGAGGAAACTGAGGCCCAATTTCCTCAGGGGGAAGGGGAAGGGCTCTCCCCAGGTCCCCTGGTGAAGTCAAGAATGGGCATCATAAATAGCTACCACTTGCTGCCTCTGATTGTGGGCCAGGGCCTAGGCCAGGGGCTGCGGGAGGACAGAGCCGTAGCCTGTTTGGTCCCCTCAGACCCCCGCCATCTAGCTCAGTGCTCTGCACATAGCAGGCACACCATAAGTCTTCGTGGAATGGAAGAGTCCTCTCCTTTCATCATTACAAACATTAACAACCTTGGAGGTATATGTTAATAGCCTCATTTTACAGATGAGCCAACAGGCCCAGAGAAGTTAAGTGACTTGCTCAAGATCAAAGAGCCAGTGACCCACACACTGGGGATTTGAACTCAAGCCTGTATGACTCACACTCCATGATCTTAACTACTACACTAGGTTGTTCTGCTTCCCACCACTCCTGACATCACACCGATGGCAAAGATAAGCAGTGTCTCCACTCACCTCAGTGGCGGTACCCACCAGTCATCACGCTGGCACTCAGAACTGGTCTTACCCGGGCCTTGGGGCTTGGCCATAAGGAGAAGCCAGAAGCCAGCAGTGAGTAGGGTTTGCTGGGTTACAGAAGCCTGAGGAGGCTCCTTAGGGTGAAGGTTTCTTCCTCTCCTTCGGTGATAGTCAGATCTGCCTATACCTCGTCAAGCGACCATCTCTGCTGTTGTGACAGGCGTCACTTTGTTATGGCAGTACCATCTGCCAGTATGCCCAAAGTTGGAGAGCCAGCAGGCAGCAGGAGACTATGTCACTGTGTGTGTGTGTGTGTGTGTGTGTGTGTGTGCGTGTATGTATGAGAGAGAGAGAGAGAGACAGCAGTCTCTTCATGTTGGTGGTGTCCTGAAATGAAATGTTTTTCATTTCCTCTGGCTGGCACCTTTTGTTTCTATTCATTACCTCTTCTCCCCTCTTTTTCTTTCTTCTCCTCCTCTTCTTTGTTAAATTCCTGTATTTTGAAGCAGCTGAAAGTCTCTGGGGGGTGGGGATGGTGGTGTCGGCTCCAAGTGATTCATCTAGCTGATAATTAGAGCTCTGGAAAACCCAAAACTCATTCCTGGCAGAGTCAGGGCTTCCGGAATCCCTAGGTTTTTCCCTTTGTCAGACACAAAAGCTGGGGGAAAGGGGGAGCCGTGGTCTGGCCTCCTTGTACCTGACTCAGTACCCAACTTTATGGAAGCCCAGTAACAGAAGTGAGTGTGACCACTCTTACTGTCCAGGTCCTGTGAGAAGCTATTTCCATACTCACTGAATCTTTTCGGTGATCCCGTCAGCTGTTATCCCTATTTTGACAGACTAGGAAGGTCAGGGAAATTAACATGGAGCCACTCAGCTTGTGGGAGATGCAGCAAGGACTCAAATCTATAACCTTTTTGGAATCTGCCATGCGTGGTTCAAATCACAGCCCTGCCACAATTAGCTGGACGGGGGGTTTACTTCCTGTCTCAGAGCTCTAGCTGCTGCATCTGTAAACAGACTCCCAACACTGATGTCTCTAAAGTGCTTAACACAGCATGTAACACAATAGTGGGTGCTGTCTTGATTCCTGCTGTCACATTCCTATCAGCTCTGTAGGCACCAGGCATTCAGAGAGACAAAGAGACGGATACAGGAGAAGGCAGCCAGGGTCACTCACACCACCTCTCATGTCCTGGCGCTGCCTGTGTGGAGATGACAAATGCACATACATGTAAGCGCCTGGCCACACGCCCCTAAGAAAACCCAGCAGTGCACACAGCCTTGGACACATGTGCCCACACGTGGATACAGTGACGTGTCCAGGAGACAGCTGGAAAGACACCCAGGAGTTAAGACAGTCACATGCGGCCAGCAATCTGGCTCACATCTCTGAAACAAAGGAGTGGGGCCATGGTTGTTGGTGCTCCTGCCACTGAGCCCTTCTAGCTGCTTCTGGGTGCCAGAGGAGGGAAGCCAGGCTCTCAGAGGGCCCCAGTGAGTCACCCGCCTGATGCAATCCCTTTAAAGGGCTCATCTGCTGGTGCAAGAAGCTGATTCATGGAGGGCGTGGTTGCTGGAGGAGGAGGAGAAAGGGACCGAAACTGCAGCAGGAGGGACTGAGGCTAGATAGCTGGAATCGTTAATAGGATCTCTTCACTGTAAACCTCCCCGGTCAAGGCTCCAGAGATCTTCAGCCTGAAGCGGGGTTTCTACAAAGGCGAGGTGCCCAGAGGGAAATAAATTGTGAGGGCTGAGACAGGAATTCTGTCATTTTATTGAGCCTAACTGCAGCGCTCTCCGCACAGAGCTCCAGAAACCGAGAAATGGGAATCCAGGAAGAGCCATTTCTCTGACAAAAACACTGCAACTGGCCGACCTTCCAGCTGCGGGAGCCTTCTCCAAACCCAGCAGGGCGAGTGTAGGGCACTCGAGGTCCTGCGGAGTCGGGGCGGGGGCGGTGTCTGCGCCCCAGCCTCACCGCAGGCGTAGATTAGCGGTAAGTACCGCCCCTTTAGTGTCTCAGTCTCCAATCGTTTCACAGGTTTCGGCCCAGAGATCAACCTGAGCCAATCCTCAATCGGATTCCGGCCTCTTGCCTGAAGGCTTCCGCCCATCTTCAAGATGGCGCCCCAATCCGGAGGCCGTGAGGGCCACAGACACTGTCGAGGGGCGGGGTCCGCAGAGAGGGGTGGGGCTGCGGCTCCAGCCGGAGAGGAGGGGGCGGTGCGTCACTTCCGTTGTCAGGTGGCGGCGCTGCAGCCATGGAGGGAGGCGGTGGCGGCGGCGGCGGCGGCTCGGGTGGCTGCGCTGGGAGGCGGCGGTGAGCGGCTCCCACGCCCCCGGCCCGGCCCCGGCCCCCCGGGACGGAGCGCCGAGCAGTCCTGGCTCCGGGCTACGGACTATGGGCGAGCAGCGCTGAGCACCGGGGGAAGGTGAGGGCGGGGGTCCCGGAGTGGTGAGCCAGGCTGGGGGTGCGGGTTGGCGGGGCGGGCCCCAGCGGCTGTGGCGGGACCGGAGTGACAGCCCGAGGACGACCCGGCGCGACAGAAATGGCAACAGTGAACGCCTTCTCCTCTTCTGGGGTCTGCCCTTCCTGGGCGGCGGGGGCGGGGACTGCTGCGAGCGGGGTACCGGGCTCCTCGGGGAGCCTCGGTACCGCCGCAGCTCTAGTAGGTGGGCGCTGCCAGGCTTGTCCGGAGTCATTCGGCCAGTTAGTGAGGGCACCGGCCTTTGAACTAAGCCAGGTTTTCCCCAGGAGGCACCCTGTGTCTCCCCGTGCTTCCCTCCCGATCCCGAGAGGGACTTGAAACTTAGAACGAGTCCCCAGGCGGGCCAGCCAGGGCTTCCTCCAGGAGCCCTCACCCGTCGCTGCTGGGGGAAATTTTCGCTTCGCTGGAGGCGTTCAGATGCGTGGCAGAGCTACCCGCTTGCCAGTGCTACGTTTGGCCGGCCTTTTCCAAGGAGAGAGCACGCCGCTGTGGTCAGTTTCACCTGCAGCGCCGGGTCCGGCCCGCCCATTCCCACGCCACTCGGTCACACCTTCGAGGCAGTGGGTAAGGGCTTTCGGATTTCCGACCTTGCGTTCTCGGCTAACCCCCACTCCCTGGGTTTGATGCCCGTTTGCTGGCGGAAGGAAGAGATGACAGCTGCCTTCGGTGGCAGAGTAGACTTTGCTCTGTTTTAAGTCACGGGAGAAACCGGTTGGCTTGGCTCGGTTTTGAGAGCAGTGGGGAAGAAGGTAGTCACTCTGGGCTGGGCACCTTTCCCTCTTGGCTTAGTTTTGCATGAGATAAGGAAGAGCAGAATATGTAATTGTAAGGCCAAAAGAATTCTTGTTTGTAAACAGTGTTTGTGAGCTGTTCCAGCATTCCTTGATGGCCCTGCTCTGCCAGTGGTTTGTGGAGGTTGCTCTTATTTATTCATTCATTCCCCGCATGACAACAACAGTGCCCTTGCCTGGAGGGTCAAGTACCCTATGGTATGGTGGTGAAGAGTGGGCTTTGGAGCCAGACTTCCTGAGTTCAAATTCTGGCCCTGCATGCAGCTACTAGATGTGTGACAGTAGGCATGTGGTATAAGCTCTCTGTGCCTCAGTGTCCTCATCTGTAAAACAGGGGTGATTCCATAGAGCTGTTGTGGAGGTGTAAGAAGTTAACACACGTTGGGGTGCCTGGCTGGCTCAGTTGGTGGAGGGTGTGATTCTTGATCTTGAAATTGTGAGTTCGAGCCCCACATTCAGTGTAGAAATTACAAAAAATAAAATCTTTAAAGAAAAAAAGTAACGCAGGTAAAACACACAGAACCGTATCTGCCACACGATACATGTTAGCTCTGATTCTTATTTCAAGAAGCTCATGGTCCGGTTAAGGGAGACTGTAAACAAGGAGTTGAAATAAGGTCTAAAAAAAGCTAGTAGCAGCAGGCACAGAGGGCTGTAGGAACCCACCCTGAGTGGGAGGGTCCTGGGAAGACTTGGCAGAAGTGATAACACTGGAGCTGTGTCTAAAAGGATGGAAGTCTTACCCAGCGAGAATGAAGGGATAAGGTGTTCTACTTAGAGAAAGACAAGGACGCACAGAGTTTGGGGTTGGTTTGTTTGCTTTTTTAAAAAATAAAAGCTTTAATTTACTTATTCATTTAAGTAATCTCTCCACCCAACGTGGGGCTCACACTCATGACCCCATATCAAGTGTCACATGCTCTTCAGACTGAGCCCGCCAAGCGCCCCTGCATACACACACAGTTTATTCCAGAAACCTCAGATTGTTCAGTATGGTGGTATGAAAGTTGACATGGTGCAAAGGAAGGCAGTACAGGCTGGCAAGGGAATGCCACGTTACCAAGTTAGGACTTTATGCCAAGGGCAGTGAAAAGGTTTCTGAGCAGAGGAGTGACATGATTGGATCTGTGTTCCCGAGTGATCTCTCTGGAGTTGGTTCCAGCAGAGGAGGGGGGAGCCTAAAGGACTGGAGTTGTCTTTAGAGGCCCCTGCAGGCCTCTGAGTAGGGAGAGTTGGTGCCAGGTTGGGGGATCTTTGCTGAGAAAGCACTGGATGCCATGGGTGGCAGGTGGCAGGCTCCCTGCCTTGCTCTGAGCTTCTCTGCCCAGCACAGAAGTGCCTGGTGCATGTGCCACTCTCTTCCCGGGATTACAGGTCGCATGAGCAGCTGGGGAGGTGAAGCTGCCTTCTCAGAAGGCCTGTTGTAGGGGTGCCATGCTCCCTTGTGCCTTTCATTTGACCTGGGAAGGCAGGAGACTGTGGTCGTTAAGAGCCTATTTGGCTCTGTGATAAGACAGGTCTGAGTTCCAGTCCCAGCCCTGCTGGTCGCTAGAGGTTATGTATTCTCTCCATGGCCAGCCCTCTCATCGTAAAGTGCGGACAGTAAGGCCCCTCCCGAGGAGGGCAGTTGTGAGGATTAAGTAAGACATTGCAGGTTGAACATTTAGCACACACTGAGAAGTACTTGGTGTCATTACAGACCGCAGGAAAGAACTTCCAAGAATTAGTTGGAGCAATTAGTCGCAACTGGAACTGCATCCCATTGAGCTGTCAGAAGTGTCCTGAGGGATCATAAGATCACAGAATTTCATTGTATTCTTTCTGAAAAGGAAATCTGTGGGGAGTTTACCCAGTCTGTATGGGAGCCATGCGGATGATTCAGCTCAGCTCTTTAAAAGAACCATTTTTGGGGGCGCCTGGGTGGTTCAGTTGGTTGAGCGTCCGACTTCAGCTCAGGTCATGATCTCGCGGTCCGTGAGTTCGAGCCCTGCGTCAGGCTCTGTGCTGACAGCTCAGAGCTTGGAGCCCACTTCAGATTCTGTGTTTCCCTCTCTCTCTCTTTTTTGCCCCTCCCCTGCTCATGCTCTGTCTCTCATAAATAAATGTTAAAAAACTTTTTTAAACCGTTTAAAAAAAATAGAAGCAAGAATACTTGAGAAAAATTGTATTTTAAAGTATTCATGAGAGAAAAGGTGTCTAGCAATTTTTCTGTTTGTATCCCTGTTAGAGGTCCTTGCTGGGTATCTGAATTAGTAGCACCAAGAAGCATCACACACATTGACCTGTGTGGTGGCTCAAAGTTCCATATGCGGCTGGAGGTGTGCTGGGTACCAGGGGCAGAAAGAGAGTGGAAAGGCAGCCCCTGCCCAGAGGAACTTGTGGTCTAGCAGGGGCCTAACCAATGAACACTTGCACCCTTTGGCAAGTCTCACAGAAGTCTGTGTCGCGTGTAATGAGAACGAAGAGGAAGGAGCGGTTCCACTGGGGGACGTGGAGGACCCTGGGGAGAACTTTGGAGAGGACTTAGAGTTTAACTAGCTCCTGAAGGGCGAGTAGAGTTTTTCCGAGGGCTCACGAGGCACCCGGGGAGGGGAGCAGTGTGGCACAGGCCTGGACGCGTGCTGGTACATGGATGAACACAAGAGGTTCTAGCACAGGATGCAAAGGGACCTGGCTGGAGGATGTGTTGGAGAGGTAGGCACCAGTCTAAGATGCTTGCACTTTTTATTATCCTGCGATGGAATGCTTTGTTTTAAGTGGAGGGAACACCATTACGCCTGCATCTTCCCAAGAACCCTCTAGCTGCGGGTGGAGGGTAGACTGGGGAAGGAGTGGGTCTGGAGTCTAGTAGGAGGCTGTTGTGACAATCAGAGCAAGCGCTTGTGCAGTTCTGGATCAGGGTAGAGGCAGTGGGTTGGAGAGGAAGGGCAGAGATCAGAGCTGTTTGGGGAGAAGTCGGTAGGACTCTAGGATTGTTTGGAAGTGAAGGTTGAGGGAGGAGCAGTGGTGGCAGGTGACCCACAAGTTCCCGTTTGGGGTGACATAGTGAATGGTAGCGCAGAGATAGGGTGTCTTTGGAGAAGACAGTGGCTGGTGAGATCTGCCAGCTGCATTCAGGAAGATCCAAGTGCATCTCGCGAGACAGCATTACTCACAAAGTCTGTGGCACCCTGTCCAGCTCTGGGCCAGACTTCCCTCTGGTTATGCCTGAGTCAGCACCTGGGAGAAGGGCAGCTCCCTTCCCTCCACCTTTCTTCTGCCCACATTTGCCCAGGGAGGTGACCTTGTGCAGTATTTCAGAAACTCAGCTGGCTGTGTCTGCAAAGCCCCTGTAATTTCCCCAGCCTTCAGACGGCCCTGTAGGACAGCTCCTCGGTCTGCATCGTCCACACTGCTTTGGCCGATAGGGTCCTGGACAGCAGCATCCCCTCAGCAGGGAGACGGCTTTCCCAGTGCTCCCTGGAGATCTTATCTGGAAAGAGATCTTGAGATTGGAGTTACTCCCTAGGCTGGGTTAGCAGACTCTGTCCCTCTTCTCAAGAAGGAGAGGTGTCTGCCAGAGGCCACCTAGGAGTCAGAGCCACCAGAAAGGTGAGAGGAAGGTGCGCCTGTGCCCTTGTCCTCGTGCTCTGCGAGAGTGCAGAGCTAGGCCGGAATCTGGTTGTGCCCTGCAGAGGGCATGCTGGGGGACGGCGTTTCAGACAGGCCCTTTGGAACAGGGGAGATTTTCACAGGATTTTTCCTTGAGTCTGTGGGGTGAAGAAGGTAGGAGAGAAAGTGGCCTGAACTGAGAGCATTTCTTCCTCCTCTACCTGCTCAGGTGGGACTGTGGCCTTGCCGCAGGTGGTGCGGGGCCCACACAGCCCTGCACATCCTCTCGGGATCTGTAAGGTCCAGGAGGGAAAAGGATGGTATTGCTTGTTTTGATTTATATTACCTTAGAGGGGCGCCTGGATGGCTCAGTTGGTTAAACATCTGGCTTCAGCTCAGGTCATGATTTCACAGTTTGTGGGTTGAAGCGCTGCATCAACCTCTGTGCTGACAGCTCAGAGCCTGGAGCCTGCTTCGGATTCTGTGTCTCCCTCTCTCTCT
>NC_043707.1:114553098-114585760 GCF_006229205.1 Suricata suricatta
CCAGGAGGGAAAAGGATGGTATTGCTTGTTTTGATTTATATTACCTTAGAGGGGCGCCTGGATGGCTCAGTTGGTTAAACATCTGGCTTCAGCTCAGGTCATGATTTCACAGTTTGTGGGTTGAAGCGCTGCATCAACCTCTGTGCTGACAGCTCAGAGCCTGGAGCCTGCTTCGGATTCTGTGTCTCCCTCTCTCTCTCTGCCTCTCCCCTCTTCATGCTCTGTTTCTCTCTGTCTCGAGAAGAAATACTTTTTAAAAAATTTTTTAATTAAAAAAGAATTTCTAGCCCCCCCCCCCCCTGCTTTAATAAACTGGAACAGCCTGATTTTGCTCCAGTGAGCAAGGATATTCTTTTGGGTTGAGGTGCCCCTTCCTGTGGGAGCATTGAGGACTCCTTGCCCCCAAACAGACTGCAGCCCCATGGTCATCCTCTCTGATTAATGGCAGTCTACCTCGGGAGTGAGCTCAGGCTCCCCAGAGCTTCCGCAGTACAGTAGTATACAGGCCTGAGGACTTCGAAGCAAGTCTAGTTGTTGGAAAGCCCCAGAGAAAACTGAGAAGGGCTCTTGTCACTCGGAGTGAAGCTATCCCCTCTAAATATGTTTACAGACTGCCGCCTACTTGGCAAAAGAGACAGAAGATGTTTAGCCTTTAAAGAGTCTGTGACCCAGGAGTCCAGGAGGAAGAAAAAGTATCCTGGACATTGTGGGGGATTTGGCAAGAGCAGGACTGATGTGCCTGTCATTTGTCTTTGGGTTTGGGGCAGAGCTGGTTTGAGGTGTATAAGCAGGTCCTTGTAAGGAGAAGCTCAGTTATTTGGAAGACCTCAGCACTGGGGCGCCTGGGTGACTCAGTTGGTTGAGTGTCTGGCTTCAGCTCAGGTCATGATCTCACGGTTTGTGGGTTCAAGCCCCACATCAGGCTCTCTGCTGACAGCTCAGAGCCTGGAGCCTGTCTTCAGATTCTGTGTCTCCCTCTCTCTCTGACCCTCCCCTCCTCACGCTGTCTCTCTCTCTCTCAAAAATAAATAAAACCTTAAAAAAAAAAAAGACCTTAGCACTGGCTAGCCCAGAATTCTGTGGGGCTTCTGGAACCCCATTTCTGGCATCTGCCAACCCTAGAGAGCAAGAATCCTACTTTTTGCAGTGGGAGTGGAGCTCCTGTGTTACTGTGTTTGGAGTGAGCTCCTCAGGGTGCCGTCTCTTCTGACTGTTCTTCCCAACGTGGTCCCTCCTGAAGGAACAGGAAGGAAAGCAGCCATAAAGAGGGAGATTACCACCACCTTCCAGGTCCTTTGCTAAGTACTCCGCGGTACAGATTGACTGTTTCTCAGACTCCACGGAAGGAGGGGCTGTCTCTGTCTTACGGAGGAGCACCCCCAGGCTCAGAGGGGTTAAGCAACCTGTCTACTGCTTCACAGCCAGTAGGAGCAGAGCCATATTTCCAGCCTACACTTGTGTGACTCTAGAGCCCATGCCATGCCATTCATCCTGGCCCGGCTCTGGCCCCAGGGAGTCCAACCCACGTGGAATCTTGGATTCACAGAGTTGTAGAGCTGGAAGGGTCTTTGGCAATGCTGAAGCAGTCCCTTCTTTGCCTGAAGAATGGAAACTACCGCTTTATGAAAGCAGGTTCGCCCCCCCCCCCCCCCCCCGTGCCCTGTGGCTATTGGATAAGGAGACTATCAGCTGTATCACTTAGCAGGTAAGGGCCTAGGCTTAGCTCATACCTGGCTTCAAAACACAGTTCTGTCACTTGCTAGTTGAGTGACCTTGAACCAAGCCTCATTTCCTCCCCTGCAAAATGGACACAATGCTGCCCACTCCTAAGGTGGTAACGGGGACGAGACACGAGGTGTTACTGTCTGTAGCAGGTTCAGCCTAGTGCCTAGTTCGAAGTCAGGACCCAGGGGCAGCTCTGATGAGGCCCAGATAAGCTCTTTGCTGGCGGGTCTGTGAGTGTTCCGGAAGAGACATCAGGAGCCAAGTTCCAGGTCTCCAGTTCCAATACTTCGGTGTCCCCCAGCCCCTGTGGACGCCAGCTGGCGAGGAGGAAATTCCTCACAAGCATGTTTGCAAGCTACCTGGGAGAGCGTCAGTGTGCTGGAGTGGCGGTTTTGCCCCTCCCCCCGACTGTCCTGCTACAGCCTGCGGTGGCCCACACTGGTACATTCAGGGCACTTCCGCACATGGCCCGTGCCATACCTCCTCAAGTGTGCCCTCTCTGAGGCCCGGCCTCCCTTGGGCCTGATCATATTCTCAACAATTCTAATGGATTAAAAAACTTTTTAGATTTAAAAGAAAGTATTGTTATAGTATTATGTGGCAAAACAGTTAAGCAGCATGGAAGAACATAAAATAAAACTCTCCTGCCTGGAAGTATCCACCGTTAAGTTTCTCCTAGAAATTTCCTGTGCATATTAAGAACTTGTGTATGATTTTTTTCTTTTTTTTTTTTTTTTTTACCAGATGGGATCCTATTACACGAATAGTACAAATAGTACTGATTTGCTTTTTTTTTTTTAATAATGTAATATATCGTAGACATCTTTATCAGCAGGTGCGGACCTAGTCACATAGGCTGCATTATAGTCCGTCGGATGGAACGTGATATAGTGAACGTTTAGGGTGTTTCCTGTCCGGGTGTGTGTGTGTGTGTGTGTGTGTGTGTGTGTGTTCTGATTTTTGTGGTTTTATCTTTTGTGGGTTTTTGCTGCGACGCATGGTTGTACAGGGACCCTCGTTGAGCACATTTGTCTTTGTGAACTTGGCGTGGATATTTCTGAAGGATAAATCCCCTGAACTGAAAAGGCTGGGCCCGGGGCATATATTTTCCTTTGTTTTGCTGGCTCTGGTTTACAGCTGTTTGCTGCGCACCTGCCGAGCCCGTGCAGGGGATTCTGAAGTAGACAAGGGCCAGGCCTCGCTCCTAGGAACTCACCCTCTCCAGATTCACAGGCAAGCAGACATCTGGCGAACGTGCCCTCGCCGTTGCATGTGCCGTCTGTTGGTGGTGGCTCGTGGGTCTCAGGATTGGCCCTGGCTGGCCTCTCGGTGGCCCAGCACAGGTGAGAGCCTCGAGTGGGCCCGCCCTCTGAATGGCTCACCGAGGGGCACTCTGCCCCATTTCTGAACTGTTTTGTTCATCGTTAAAGTTGTGAAATGTAATTAAATTTAATTTTTTTCAAGTTTTTAATATTTTGAGAGAGAAACAGCGTGAGCAGGGGTGGGGCAGTGAGAGATGGAGAGAGGGAAATCCCAAGCAGACTCGCACTTCACTAACAGTGCCCCAGCGGTGGGCTTGAGCTCACAAACCGTGAGATCATGACCTGAGCCAAAATCCAGAGTCGGACGGACGCTTAACTGAGCCACCCAGGTGCCCCTGAATTTAATTGCTGATAGAGGCAATTGGCTGACCCCAGTCCAAATCGCCTTTCTTATAGGATGATGGTAGTGATTTTTGCTGTTTAAAACAGTATGAAGAGAGAGAATCACGTGTACCTGGGCTTGGCCCGGGCTTTCCCGTCTGTCGCTCTAGAAATCTGGGGTGGAAGGAAGGAAACTTAACATTTGTCTAGTGCCTCCCACACACTGGCTCCCGGCAGTCCTCAGGGAACCCTGTGCAGGGGCCGTGCCGTCCCCCTCCGGTAGGTGAGGCGACTGTGGAGCACAGAGGCACATATTCAGGTTGCGCAGCGGACACAGAGGTGGCTCTCAGACTCCACCTGCCTTCCCACGGTCACTCGCTGTTTTCTCCCTGCATGATTGGGGCCATTGTGGGTGGCAAGAACCTGAACTCCACGTGGGACCCTGTGGCAAACCTTGTTCCCTGGCTGAGTCATGACAGAAGGCAAGAACTGATGGTTTGAGCTGAGGATGAGTCCCCTCAGGAGCAGGGCAGGCTGGCCTGAAAGGGGAGGGCTGTCAGGGCAAGGCACAAGGCCCCCCACAGAGCCCAGGGGCCACCAGGAATGTCTCCCAAGCTGGTGTGCTTGGCCGCTTCCCCAGGCTCCTTCTCTGGGTGGGAGATACCAGAGCAGCACAGGCTGAGAAAGAGCTATTAAGTGTGTCCCTTCCTCCTCTGACACCCACACACAGTGACGGATTATTTATTGTCACATCAGCTGCTTCCGGAGGCCCTTGGGAGGGGTGTGCTGGCAGCAAGGCTGGTGCTGCTGCCCTGGATTCTGCTCTGGTGGAACTCAGAGTCACCGTTGGTGACACCTGTGCCCCTTCTGCAGGGACAGGTCTCTCTTCCATTTATTTGTCTCTTCCCCATAGAGGCCTGTGGGTCCACCTGTGTGTGCACAGCCCTGGGGCCTTGCCTCCCAGAATCACTCTGGAACCCATCCTCCTGTCCAGGGGCTTTTGCCCCCAGTCTTTCCCTACCCAGCCATCATGGAGGCCACAGAGAAGCCCTGTGGGGACTTCCTCTGGGCAGCGGGGTGAAGAGGGACATCACCAATTATGTAATCTCCTGGTGTGTGAATCTGGCCTCCTAAAGGACACCAGAGCTAGACCTCTGAACTGCAGACACTGGGCTCTCTGTGAGCAGTGGGGTCTTCGGGCCCCAGCTGGCCCCCAGGACTGCTCCGCTGGTCACACTGCAGTCCTGCTGGGGAAAGGCGGCGACAGAGGATGGGTTTGGCGTGGATGTGCTGAGGGGGAGCAGGCTGGGCACGGGGCCCTCTTTCTGCCTGCCCCTCCCACTTCCCACTGGGCTGAGTCACTTCCTCTCTGGCTGCTGCAGGTACTCTCCCACATGCCCAGAGCAGCACGGGCTTCAGGGGGCGGGGTTCACCCTGGGCAAGAGAGCCAGCTCTGGTGAGAAGCCGCCAATTCCTCAGTACCACCCCCCACCCCCACCCCGAGGCAGGAAGGCAACATTTAGGGAAAGATGTGATGTTATGTATTCTTGACAAATTGGAGCTGCACATATCCTGCGTTTTAAAAATGAGCAAAATCATCACACTGTTTTGGAACAGTGAAGATGACAGCGCATGCATGAATCTTTGTCATCAGGGAGTCCTGGCTGAAGCCAAGGGATTACTAATCTGCCTCCCCATCCCCCAGCTCCATCCTGAGCTCAGAAGCAAATGGCTTCCAGTGGGTTCCTGGAGAGGTTCCTTATAGCCTTCAGGCTCCCAGGGAGAGGGTTCATGCCTACTTCGGAGGTGGCTGTCATTAACACTCAAAGGAAAAGCTGATAAATAGAGCCCCCTGTGCTTTAGCTAGCAGGAGTAGAAGAGAACAGGTCTCAGACTCCTCTGGGCCTGGTAAGCTGGCCAGGGTCTCTAGGCTTTGGCTGGTGAGCAATAAAAGGGGGAAATCTTTACTTCATCAAGTGTGAGAAGGAAAGAAAATCTAGGAAGGCACTAGAACAGTTCCTGGCAAGCAGTAGGTGCCTGTCAAGGGATAGGTTAAAAAGGAATGCACCTGGAGAGACTTGTCACCAGGGAGGTTACCTCCGCTTCGAGTGGGGGACCCTCACCTTCCCCAGCAAAGACCTTGTGATACCGCCGGCCACGGCATTGCATCTGACCATTTGTGATTCCTCTTTTACAGATGAGGAAACTGAAGCCCAGAGAGGGTAGACAGCTCTCCCAGAGGGCAAGTGACCAGTTCAGGGGAACAAAGCAAGCTGGACTTTGAACCCAGA
Source organism: Suricata suricatta (assembly GCF_006229205.1). NCBI lineage: Eukaryota > Metazoa > Chordata > Mammalia > Carnivora > Herpestidae > Suricata > Suricata suricatta. The sequence goes on from NC_043707.1 coordinate 114,558,758, forward strand.
CCTATCTGACCTCAAAATCCATCTTACTCTCCCAGCTGGCATTTGGGTCCCTGGTCTGTGGTTCGAAACACTTGGGGTTCCATGGGCTGTGAATTCGTCTGGTACCGAGTTGACTTTGTGGGTGGAGAGCGGATCTGTCGGGAAGCTGGGAGCACCAGTAGCAGCACCTACATGAGTATTGGGGTGCAGTGGGGGTGGCTTCCAGAATGCTTGGGTCACAGAGGGCTGGCGGACACTGCCCTGTTGGCTGTTGGGAGGATATCTCAGAAACCCCACCTCGACTCGGCCCCTCTCTCCAGAGAGACCTGCTCAGGGGCCGGAAGCACCTCCTTACCCAGGGATGAGCACGGCCCCTCTCCCGGCTCCCCGGCAGCTTTCTGACTGGGAGCCCCGATTCCAAGAGAATGACTGCTTATGAGGAAATCCAGAGGGAACCCCCCTCTCTGTGGGTGGCATTCCTAGGACCACAGCCACCACCAGGCAGGGAAGGAACAGCGGAGGAAGCAGTGTGGTCAGGTAGGAAGAGTACAGGATTCAGAGTTGGAAGACCCAGGCTCACTTCCCACCTCTTTCAACCAACAGCCAGAGAACTTGAGGCGGGGCTCAGTGCCTCTGAGTCTCAGTTTCTTTTTCGAGAAAATGCCGTGTTTGAGGAGAGGTGGGAGGGATCAGTTACAATCATGTATTGGAAAGTGTTCTGTAAGCTATAGAGCTCTGTGCAAAAGTTAGTTGCCACAAGAGTTCGTGTGAGGGTATGGGCCTCCCACGTGGGCCCTGAGTCTGAAATTCGCCGTCCAGGAATGAGCCTGGAGAATTTTCGAGGGAATTGGCAGACGTCTAGGGTGGAGGGGTCTGGTCTGTAAAGCAGATCCACAGGTCTTAGTTGGGTCACGTGTTCAGACTTCACACTGCTCACCCCCAGCCTTGGTGTTTCTTTCCAGGTGTAGTCCGATAAGCGGCAGAGTTGAGCCAGAAGTTCCCTTTTCTAGGGGTAGAGAGAGTGCTGGGAATTTTTCTGACCACCAGAAAGACCTTCAAACCATGAGCCTAGAGTGACCCATAGAACCCGCCCCTGCTGTGCAGGGCAGGCCAAACATCACTGACACGACCCACATCTTGCTGCAGGAAAGCAGATCTTTCCACTGGATTCTCTCAAATGGGGCTAGTCTGTCCCTTTGCCAGTGAGGGCTCGGGCCCAAGCCTCAGGCGTGCTGTGAACGAGTCACCCCTCTGTGGGGTCTGCTCTCTGGCCGCAAACACTGTCTAAGCCCAAGGCCCCATGATCAGCCCACCCAGAACCCTCCCTGCCCCAGGCATCTGCACATTTCTGACGTGGGGCTCCGCCTGGACAAATGGTTCCCAGCACCCTTGCCACCCAGTTACCTGCAGCTGTGACCCCCTGTCTCCCTGACCCTGGGTTCTGTCTCCTGCCATGAGCTGATGAACCATCCATCCGTACACCCAGCATCCAGTTGGGTCATCCCCATCCCCACCCCAGATACACCATGGTTCCAGGACAGTGGCTGGGGACAGAGGTCTGCTCAGGTGCTCTGGGAGCTGCAAGAGGAAAGGACTCACAGTGAGGACTGAGGGAGAAGGATGAGCCAAGCAGGGAGAAGAGGGCAGGGGTAGGGTGTTCGGGGAATTGTGAGTCAGTTGGTGTGGTTGAATCTCGGGGGCCTGCTGAGGCAGTGCGGCCAGAGAGGTCTTCTGGGTCTGAGGAGTTAGGATTTCTTCCTGAAGACCAGAAGGGCGTCGGAGGAGCCCCACCACAGAGACAGACAGAAAACCTGCAGGCCCGGGTCCCAGAACAGAGAATGTGCAAGGTGCTGGAATCTGTTAGTCCGAGCCCCCGTTACACAGGCAGCTGAAGTGGGGTCTTCTCCCAGAGTCTTTCCTGCAAACTTCCTGATCGGCCACAGCCACGGAGAGTGGTTTCCCACGTGGTGCACCTGGTGCAGGAACCCTGTGACAGAAGTGTGCTGCAGAAAGACACCACCAGGGGGCAGACCTGGAGATTGCACAGAGGCCTCCTTTTTTCCCCTTAGTCAGGTGTTTGCGGGGTGGAAGGAGGTCGTTCAGGACTGAACTCCAGGTTCATGCCAGCCTAGCTCTGCCTGACAAGGGGGAGATCCCATATCCTGCCACTGTGGGCCATGGGCCCACAAGGAGTCCCTTTGAATCTGTGAATCTGGACAACAGATTCCTCCAGGGTCTTGGGAACTACTCCCTCCAGTGGGTTGCACTTTCTCCCATCTCTGACCTCAGAGTACGTTGCAGGCATAGTGACCCTTCAGCAGCTGTCACCTAAGAGCAAGGGCATCCTCCCATGTAAGCACAGAGCAATTTTCAAATTCAGGAGAATCGACATTGATGCAGTCCGTATTTAGATGCTGTCAGTTGCCCTGTCACATTCTTTAGACCTTTCCACCCTGGATCACACACTGCATTCCCTTGTCTTGTCTTTAGTTTCCATCCATCCTTCACCTGCCAGTCACTGATGTGTTTGAAGCCCACAGGCCCATTTTGCCGAATGCCCCTCAGTTTGGGTTTGTCTCATGATCACATTCAGGTTATACATTTGGGGCAAAATGGTAATAATATAAGTTGCAATTGTGTCAGGAGTTATGTGATATCAGTTCTGTTATTGGTGATATTAACTTTGGCCATTTGGTTAAGGTTGCAGATCTGTTGTTGTTGTTGTTGTTTTTTAATAAATTGAGATGTATTTACACACAGTGAGTCTCACAGATCTTTTAATGATAGAATTTGGTCATTTTGACAAATGCACATCTTGGACTAGGGGCACCAGGTCTCAATTCCAGACTCCTCCCCACCCTCAACTGGATCGTGACACAGGGTCCAAGTGGGGTGGCCTCATCATCCTGGACAGTCCCTTACTGTGCCCCGGGTTGATAATTGCCAGCTGGTGTTCCAGCCTCTGCTTCCCCCTAGACCCGTGAACAGGAACAAGACAAGAGCGCGAGATGCTGTGTGCTTCTGCCCTCCTGTTGCCGGGCACCCCGCCCCTCTTCCGCAGCTCGGCTGGCCCCTGGGCCGCCTCCCCTCCCCACGCTGAGGTGAGCATGTCATTCAGGCTGGCCGTCCGACTCCCCTGGCCTGCAGTGGTAGGCCAACAGCCCAATGGCAGGTTCAACTTCACTCAGGGTACCTTCTTCTGCCTTCTTCCTCCACCACACATACCCATTCAGTGCCCACTTTGGGCAGGAGAGACACAAACCTACTATGTTGAAGCTAATAATAACACAAGTCACCAGATGCTTACAGTATGCTGGTAGGTACTTTTGCATGAGTTATCTTTCTTAATCCTTAGACCAACCTCCTAAGGTAGATGTTGTGCTCTGTATTTTGTAGATGCTGAATAAGTAACTTGTCCAAGATCTTATCACTGTTAAGTGATGGTGCTGGGGTTTAAACCAGGTTTGACTTACTACAAAACGTTTGTGCTGACTCTGAGGTCCCCAGCCAGTGTGGGGATCAAGACGGTGTTCCCTTCAGATAGAGGGTGACTAAACCAGGCATAGGACAGCTGGGGTCCCCTGTTCTTTCACCCCCAAGTGTTGTACAAATGGTTCTGTGTTGTGCAGTGAAGAAGACTGATACACGCTGCTCTAATCGTGTTATTGTGCCGCCTTCATGTCGTGTCAACCGAGGCTCTCTTCTCCCTCCCTTCTGGGGTCTGATGTGGGTCTAGACACACAGACCCTTGACACATGTGTAGCAAATAGGATTGAGGCCGGGGGTGGGTGGGAGCACTGCACTTACTTCTAGGTGCCAGGTGGGCTGACCGGAAGTGCGGGGTCCCTGCCTCCAGTAGACACAGCCAGAGGTAAGGTCTAGAAGACACAAGTCTGCACAACTCAGAGAATTTTGATTTGTTTGTTTGGTTTGTTTTGACAGAGCCAGGAAACATGGGATTGGGTGTAGGGGCTGCTGACAGGGACAGCTTGAATCTTGACACCATCGGCTCTGCCTGACCCTGCAGTGTAGACACAGTCCTCTGGCTCCTAGCAGGCACTGGAAGCTGCTAGCAAACTGTGGCTAGCAGCTGCCATTGTTGTCACACGCACACGCACGCAGCCAGCAGAGTGCCAGGCCAGGGTCTGTGCCTGCTCCTTGCGGGGACTGCCCTTGCACTCTGCCTTCACTGGTTGGGTGCACACAGTCACCCATCTCTCCAGGAACCCAGAAGTCGCAGCAAGAAGCCCAGGTGGAATGCAGAACTTTTCTGCACAGTGGGCAGGCTCCATCGCTGCCTCTCATGACCGTGGGGGGATGGGAGGCTCCCCCGGCTCTGTGCATGGGTGAGTGTCCGCTACGTGGGGTGTCTGCATCGCTGCGTGGAGGGGATGTTTCTGGGTGTGAGTGATAGGGGGCCCCCCGCCCTTAGTTGGGCCAGGCTTCAGCTATTCGTAATAGATGGAACTGAGGAGACCGAGCTGGGGAGGCCTCAGCACCATCTCTCTTTGCAACCCACCTCCTTTTGGGGTTGAGAGTAGGTATATCCACCATGCTGGACGGTGCCCTGCCTGCCCCTGCCCTGCCCAGCTGTCCTGTGTACTGTCACACTGCACCCCTGGATTTGGCATCATGGGCCTCAGAATCTTGCGTGTTGCTAATGGGTTTCGTCGCCTTTCGGGAGAGCTAGACTAACATCCCCCAATATATTTAGGGTGAAATGACCTCAACCCCAAATTGACAGGGTAGGGCAGGCATCCCCCTCCCTTGGGCAGGCCATGGTGGCTGTCACAGAGCTTTGGCCCTCCAGTGCTGGGCTAAGCAAGTGAACCCCCAGCCCTCTCAGGACTGAGGCCCACAGCTTGCAGACGGGGGGGTGCCAGCCTGGTTCTCTTTCAGTGCCTACCTCTTAGCCTCCTCCTCTCACCCCCACGTTGCCTCACTGAGCTTCCCAGTGAGTGCAGGTTCTAAGGGAACCAGTGCTAACTTAGGAGGTAGCGCCTGGAATAGTTGACAAATTGAAAGCTCCAGAGATTTCTAAGCCAGGACTGCTGAGTTACTGGGGAGCTGAGCAGGGGCCCAGGAAATACCAGGCAAACGGCTGCCCCTTAGCCAGACTGGTCCAGGGCTCTTCAGCCCAGCCTAAGGACTAGTGTTAGTGGAGGGGCCTGGCCCCAAATCCTTCTAGACCAGGGTAGCCAGACCTTTCACTTTGCAGATCTCACCGGGAAGTCAAGATCCCTCAGAGCAGCCTTCCCTGTGGGAGTATTTGTGGACCCTTTGCAGGTGTGTCTGTGGAAGAGAACCCATCAGGACGATTGGGGGTGAGGCACATCCTCCCTGTATACCCGTGGGGGTGTGGGGGACAGGAGGGTCTGTCCCCCGGGGGTTTGTCTTTGCTCACCCCTCCAGGGAGCCTGTTAGCGGCTCCCCGTTTCCCAGGCCCGCCTCTTCACACTGCTTCCTTTGCTCCCCCAGCCCTGGGTGGCAGGCATGGATGTTCGGGAAGGGAAACAGCCCTGCCGCCACTTCCCCTGCCAGCATCTTTTCCCTCTCCCTGCCCGTCTGCTTCCATCCTTCTGTCAACCTAGATTTTGGAGCGGTTCCCAAGCCATTTGCTGGAGCTGAATCCTGAGTGGGGTAGGTGGGGTCAGGCTGAGCCCACTCATTGTCTGTGCTGCAGCTGCTCTCGGCAAACTGTTGTCTAGACCGTGCCTGTGCGGGGGTGTCCAGGCAGTGTCTACACAGAAGCGATGGAGGCTCCGAGGTGCTCTTCAGGGAGCCAGGAGGGGACAAGGGGCTTAATGTTCCAGGGAGGATGGCGAAGATGGCCCGAATGGGAGCGAGACCAGCTTATCTCCCAGGGCAGGGGTGCAGGGCTGCTGACCTGGCAAGTACCACCCCCAACTGGAGGGAAGACGTCCTGCCATTCCTAGAGTATCAGCTGGGCCAGGCACTGGGGGCACAGTGGTTTATATACACCCACACTTTTTATTTTCTTTGCAGAACATTAGTCTCGTGGTGGGGAGAAGACATTAAGCCTATAGACATACAAATAAATACATAATCACAAACTATGGAAAATGCTGTGAACAAAAATTCCACAACAGAATGCTGAGACCCAGTGGTGGTGGAATATCAGGGAAGGCTTCTCTGAGGAGGTGATATTTAAACTGAGAAGGATGAGCCTTTTGAGAAAGGACACAGCCATGAGTTGGACTTGCAGTTGCTCAGGAATCCAGATAATTTGATATGGGGATTGAAGAGGAGCCTCACCTAACTTTGGCAGTTGACACTTGGTGCTTTGGGGTACTTTACTTGGCAGGGGGAGTTGCAAAAGTGGGTAACAAATGCTGTTTTGGGGAGGTAAGTCCGGAGGTTTAGAAGCTGGAGCACATATGACCCCTTTTTAAAACTACCCTTTAGAGAAAATTAAGGAGGAACAGTAGGGTTTTTAACTTTGAGAGAGAGCAAGTGTGTGGGAGGGACAGAGGGAGAGAGAATCCCAAACAGGCTCCACCCTATCTGCACAGAGCTTCAACTGAGATCATGACCTGAGCCAAAATCAAGAGTCTGACTGAGCCACCCAGGCACCTGGATCCATGTGTTTCTGATGTATTTATGGATTACAATGAAGATGACGAATCTGCAAAAAAACAAAAAAACAAAAAACTGAGAAAAACTGCATAGAAGTAAGCCTGGCAAAGGGTGAGAACACTGTTCCAGACACATTACTGTCCAGATTTTCATGAAGCAGTTTCATTCTTCTTGTATGAGTGATTTTGAATCTACATCCAGCACAAGCCTCTTTGGCAGAAGTCATGGCCAAGCCTAACTGTGGCTTCGGCTCCATCTGGGGACTCTCAAGGCCTACTGGTTATATGGTCCTAGTTACTCTCAGAATGAAGTCATGGGTCCAAGCTCAGTGGCATAGCTCTGAAAACAAACGGAGGCTTGATGGGAGGCAAGCCTGGTAGATTGGACTAGAGGTGTGAAATTTCCATTTCACTGCTGGAGTCAGTCTCCTGGAGTTTAGAATAAGGGCCACAATGTCAGCACGTGAAGATTTAAGCTAACTTAAATGTGCACCTGTTCTCAGATTAGGCATGGCCTTCCAAGAATAACAGCCAAACAAACAAAGGGAAAAGAGAGCTATTTAACTACATAAGCATGCCACCTTTTTTTAAATTAGCAAAATGTTAAAACATTAAGGACAACTCCATCCTATGTCAGCCATAACCTTAATATATAAAGAGTTCCCACAAATCAATAAGATGAATACACTCAAAACAGTAGAAAATGGAAAAAGAAATGAACTGGACATGCATGGAAGAAGTCATGCATGCAACCAGTATATGTAAAGTAGTTCAACCTCATGAAGAATTAAGGAGTTAGGTAGGCATTTAAACAATGATGTTCTTTTTATTATTCATCAATTGGCAGTTTTTAAAAATTAATATATATTCAGTCCTGATGCAGGTTCTGGAATACTCTGGTTTCTCTTCAGATCATATAAATCTTTCGCCTTTTACTGATGCAGGTTCTGGGACTTATTCACCCACACCACTGATGGGGTGTAAATTGGCACAGCCTCACGGAGAGCAGCTTGGCAGCATATGTCAAACATCTTTGGAAATGTGTGCTCCATTTGACCCTGCAGGTCCCCTTCTTGGAATTTATACTGAGGGAGAGAGACAAGTATGGCAAGATGTGTGTGTGTTAACAGTTACTTAAAAAAAATAATAACAGAAAAAATCCAGATGTCCTGATAGGTGTGTGGACCAATAAACTATGATATATTCTTACCAAGGAGACTGGGTAGATATTTCAAGTGATGCTGTAGGATATTGTCATGTAGGGCTGTTAATAATTTTTTTACAGCTTTGTTGAGATATATTTCACCTACCGTAAATTCACCCTCATAATGTATTTTAGATGGGAGAAAAGGAAGCTTATATGTTGGGCACACAGTGTCGTCCAAATTCTTGTAATAATGGAAACTGGAAGTGTGCGCATGTAGACATACAGGAGGGTTTGCCTGAATGTTAGCAGTGGTCGCATCCAGGTGCAGAGATTATAGGTACCTTTTATGCTTCTTTTTGCATATCTGTGTTTCTAATGTTTCTGCGGGGAGTGCCAATAATTTCTGTATGAAGAAAAATGTAGAAGTTGGGGTTCAGTGTCCCCAAGCCTCTTATGGAAGGATAAAGGCTTCACTCCTAACTTGGCCATCAGGTCCCCTAGATCTGGCCCCGTCCCCCTCTCTCTCTGGGTCACTTCTCGCCACCCGCTGCTTCACGCTGTACACTCCCAACAACACAGACTCCTTGGAGTTTGTTGTTTACTTGCCATTTCTTACCTGTGTGGGTTTGCTCACCCAGGTCCCTCTGCCTGGAATGACCTTGGCCCCTGCCCAGCCCACTCCAGTATCACCTCCACAGGGAAGTTTTCCCTGAGCTGCCTCAGGGCCAAGGGCCCCTCCTTAGGACTAAGCACCCCTGGGACCCTCTGTCCACTCATCTGTGAGCATCTGTGTCCTTGCCCCCACTCCGTTCAGGAAACAGTCTTCCCAAGCTGTTAATGACAGGCAGCTGGAAGGGGCAACTCTCCTGTTTTTTTAAATCCACATCCAGGGGCGCCTGGGTGGCTCAGTTGGTTAAGCATACGGCTTCGGCTCAGGTCATGATCTCGTGGTTCGTGGGTTCAAGCCCTGCATCGGGCTTTGTGCTGACAGCTAGCTCAGAGCCTGGAGCTGTGTCTCCCTCTCTCTCTGATCCTGCCCTGCTCGTGCTGTCTTTCTCTGTCTCTCAAAAATAAAAATAAATAAATAAATAAATAAATCCACATCCAGAGGTTAATATCTTTTAGAATCTGGCTCCCGTGTCCAGCTTTCCTCCTAACCCTGGAGGAGACAGGGATTTCCAGGCACATTCACGTGCATCCTTTAACTGGCTCTTACATGCACAATATATGTTTTTCTTAAAAGTTATTAAAGAAAAAATTTGAGAAAAGGAGAAAGAGAAGAAAAAGCAGTCTCTCCCATTGACAACTTTGGGGTGTTCTTCCATCAGAGAGGACCTAAAAGTCTGGGGAGTTTGAGAGAGGAGGTCCTCGGGACAGCCATTCTCATACCCCAGGGCCCCTCCGTCCCACACCCCAGAGATCAGATCAGTGGGGATTCAGCACCTCAGGCTGCTTGGCTCTGAAGGCTTCACTTTGGGAACAGCCACTTCCAGGCCATCTCTCCTCTCAGTGGTGGTCTCCTGGGGACCACAGTTTGCATCCGCACAAAGCCAGTGTCCTCTCTGCATTTGATTGGCCCCTTTGAGGTGGGCTGGCTGCCCACCTCCATAGCCAGTGTATGCTGCCTGGAAGGACATCCCCTTTGAGCCCCTGGTTGAAGCCAAGGAAAGGAGCTGTGGTTCTTTGTCACTGGGAACCTTCGATGCTCCTCCGAGAGGGGGAGGAGGTGGCGGCGGCAGCGGGAACAGCAGCGGCGGCAGCAGCTGTGTGACGCATCCTCAAGTCAGAGACTTGCAGGCTGAGTTCGCGTGAGGAAACTCGCTGACTTGCTCAGGGAGAAGGGCTCTTCTCTGTCTTGTCTAGAGCTGAGAATGAAGCGGAGAGCATCGGACAGAGGAGCTGGGGAAACGTCGGCCAGGGCCAAGGCTCTAGGAGGTGGCATTTCTGGAAATAATGCAAAGAGAGCTGGACCATTCATCCTGGGTAAGCCTCTGACCGCTGGGGGAGCGGGGTTGCAGGGCAGGGTGGGGGCAGGCTGACCTGGTGAGCAGGGGGAGGCACACAAGCTGCATCTGAACCCCAGGTCCATCTTCCATGGCACTTCTTAGGCCATCCTTGGAGGGCACAGTTAATTCCACGAGGCGTTTGGGATAGCCCTCCAGAGGTCTTATAAAATTGGCACAGAAGTCCTATGGAGTTGGGGGTTCCCAGTGGTCCAGAGGAGCAGCAGGGCCTTTCTGCATGATGTTGGAGGCCCAGCAAACCTGGGTTGCTTGCTCAGCATTGCAGGAGCGAGGTGGGTTCTGAGGACGCCGACTCTCCAACCGGCCGGAGACTGGGTGGGAGTTTTGCTTTGGGGCAGTGACTTGGACTTATGGGCACAGGCGGCTCCGCCCCGGGCATTGAGAAGATAGTTCCCAGTGCCTCCCATGTGCCAGACCTGGGCGACCTGCTAGGGCTGCAGCAGTGGACAAGACAGGCCAGGTCCTGCACTCACCAGAGCTTAATATTCTAGCTGGGAGAAGAAACAGAGCAAACATCACTGGGTCAGGGAGGGCCTTGAAGGAAGAAAACAAGATGTGTGAGAGTGACGGGTTTAGAGGGAGGGTAGGCAAGGAAGGTTCTGTATGAGGAAGTGATACTTGGGCTGACACCCGGGCATGGAAAGGACCCAGCCCAGCCATGTGAAAAGCAGGGGAAGGCATTCTACACAGAAGCAAGAGCAAATGCAAAGACCCTGAGACAGGAAAGGGCTTAACAAGATAGTACCTAAGAGCGCAGTGTGGTTGGACCTGGTGGCGGGGCGGGGAAACGCCGTCAGTTAGGTGGCCAGGAGCCAAGTCACACCGGACCTTGGAAGCCAAAACAGACGTTTCAACTGTATGTTAACGAAGCACCGTTATGTGACGCTGTGATGTTGAGTTATGATCTGAAAGCTCAAGGGACAGGAGCTGCATACACCTCCAGAAGTACAGAAGTTCTGCAAACCGGGTGCTCTGAGCAGCCGGGCGGCCCCCTCAGACTACCGGGGGACCCGCCAGAGCTCTAGTTTCTCACCCTGGAGATGCTTATTCAGAGGCTCCAGGTTGCTGCCACCGGGATCTCTCTCTCTCAAACACACGCTCCTCAGACATCCCAGCACCCACCCACTGCTGAAAACCCCTCTTTTTGAGAAACGTGCCTGCAAAAGCCAGCTGTGCCTTGGGCAGATGCACACAGAATCCTCTCCTCAGGAGACGTGGCGGGTGAATTGGTGGACGTGCACCCCCTTCCTGAAGAGGGGATCTAGCGGAAAGACGGTGTGGTGTCGCGAGAGACAGACAGGTAAGCCCGAGGCTCTGTGTGCCGCAGGTCCCCGCCTGGGCAACTCCCCGGTGCCGAGCATCGTGCAGTGTTTGGCGAGGAAGGACGGCACGGATGACTTCTATCAGCTGAAGGTGAGTGACGTGCCGGGGGTCGGGGAGGCCTGGCACCCCCGGGGCCCGTCCTGCAGCCTGCTCGCCCCTCTCCTCTACCTCACACACACACCGCTCGTGAACAGGAGTAGCACCATCCTTCCCGGGAAGCAGTCGGGTTCGCGCAGTCTCGCAGGGCTGTACCAGAGCCGAAATCACACTGCCGTCGCACTGCGAAAACCCTTGCACGTCGTACATGCGTGTGCTAGCGCGTGTGCGGTGTTGCATGGCCGGACGTGAGCCCCGGCTCTTCCTCTTGTCACTCGGCTTTGTAAAAGATCTCTTTTGGGTTTTTGGTCTTTTTGTGCATGTGCGTTCCTGAAGATCCTTACCCTTGAGGAGCGGGGAGACCAAGGAATAGAAAGCCAAGAGGAGAGACAAGGCAAGATGCTGTTACACACCGAGTACTCTCTGCTTTCCCTCCTCCACACGCAGGATGGCGTCGTTCACCACCACGGGCTCTTCCAGGTGAGCGACCCGGGGGGGCTGCCTGCCCCCACCCTTCCCCCCGCCCCCCACCCCGGGCTGGCTTCTGGGGCAGCCGAAGCAGCTCGCCCATGCGGCCACCAGGGGCTGGGGGGGGGGGGCGGGCCTGCAGGCCAGATAGCTAGGACTTCCTGGGTGGCGTGGGCGGGAGGTCAGGCTCTGGCCACATTAGCTGCGACACCCCTGCCGTGATGGCCGTGGCTTCACAGGAATGCGCGCAGTTCTCTCTCCGGAGACCCACTGCTCCCAGCAGGGAGGAAAGCACGGGGTCAGTTACAGACCCAGGGGCTCCTTCTGGGTGTGTCGCGTCTGGAGCTGGCTGGGCCAGGCCGGGGTGGGAGGGAGGTGACACATGTTGTTCCGGGTGCCAAAAGTCCTTTCACCTGCCCAGGCATTCCTGTTAGTTCAGCAAGTGTCCCTGAGCCCTGGAGCCCAGATGTGCCAGGTCCCTTGGGGAAGGTACTAATTAGTCCTGGTACCCTGAAAAGAGCCCTCCTTGGGGCAGAACTGAAACTGTGTCTCCAGAAATGAGGAAGGCCCGGTTCAGGGTGCCCGGGGGGCCTGCTGCCCAGCCCCCAACAGAGCTTCTAAAGAGCCCTCGGCCAGACGGGACAGCCAGGACTACTCTCGCTAGAGGCACCTGGCCCTCAACGGGCAGTGTGGTGGCAGGAGGCACAGATGTTTGGAGCCCCTGGATGCAGGCTGTGTGACCTCGGCAGGTCGCTTCCGCCTATGCGTCACACTCCTCATCTGTAAGATGGATGTAATGATGGCACCCGCCTCCTAAGGTTTGGGGAGGTGAATGGGCGTGTGTGCAGCCCGAGCTGTCCCTGCACATGCTTATCGTTGGTATTCTCATGGCAGCTTGATTTTCTGGATAAAATAAAGGGGAAATAGCCTCCCACCCCCACAGGTCTTTTTTTATTATATGGGCAATTAGAGACAACTCTGAAAACTCAGTGTTTCCCTTGAACATGAAACCCTATTGAGGGGGGTTGTGTTTCATCTCAGCTCCCAAAGCTATGCCCTGCTTTATGTCACCTTGGATAATAGAACCTGGGTGATTAGAAGCGTCTCTAGAGTCATCTGTGTGCCAGACACTGCTGGGCCTCTGGGGAATGGTGAAGAAGAGGTGTGCTCCCGCTCGGAAGGAGAAACGTGGACATTCAGTCCCCAGGGGCTCCCTGGAGGCAAGCATCAGTCTGCCGGGGATGACACGGAGGGCCTCCCCCAGCTGATAGAATGAAAGTCCCCGTGTTTTCTGTCTCACTAAATACCCTGTCAGCTTGGGCTCCCACCTGGCTCAATTGGCAGAGCATGTAACTCTTGGTTTCAGGGCTATAAGTTCAAGCCCATGTTGGATGCAGAGATTACTTAAAATAAAATCTTAAGAAGGGGTGCCTAGGTGGCTTGGTTGGGCATCTGACTGCAGCTCAGGTCATGATCTCGCAATTTATGGGTTTGAGCCCCACGTTGGGATCTGTGCTGACAGCTTAGAGCCTGGAACCTGCTTCAGATTCTGTGTCTCCCTCTCTCTCTGCCCCTCCTCCCTTTTCTTCCTCTTTCTGTCTCTCTCTCAAAAGTAAAGAAATATTTTTAAAAAATTTTAGACAATAATAAAAAATAAAATTTTGGGAAAAAAAAGACAGAGATACCTTTTCCACAAGGAAAATGGGCTCAGAACTTGCTACCACATGTTGGTACCAGGACCCTCTTACTGAGAGCTGGTGTGCAATGTCTTACTCTCTCTACAACCTGGGAGGGCAGGGTGCTAGCTCCCTTTGGCAGATGAGGGACCAGAGGCTTGGAGAAATGAGGTGCACTGCCCCATGGCGTGGAGCTGGGCCCTGAACCCAGCCTTCCCCACCGTTCCGTGGCCGCCCGGGAGTCCTGCGCCCCCGTGAGAGCAGTTGTCTGGGACATACAGAACACCTGGCTGGAATCCGGGGTGTGCCATGGAGGGAGGAACACCAGGGTCCGGGTTTGCTGCCTGTACCCTGGGCTCAGAGGCCTCTGGCATTACATACCCAGCCCTGATCCAGACCCTTTGCTTTGGGGTCAGAGCATGAGGCCTGAACGTGAGCTGCTTTCACCCCAGCCCCCGGTCAGGCCTGGCACTGGCACACAGGAAGCGGGGCGTTACCGAACGGTCCGCTGGTCCTGGCCGCGCAGGCCTCAGGCCTCCACCACCACACCCGTGCAGCTCGTTCTTGGCTCCCATGTGCGTGTCCAGCTCCAGAGGAGAGTCCCAAACCCCTGGCCATGAACCTGCTGGCCCACAGCCAAGCCCCGGTCTGCCCCCTGGCCCCCAGGACCGCACCTGTGAAATTGTGGAGGACACAGAATCCAGCCGGATGGTTAAGAAGATGAAGAAGCGCATCTGCCTCGTCCTTGACTGCCTCTGCGCACATGACTTCAGCGACAAGACCGCCGACCTGATCAACCTGCAGCACTATGTCATCAAGGAGAAGAGGCTCAGCGAGCGGGAGACCGTGGTCATCTTCTACGACGTGGTGCGCGTAGTGGAAGCCCTGCACCAGGTGAGGCCCCGCCCACGGCCGGCCTGTCCTTGGCCCTGGTGACCGAAAGACCGCAGGCCCCCCTGCCACACAAGGCTTCCCTTGTTGCTGCTGCTCAGTGGAAGCAGCTCTGGTCCCCCCCCACACACCCCCAGGTATGCTTTGCAGCCAGAACGTCCAGAAGGAAATGGCCGGGGGACCTGTGTGCCCAGTGAGGCCCAGGTCTGCAGGCCACAGCCCAGGCTCCTGGGGCGGTGCTGCCGGGCAGCCCTGCGGAATGCAGCATAGCAACCCCCTGGCCATTGAGAGGCTGCCTAGCAGTCTCCGGGCAAAGGTGACAACTGTGAGGTCCCCCTCAAGCAGCCACAGCCTGTCTTGAAGGTTTTCCTAGGGTGGAGGTGACCGCTGCCCCGAGGTCCAGGTGAGGAGAGCCCAGGCCCCTCCCAGGCACACAGCTGCTGCGGGCTGAGCCTGCACTGCTTGCTCACCAGCACCGGGAGACTTTGTCCTTGACCGCAGACCAAGGCAGGTGCTGGTGGTTTGTTATTGCAGTGGGACATTTATTGGAGGTGGAGAGAGGAGTAGTTTTCCCCACCAGCTGCTGCCCTGAGGGGAGAAAGCGGGTTGTGGGGGAGCTGCCCCAGGTGGGGCAGAGACTGCCTGGGCTCACCTGTCGCCACTTTCCTACCCATGGCTGTCGAAGACTTAGCTCTCATTGGCCTGTGGCTGGCAAATCAAGGCATGGGCCTGAAGAGGCACATCACAGAGCTTTTTCCTGCCTTCCCCAACACCTGGAGAGCCCACGTCTTAGAGTCTGGATGCACCCATGGCCTTAACCTTCACAGTACAAACCATATGCCTGTTGCTTTTCAGAAGAACATTGTGCACAGAGACCTGAAGCTTGGGAACATGGTGCTCAATAAGAGGTAAGATTCTCTTTTCTTCTTTCGTGATGTAACCTTGGGGTCGCCACAGGCCACATGGTGCAGCTCCCCAGCACCCTTTAGTGCCCTCCAGTGCTCCCGTGTTGTGACTCAAGACAGACCCCTTGACCAGGACTCCCAGGGGTGAGGGATACGGAGCTTTCTTGGGAAGGGGTCTGGGGCGCCTGGCTGGCTCAGTCCGTTGAGCATCTGATCTTAGCCCAGGTCATGATCTCACGGTTGATGATTTCCAGCCCCACTTCAGGCTCAGAGCTGGCAGGACAGAGCCTGCTTCAGATTCTCCATCCCACTGTCTCTCTGCCCCTCCCCTGCTCACTCTCTCTCTCAAAAATGAATACACATTAAAAAAAATAGAGGAGTCTTCAAGGCCACAGAAAGAGAGCTCTGAGAAGTACTTCAGACGTCCTTGGGCCATTCACTTGCTGTGCCTCTGGGGTGCGCAGTAAACAACTATAAAAAATGGACAACCAAGTAGAAGGAATGACAGATGAACAAAATGAGGCCGTGTCACAGGTCAGGTTCCCAGGGAAGACTCCGAGACGCGTGTGCAGGAGGTTTACTAGGAGGTGCTCAGGGGAGAGGGTGGAGCCGGGGCACAGTCACAGCAGGGCCTCGGCCTGGAGACCTCGAGACCCAGAGGGCCCTTCAGACTCCCACATCGAGGCAAGGGGCCGCATGGCCCAGCCTGGGAATGAGAGCCGTGGCCAGGGCTCCCTTTGGCTACGGGAGCTTCCCGGGAAGGGACACAGCTCAACAGTCAGAAATCACTACTCCCAGCAGCTGGGAGAGGTTGCCTTCTTGAGGGGGGGCAGTCTGAGCGGCTCACCCCAGCAACCTCGGTCAGTCAGCGGCAGAGAGGGATGGTACCAGCCCCTGCCTCAGGCTGTCACCCCTCTGGTAGAAGGCCCTGGCCTTGCATGGGCTCAGGACTGCCGCAGGCTCCACCACAACCCTGGAAGTATCGGGCTAGAAAGGGCTGCCACCTCCCCTACTCTTGGCGTCTCTCCCTCGCCAACCCCTCACCTCCAGGCACTGAAGTGGCTCGGGGGCTTGCAGACGGCAGGCACCAGTCTCCGAGCGGAAGCACTCTGTGGTGGTGGTGGGTTCTGCGCTGTGGCTGCCCCCCAGGCAGGGGTCTGTTGTCCCCGTGAAGCATCCGGGGCCATGGCAGTCACAGAGAAGCTGCAGGGACACAGGCCTCTGGGGAGAGGGCGTGGGGGCACCAGACCCTGCAGTGGCAGCCTGAGATGCCGTGGGGAGGATGCTGCCGCACCCCTGCAGCCCAGCCCCTCACTGCCCTTCTGCCGATGCCACCTGGCATCTGTGCCGCAGACAGACACTGTCCCAGAGTCCCCGTGCGATGGGGCGGTGACCAGAAAGCACAGGCGGGGGGCACAGACTCTGGCCATCTGACTCAGTTCATGAAGGATGAGTGACGATTTGCCAGCCGGAGAGAGTGAAGCAGTGAAAATCTGACCCGTCAAGTCCCACAGGGAGGAGGGAAGGAAACTGAAATCTTGGGGCTGCTTGAACCCTTGTCTGGCCGGGTGAAAGAGCTGGCGGAGCCTTGGAGGAGCCAGACTTAGGGGACAGGCCTGGCTCCGAATCCAGCACCCCTTCTTCACTTCCCTGGAGACCATGGGAATTCATTTGATTACTTATTACTGATTGATTCGCCCATGTATTGAGAGGCTGCTGCGGTATCAAGCGCTTCTCCGAGCTTCTGTCTCCTCCTCTGTGAAAGTAGAGGTGACCAAACCTCCCTGTAGAGATTGGCCTGAGATGTGGAACTGCCTAACGGGGTTGGGCCCGCCGTAAGTGCACCCCGTGCTAGACAGCCTGCGGCTCACTCCCCCCGGAGATGAGGCCCCAGTGGAACCCTGGCCCCAGCCCTGAATTGTACGGGGGGCAGCCCTGAAAGCAAGCTGTCTTCTATGGGCCTGAGGCCCTGGCCTGCTGTGGGGTGTTGGCCCAGTCTCCAGCCCAGTCTGCACCCTAGGCTCACTGCTTACACAGAGAGAGCATAGTTTTTGGCCACCTGAGTACATCCAGCTGCGGGGCCCATGTCCTCCCCAGCCTTCCGTGCAGCCGTGCACTGGCTCTGAATGAGCATCCCGAGGGGGGTTGTGGGAAGGCGCACTCGGGCTCCTGTGCCGCTAACCACAGCAGTCGTCCAGGGTGGGTCCTCCTGCCCCGTCACTTCTGTGGGCCGCCTGGCTGCTGGGAGTGTAGTTGGGAAGTCACACGTCTCTTGAATAACGAGAGCACAGCTCTAGCCTCTCTTCCGTGTTAAGTGTCTGTCTCTCTGTCTGCATGTGCGTGCGTGCCGGTGTATGTTTGCCTCAGATTGAGGGGCACCAGTACCACACTCAGAACTTCTGTCTTGGCTGCATTAGCTTTAATTAAATGATCCCCCTTTTCTGGGTCTTGGGACGGATGGAGGCTCCGGCCACCTGTCTCCTCTCATGGAGTGGAGCAGTGCACAGGGGTGCAGAGGGACCCACTCTGAACGCCACCACCTGCCCTGTGCCTGTCTGCAGGCATAGCCCCCCGCCTCACGTGCACCCTCACGAAGTCCAAGGCCAGCCTGAGGAGCTCCAGCCCCCGCCTGTCAGGCCAGGCCCTGAGTCTAGCTGCAGAGAGGCAGGGAGCTGGGGGCCTCTGCCCCAGTGGAGTGGAGCACTCACAGGGAAGGGGCGGGGGGAAGCGTTTGCAAGGCAGCTGGAATGCCCAGTTCATGCTGCTATGGAGAAAAGGCAAGGGTTGGCATCTGAAATCCCCTTTTTGGGGTTACATGAGGTCTGCTGTGGGTTCTCTCTCCTTCCTCCTTTCTTTTTGGGTAAGCAAGTTGCACACCAAGTTCCTAGAAAAGGAGAAAAACACTGGTAGCCCAAAGGGCCATAACTAAAGAGTGACTCACGCAGAGCAGATCCTGCTGACGCAGAGCGGCCTCCCTTCACCCCCGCTGCCCTCCCCCCCCCCACCCCCGCCAGGATGAGCCTGGGGGATCTGGAGCTCCCAAGGATCTGGGCACAACCCGCTGACTTGGGTGGTTGGGGGCAGGGCGGGGGAGCATGGCCAAGCTTCGGCCAAGCTTCGGGAGGTCTCGGAGCTGACCGTGTGGTTTCCTGTGGGACAGACTCCAGGTCCTCGGCAGTGTGGGCCAGCTCGGCCCTGCTGCCCACCACACGGAGGTGTCCTCGGGCCCCACCGGCTTGGCTCACGCACAGAGAACAGTCAGGCCGGCGGGAGCACAGTCACTGAGAAGCGCGGCCTGCACTGCATCACATGCTCTGGGGCCTGTGGTCACCGTGTGGGTCCCCTCGCCTGCCACCTCAGACTGGGTCTTTTCTGCGGTCCCCCATGACGGGTCCCTGCCGGCCGTGCCCACCATCTGAGGAGGAAAGGATAACGCAAGCCGCCAGCTAGTATCAGACACCAGTCCCCGTGCCCAGCGCTGCGTGCTCTCCCTGGGTCGTCTTCTTGTCACATCCTAACACAGGCCTGGGAGGTGGGTGCTAACATTCTCTGTTTGACAAGTGAGGAAACTGAGGTCTGCTAAGAGATTAAATGATGTGCCCAAAGTCTCACAGCCAGGAACTCACAGCCAGGAAATGGCCAAGCAGGGACTGGTGCTGGGGAATCTAACTCCCCAGCCCACCAGACCTGCCCTGAGCGGTCCCCTGCAGGACACGTGTCCAGCTGCGGCATCATCTAAGTCCCTCGGGGCCTTGCTGAGGCGCAGCCCCACATCCGGGTCGGTGACATGGGCAGTCCAGAGCCGGAGCAATCCACTTCTGGACGTGATGTCCTCAGCCAGACCCTTGGCCTGCACTCTCTGGCTCGAGCCGCCCCGGGAGCCACCAGGCAGATTTCCGTGGCATATGACAGGGCAGGCCTGCATGCAGAGCAAGAGTCGGAGGTTTCTGCTTGGAATGCAGAGGACAGACTAACCTTTGTTTTGTACCAAGCCCTTTACCAGCAGAATTCCCCGAGTTAGCTGGAGGGCCCACAGAACCTCTTGGTCACAGCTCCTGGGGAATTCCACGCTCAGCTCCACAGCCTGTACCACTGAGCCAACCCCCTCTTCACCCTTGAGATTCATCTAATGAGTGACGACTGAAGGACCCCTTGGGTCTCCTCTTCCTGCCATCCTCCTGCTTTTCTGCCTAGCCACCAACAGGAGCCCTCTGTGGGCAGCGAGGCGCCTGCCTCACTGGCCCTCCCCCACCCCCACGGCCCAGGTGTGGGGTAAGGTGTCCTCCCTGGGCCACTTCCTTCTGTGCACACCAAGAGCTTCATAAAGGGTTCAGAGCCCTGAGCTGCTCTCACCCATGATTCTCAGGTTGAGGGGGAGGGGCATCTGTGGTCTTTTAGGTCAGAGGAGAGTCTGAAGCACAGGACAAGGGGTAAGTTAGCTTCGATGGAACTGAAGGGCCATTCAGGGGCTGGGCACTGGTCAGGGACCCGTGGGTACCAACTTGCTTCAGTCCAGCGTACAGGCTCTGGAGCCTGACAGACCGAGCCTGGATCCTGCTGTCTAGCCGGGTGGCCCTGGGCAAGCCCCTTCACTTCTCTGCGCCTGAACTACACCATCTATGAAAACAGGGCAGAGAGAAAGTCGCCCTCGTAGGCTTTTGTGAGTGCTGAATGCAAACCGTCCTCAGCGGACACGCAAGCCAGGGCCCACACCTGCCGAGTCCTCCACAGCATTAGTTTTTAGCACTGCCTGTGACGCTGCTTGACAATGGCATGGGTGATGACCCTAAGGATCAGCAAGGGGGAACAGAACCGGCACCGTGGGTGGACTCCAGAGCGCTGCCCGACTTACTGCCCTTTGTGCGTACATGAGGGAGCGGACCTAAACCTCTGGTCTTTCCAAGCCATGCATTAGGTGAGGTTGTTTTGGGAAGTCTCTGCAATAGTTCCGAGTCCTAAGTGGTAGCCCAAGGCTCGGCCGGCACAGCGGGTTCTGGGGAGCACCTCTGGAGCACTTACCTGGTCAGAGCGACTCATTCCTCTGATCCCAGTGCTGAGGGGACAGCTCAGGTGGTGGCAACCAAGGGCGGCTGGCCGGTGTCAGTGGCCCCGATGGCACCGCTCACACGGCCATGGGGAAGGCAGAGGGGGCCAGGGGAGAAGAAGAGGATGCGGATGAGAAGTGGAGCAGCCTGGCACCCGCGGGTATGGACACACAGGTTTGTTCATCCTCTGCCCCTCTCTCCCAGGACGCATCGGATAACCATCACCAACTTCTGCCTCGGGAAGCATCTCGTGAGCGAGGGGGACCTGCTGAAGGACCAGCGGGGGAGCCCTGCCTACATCAGCCCAGATGTGCTCAGCGGTACGTGCCCGGGCGCCCCGGGGCCTCGGTGGCGGTCCAGACCAGTAATGTCCCTCCATAGGCGAAATTTGAGGCCTTATGAGAGAGGAAGAGGGTACCCCTCACACCGGTGCATGGCTAATTACTATCTGAGATCAGTGCTCCGAAGGAATAAAAATGTATTTCTGCAAGTGTGAACAATGGGTACTTGAAGGACTTTCCTGAGGAAGTGACATTGGAGCTGTGATTGGAAGGATCCAGACGCACTCAAGGGGGGGTGTGGCTGGGCAGAGGCCACACAGCGAAGCTGGAGGAACTGCTGAGGGACCCCTCGGGGCAGCGGCTCAGAGAGGGAGCTGGGGTCAGGGGGACGCCAGAGCAGGGAGCGGGGCCAGAGCAGCTGGACCTGAGGGAGGCCCTGTGGAGAACCTCATCCCAGATTCAAGTGCAAAAGGAAGCAGGTCTTTACTCTGTGCCACCGTGAGTTTGCATTTCAGAGACATCTTTCCCTTTGGTCCATTCCTGCCTCAGTTGGATTGGCTCTTCATTTGTTCCTTCCTTCCTCCCCTCCTTCCTTCCTTCCACCTGTATTCACCAAGGGCCTACCACATAGAAGGCCCTGTTCTAGACACTTCAGATACAACACTGAACAGGCAGACAGACATCCCTGCTTCCATGAATGGTGAGCTGACTTTCTGGTGGGGATGAGGCAGAAAACACGGAAAATAAAAAGGCCAGTTGTGTACTGATTGCCGCCTGATGGTATCGCTAAGTACCAGGCGCTGTGCTGAGCGCATGACATGCATCGTCTGTTTAGAACGCACAGCTACCCCGTGAGGTAAATATTCCAAGTCCTTTTTCTTTTTTTTTTTTTTTTTTACATATGAGCAAACCAAGGCTAGGGAAGGTCAAACCTCTCCTCCAACACCAGAGCTATTAATAAGCAGGAGGACTGAGGCTCGAGCCCAGGGCAGCCTCCTGCCCAAGCCCCTGGCCTCACTGGGCTTTCTTCCCTTTCCCCTTCGTGCTTTGCCACATCCGGTCTCTGATCCTCAGGGAGCCAAGGGCCCTATATGAGCCCCCATCCCTTCCACACGGAGCTTCCCAGGTTGCTTCCAGGGCCATCATGCCCGGCACACGCACATGCACCCCTCCTTGCAGTGACAGAGCTGCCCCTTCCCAGGCTATCACATCCTTGGGGGGAGCAGGCTGCTGTCACTCGCCAGAGCATCTGCCACACCTTGGAGGCCTTCCCGCTCCCACCCCAGGCTCCTCCTGTAATGCCAGGCCTCTCCTAGGCAGCACCGCCACACCCTAGGACCTCGGGGTTTGGGCTGGAGGCACTGTGGCCACTAGAGGTATCCAGGCACCATGGGCACACCCCAGCTTCCTGGGGACCGGCCTAGCCAGACACCCTCCACGAGATTCCCCAAAGCGTCCCTGTGGGTGGCAGAGCCATGGTGACCCACCAGGCCTGTGACGTGGGGCTGTGACTGTGTGGGCTTGGGGTGGCAGGGCTGACCCTGGTCAGGCCTGCTCCACGAGGCCAAGCTAGGGTGGCCTCTGTGTGCAGATACTGCCTGTTGCTGCCCGTGGCCCGTCCCTGGCCCCTCCAGATTCATGCCAGTCTTGGAGGATGAAACAAGAACCCAGTGCCTCAGAGAGTCCTGGACCCAGAGACCAGAGACCCAGCCTTCAGCCCACTTCTCTGAGCCCCAGTCTCGTCACGGGTTAAAAGCAAAATGCATCGCTGCCTCCCCATGTGGTTAGGAGGATGGAGCGGGAGGATTAATTAATTACAAGCCTGCCTTGTGGGCCCAGCTCCGCCACTTCATTCACACTGTGTGTGCCGAACATAGCCTCAGGCATCGGGCCTGAAGCTGTGAAGGGGCAAACAGTGACCTTGCCCACAGAGAGTTAGTAGTCTGGTTAATAGCTGTGTGACCTCGGAAAAGTTGCTGACTTCTCTGGACCTCAATTGCATATCTATCTATAAACCAGGGATGGTAATAGCCCCTAATTCATAAGGTCCTGTGGGATCAAATAGGGCCTTTAACCTGCTCTCTGGCTAATCAACATTAGCTGCCATTATTCCAAAAGGAAGACTTGAAGTTCAGCATTCCGTCAAAAGCAAAAGCTCAGGGAAAGGTTGCCTGCTCAGGCAGAGCGCTGGGGGACCACTTGTCTCCTGGAGGGGGCCTTCTTTTTTTATTTTTTTTTAATGTTTTTATTTATTTTTGAGAGACAGCACGAGCACGGGAGGGTTAGAGAGAGAGGGAGACACAGAATCCAAAGCAGGCTCCAGGCCCTGAGCTAGCTGTCAGCACAGAGCCCGATGCGGGGCTCGAGCCCACGAACTGTGAGATCATGACCTGAGCCGAAGTCAGATGCTTAACCAACTGTGCCACCCATGTGCCCCTGGAGGGGGCCTTCTATCCCCCATCCAGGTCAGGGCCAAAGTGCTGGGGCTCAGGCTGAGGGAGGCACACGTCCTTGGCCACCCATTTTTTCATGGGTGTCCCAGCAGGAGCCACCTGCGGCCTCTACAGGACAGCCAGTGTCATTTTGGAGCTGCACTAGCAGTCGTAGCACAAACAGGCTCTGCCGGTGACCCCACGTGGTAGAGCAGGGTCCAGAACGGGCTTGCCCTTGAGTTGACAGTGGAGTCAGCCACACAAGGTCACCCAAGCTGCCCTTTGGCGCTGTGGGGGTGAGAGGGACCGGGTGACCCAACCTTGGAGAAAGAGTGGCTGAGGCTCACCCCCACACAATGGCCTGCTGTGGGGCCAGGCCAAAAAGAAACTCACTCCCGAGCAGCCCTGGGAAGTCGGTGGCTTGTGCCCGTGTTGCACTTGAAGTAACAGGCTAGGTGAACAACACTGGTGTGCACACATGCTGTATACACCCACCGGTTAAGCTCTTGACCTTCAGCCGGCCCAGAGAGACCTTCAGAACCAGTATCTCGCATCCCAAAGGCATCTGTAGCCACCCAGGCAACTTCAGGACCCACAGAAGGGATCCGGGGTGCAGGTGCTGCCTGGTGCCCAGGAGATGACCCCGAGGTGCCCGGCAGCATCTCTTCCATGCCCTTGGAGGGCTGTCACATTCTGGGCCGCTGCCAAGTCTGCTGTGCCAGACAGGGTGCTGTCCCAAGGACCAGGGAGGTGGGAACTTCGAAAGGGTCTGTTTTGTTTGTGAGGACAGGTCAGGCAGCGATTGGCGCAGGAGGAGCTTGCGCACAGGTTGGTGCCTGGGTGGCTTGCCCTGGAAGAGGGAGCAGCAGGCGGGGCTTCCGCGGCCCACCATGTGGCCGTGGACAAGTGACAGCCCTGTGCCTCGTTCTGGAAAAACAGAGAAAATATCTAATTCATGGAGTTTGGAGACATCATGAAATAAAAGTGTCTCTTCCAGTGCGTGGATGCTCAGTTAAATGTTTGCTCCCTTCTGGTTTGCAGGGAAGGAGACTAGCACAGCGGTAACTGGCTATTCATGCCCTTAGCAAGTGTTTGAATCCATGCTGGGCACCGGGGCTCAGCGGCGAGCCAAGCAGAGAGGCGCCTGCATCTGAGAACTTACCTTCTAGTGGGGGAATGAGGGAGGGGATTCCTTACAGATTGGTCTGAGTGCTTTGGGGCGAGGGGACAGTGATTGGGGTGGGACGGCTGACTGCTCCAGAACCCAGTAGTTCTTTGTTCCCCACACACCTCCTGCTCTGTGAGCCGCTTTGCTGGGTACTGGGGCCGTGACCCCAGGCCCAGCCCCCAGGAGCCCGCAACCTGGCAGAGCAGGGCCAGCAGGCAAGTGGGTGGCCTGTGCAAGGCCAAGGGTAATCCATTCTCTTCAGGGAGTCACTCCGAGGTGGGGCACCATCCTGCGAGGAGGTGGAAGGGGAGAGGGACACGAGAGAAGGGGTCCCATGGGTGGGATTTCTGGCACGTAGCTGGAAAGCTGAGGGGCCCCCAGCACCTAGCTCTTCCCCGACTCTGGGCTGAGTGTGTGTGTGTCCCTGTGCCCCACAGGCCGGCCGTACCGGGGCAAGCCGAGCGACATGTGGGCCCTGGGCGTGGTGCTCTTCACCATGCTCTACGGCCAGTTCCCCTTCTACGACAGCATCCCACAGGAGCTCTTCCGCAAGATCAAAGCTGCCGAGTACACCATCCCGGAGTGAGTCCTGCCCCCTGGGAGGGGAGGGGGGCCCAGCCCTTCAGGCTTGGGGGTGGAAACAACACAGTGAGACCTGGAGTCGTGGGTCGGAGAGACCCAGCACCACCAGCCTGCCCTGTCTGAGCCCTCTCCCTCTCCCTCTGCCACACCAGGGATGGGCGGGTTTCTGAGAACACCGTGTGTCTCATCCGGAAACTGCTGGTCCTCGACCCCCAGCAGCGCCTCGCCGCGGCCGATGTCCTGGAGGCCCTCAGTGCCATCATTGCATCGTGGTAAGCAGGCAGGTGCTGGGCTATGCGGAAGGCTGGGTTCTGCCCTGCCTGTCCTTAGGCACTGCCCATCCCATTTGGAAAAGCAGCCTGAGGTTGGGCCTGCTTCTTTGCCAGAGTCAGATTTCCAGATTTTCCCCACGGGCACAATCAGAAGTGTTCCGGCAGAACTCAGGGTTGAACATCTCCTGCATGCCAATTGATGCCAACTATGGAATTGGCATTATTTCACAGCCCGTGAGGTAGAGGCTGTCCCCCATTATTGGAGGAGAAAACTGAAGCTTGGGAACCAGTCATTCATGTCAAGAATTTGCTGAGCTTTGATGCTCCCAGGTCCGTTGAGTCCGGCCAAGTCTTAGAGCAGTGGGGAGCTGGCCATTCTGGGCTCCAGCCAGCCGGGTCTGGGGAGCGGGGGCCAGGGCTGCCTGCAGCCAGCCTGACTCGTCTGCCCCCTGCAGGCAGTCCTTGTCATCTCTGAGCGGGCCTTTGCAAGTGGTTCCTGACATCGACGACCAGATGAGCAATGCAGACAGCTCCCAGGAGGTGAGTTGGGAAGGTCAGAGAGGCCATTACCCAGTCCCAAGGGACCAGCATCCCAGGAGGACAGGCACGGCCAGGGCAGAGGTGGCAGCTCCCGGAAGGCCACAAGGCCACCTCGGCCTCAGCCTCATCCTTTGACATAGGCAAGGGACACTTTTGTCCTCTGAGCTGCCTGGGCCTGCCTTGCATCGACTCCGTGGGCGGCCCGTAGGCTGCAAGAGGGCAGTAGGGGCCCCGCCTGGCCCTCAGCTTCCTCTTCCTGCCCCAGCCCTGGCCCTGCTGTGTGCTGGCCCTTTAAACAGCCACAGTTCTCTGCCTCTGACTCACAGGGGGCTCTCTCAGCCTTTCTGCTCTTCCCTTTCCAGATGATTCATTTTCTCCCAGTTTTCTCTCATTTCCTGCTCCCTGCGCTGGAGAAAGTGCTGGGCTTGGGGTAGGGGCAGAGACCAGAGTGCCTAACGGCCTCTGGCAGGTGATCTTAGGGTGCCCCCGCACCAGAGACTCCTGGCCCTTGAGGAGAGAGTGCGGGCCCCACCCCACCTAGGTGCCACCCCCCAGTGCATCTCAGTGGGTCCTCACCGCAGGCCCAGGCCCGGGTGGCCCGTGTCCTTATCCTCACTTCACAACAGAGGAAACTGAGGTCAGAGAGGTGACATAATCTTCCCAGTCACACAGCTCAGAAGTAGTGGAGCTGAGCCTTGACCCCAAGTGCAAGTCCAGAGCCCTGCTCTTCCCATGTGATGATCAGCATGGGGACGGACCACATCAGTGTTCTGCCTAGGTGCTCCAGGCTCACCCAGGGGCTGAGCACCCAGCCCCAGACCCCTCATACCGCTTGACTTGCATGGGACCCCCCGGCGTCTGGAGAGAGTCTCTGAGGAGAGATTACTGCCCCACTTCACAGCTGAGGGAACTAAAGTGACCTCTCCCAAGGTCAGTGGGTCAGGAACAGCGGGGGGCCTCTGGCTCAGATCCCAGATCTTCAGCTAGAGCGACCCCCGGGATGGCCAGTGGGTGAGGTCCAGGCTGACTTCAGGGCTTCAGGGACCCCCACTGCGGACCACCCAGCCAGATGGGGCCCAAGGGGGTTGCTGTCTCGGAGCCGAGTCACCTAACACAGGCTTCCTGCTCTTCTCCCCACTCTCGGTGTCCGTGTCTGTCCGCCCGAAGGCCAAGGTGACCGAGGAGTGCTCCCAGTACGAGTTTGAGAACTACATGCGGCAGCAGCTGCTGCTGGCCGAGGAGAAGAGCTCAGTGCACGAGGCCCGGAGCTGGGTGCCCAAGCGGCAGTTCGGCAGCGTGCCACCCGTGCGGCGGCTGGGCCACGACGCGCAGCCCATGAACCCCTTGGACGCGGCCATCCTGGCGCAGCGATACCTGCGCAAGTAGCCCTCCCCCCCGGGGCAGGGCGCCAGCACCACCCGCCACCTCTTCCCGGCCCCCCGGCCCGCAGCAGGGGCGGGGCAGGGACAGCGCAGGTCACATGTGGGGTCAGCAGAGGTACCACGAAGCTACCGGGAATGATTGCTTGATTGTTTGGGTTTTTAATCTGAGAAGCCTAGATAACTAATCTTCTTTTAA
>NC_043707.1:114585860-114617013 GCF_006229205.1 Suricata suricatta
CCCGGCCCCCCCCCCCCGCAGTCTGTTTCCATCCCTCCCCTTCTGACCCCAGGCCCCTCAGTCCAAGCTTTGGAAAACCTTCACCTCATCTTAAGCAGAATTCAGATATATTTATTTTTGTACTGAAACCAACTTCTCTAGGTGGCTCCATCCGTGGCCACTCCCTGCCCCCCCTGACCTGGCTGGACAGCAGGGAGTCCACCGCCCCCAAGATGGGCCCTCTCCTCGCCCCCCAGGCTCAGAAGCCCCCTCTTGCCAGCCCCTCCACCTCCAGCCCACCGGTCCCTCCTGTTTCTGGTGATGGGGAGGCCTTTCTAGACTTTCTCTCTTTCTCCCATCTCAGTGGCTTCTCTGAGGTGCTGTACGCCGTCGCGTTAACCCTGGTTTCCTTCTGCGCCCCTCACCGTGGTACCGAGGTGACGATGACAGATGTGAAAGGGGTGCCTGGTGGCAGGAAGGGGAGGGGCGTGCCGGGCTATCCGTGAGCACAGGGCCCTGCCCGCATGCCCTCTTGCTCCCCGCACCCCTCTGTGTTCATGGAACAGTGGGGACATCTCCCCTCCTGTCCTTGCCTCATAATGGATAGGGTGTCTCTCCCAGCAGACCCTGGCCGGGCCCTTCGTGGGAGGCTGTGGGGCTTGTGGGGAGAGCTATAGACACTGGGGGGTCTGACTGGCTTGAGAACAGCCCTGTTGCCCTTTTTGAGCCGAGATTTTGAAGTGGATGCCCGTCTTGCCAGAACACTGTTCTCACCAGAATGCCCTTCCCTCCCACTCTTCCTTCTTGCACTTGGCCTTGCCCAGTGCCAAGCAAAGGCCCCTCCTCTGGCCTGTCCCCCTCCAGGCCCCCCTCCTCGGAAAGGCTGAGTGTGCACCTCCAGGCAGCCCTGGGCCCCTCAGGCCCTTCCTGTCTGTTCTCGTTCCCCAGTGGGGACGTGACCGCGGCCTGTGTGACCTTGTTTCCCAGAGTGTGAGCTGCCCCCTCCCCAAAAGCTGACTCACTGTGAGTGACTTGGGCAAGTTCCCAAACCTCCTTGTGCCTCAGTTTCCCCATCTGGAAAAAATGGGGCCACCTCTTGCCAGCAGTAGCAGGGCCGCCCATGCCCCTTCCTCCCCCATGCCCCCACCCCAGCACTTGGGCGCCTCATGCCTCTGCCTCCATGGGTCTGTGGGAGCCCGCTGAGCCCAGCACTTACTCCCCCTGGGCACCCAGCTCTGCCTCCTCCGCTGGCCAGCGGCTGAGAGCCAGGGTGTCGTGCCACGGGGGCGGGGGATGTCCTCTTTTCTATATTTATTTCAAAAAGAAGTCTCCCAAGGGAGTGGAAACACAGTCTGGCCTAGGGCTCCCAGCCTCTGTGATTGTCCTCCTTCGAGGGTCTCAGCCGGGCCCCCACCCAGTGGCCTGCCCAGACCCTCCGGGCCTTCTGGCTAAGTGTGGGCTCTCTCCTCCTTTTCAAAGCAATACCCTCCGGGTCTGCAGAGCCTGATCAGACAGGCTGGGCCTCCAGGTCAGCCTGTGGGTCTGATTGGGTTCATGGCAAAGCAAACAGGAGGAGGTTGGGCCGGCCCTCACTGGGCGGCGTCACACACTGAGAGGTCCTGTTGTAAAGAGACAAAACAAAACAGAAAAAGTCACAAAAAAGTTTGTATAAAGACATATTTTTGTACTACATGGGGACTCTTCCTGCATGTCAGCAATAAAACTTCCTGACCTGGAGCCCGTGTGGCTTGTGCCGTCTGCTGTTCTTGCCCTTCTCCCCTGTGTGTGTGCCTCCCGCCCCAGCCAGGTTTCCTGCAGCTCTGCCCCCAGGGACAGCACCCCCACCACCACCACCAGCCGCCCTGCCAGCGCCACTACCTTGATGGGGGGACCAGAACTACCCTGCAGTCTCCCAACCTGTTGGTGCACACCCCCATCGAGCACCCAGGCAGGCAGGAGGGGTCCCGGAGTGGCAGCGGCTGACAGCATTGACCTCTCTCCCTGCCAAGCCCCTATTTGGGGCTGGGGGAACCTGGCCGGCTAGCCTGCCCACCCACCCATGCACCCACATGGGCATCCCGGGCAGCTGGGGTCAGAAGGGCCAGGCAGGCCTTTCCCTGCACTGCCCTCCCCCTTGCTCCCTTCTATAGGAAGCCTTGGGGCTTCCTTCCTTCCTTTCTGCTTTCCTTCCTTCCTTTGTCTAAATTTAGACTTGGCCGATGGTGCACTGGGGCAGTGACGCTGGAGGTGGGCAGCCCTTCCCGGCACACCCAGTGCCCCTGAAGACCCATTTCTATGTCGGGGAACCCACACACAGCCCCAGGGCCCCAAAAGGAGCAGAGCTCCACGCAGAGGGCCCCCCTCCCAGTCAAGCATCCTCACAGCAAGAGCGAGAAGAGGCTGGGTCTCTCCAGAGACCCTCTGCCACGCCCACCCAGCAGCCTAGCGGCCGCCACCTCCCTGACCCACAACTCTGCCGTCCAGCTGTCGTGGACGCACGGCCAGAAGGCACGCTTGCACATGGCCAGCTGAGACCTCGCCTCCGTGTCCACCTCCTTTCTGTCCCCCCTACTCGATCAGCCTCAGTTCCGTGACCAGCTATCTCCTGGGCACATGTGGGGATTGGGCTTCCCACTCGCCAACACAGGCAGGGACTCTGTTTTGTGTCCTGAGGTGTCCCTTCCCCAGAACCGGCTTGGTGTGCAGCTGGCACCCCAGAACTGTTGGTTCGTTGATCTAAACTTACTCAATGGCTCCTCGGGCTTTTTGTGAGCCCTGGAAGCCACAGAAAGGGAAAGTACCAGAAAGGTAGAGGGTGATCGACAGCCTCCTATGCTCCTGAGAAGTCCAGCAAGAACTGAGAGATATTCTATCGGAGTCAGCCACCTCGGTCTCGGGATCTTCAGGGAAGACAGGCTGGAGCTGCCCAGCTCTCTGAGGTCGGGAAGGGAGGGAATGGACTCTCGGTGCCTCACTCAGTCGCTCAGGCTCCAAAGCCAAGTTTACCTTGACTTCATGCCCCTCCTCTCCCACCCCATGGCCAGCCCACTGCTAGTCCTGTCACCCGCCCGGGCAGAATCTGACCACGTCTCCCAGCGCCCCCTACCCCCTTGCCTCCTGCTTTCCCTGCTCTTACCCTTCCCCTACAACAGCCCAGGGGCCACATGGCAGCCAGAATGGGCCTTCGGGAAGACCGACTTTGTGCCCCTCCTGCTGACACACCTCTGATGGCTTCCGTCCCATGCAGGGAAACATCCAGAGGTCTGTCTTGGAAAGCTCCTCACCACAGGGCTCTCCACCTGGCCTCCCTCTCTAACCTGTGGGCCACACCCCTCCTCACTCCCTATGCCAGCCACACGGGGCTCCTTGCTGATCACCTAGGAGGGTTCCGCATCCAGGCCTTCGCATGGGCTATTACTTGTGGAAGGCTCTTGTCCCAGATACTTACATGGTTCCGTCCCTGGCTTCCCTCTGCTCGAAATGTCCCCTCCTCTGAGAGGCTGCTCCTGAACGCCTGGCCTTCTCTAGCCCCTTACCCTGCTTTGTGTTTCTCCATTGTGCTTATCGGCCTGGTATTAGATCATACATCCAATTATTGATTGCATCTGTCTTCCCTACTCAGAGGCTGAGCTCTTTTATGTGCATCCATGGGGGGTGTGGGGATTGGGGGGAGCTTATCAGAATGACGGGGGTGCTGGCTTACGGACATGAGTAAAAACCTGTTTACAATGACCAGAGCCAAGAATGTAACTCCCTTTTATAGGTAAACACAAAGGACTGGGAGACACAGATGCTGAATCTTCTGGGAACGCAGCTTCTGCGTAAGAGGGGAGGAAATCTGCACTGTCTAGTTCAGAACTTTACCAAGAGCCCTTTGCCGTTTCAGACAGTGACACCACTGCAATGTCCCAGTGCCTCAGAGCTGTCTGCACTCAGAGCTATCACCTGCCCGGCAATTGACCATGTCACAAATAATACAACATTACTTTTTATTTCCTTTATGTTATGTTGTAGTTTTCATTAGATGTGGAGGTGGGTATATTAGCCGGAAATTTCCTTTCAAGGGCATAAAAGGAGCAATTCAAAGTAACATGAAAAGGCAGCTTTTCTGACTGGGTGGAGAGTCATGATCTAGAATGGCCCCATGGAAGGCTTGTTGGGAGCTTAGGCTCTGAAGTTCAAATACAGACCCCATCCCTTACAGCCACGTGACCACACATATATGCTTAACCTGAACCTCACTTTACTCCCCTGTAAAATGGGAGTCATTCTACAAACTACCGAGGGTTACCGGAAGGATCTAAAAGACTAAGTGCACATATGTAGCACTTAGCCCAGTACCAGGTACCGGGAGGGCACTCAGTATCCGTAACTGTGACTGTTCATTGTGCAGACTTCACTGTGCCCTCTTCCCAGCAGCTGCCCCAGGGGCCAAGGGGCATTCAGAGGACTGGCTATGTCTAAGGAGGCCATGAGTTGGTCACCTCCCCTCTGGCTAGACCTAATCAGCTCCCGAACCCCTCAGTGGGGAGGCCCCCAGTGTCAGGAATAGAGCAGGCGAGGCCAACCCCCAGCTTGGCCACTGGGGGAGGGAGCAGAGTCCTGTCTTGCATGGGGCTTTGAATATGCCAGCCCCCCTGAGATCCCTCCCAGAGGCAGGGGACCTCTCAGTCCCCTGACCTCCCATCCAGACCCGTCTTGGGGCGCCTGGGTGGCTCAGTTGGTTAAGCGTCTGACTCTTGGTTTCAGTCGGCTCAGATTATGATCTCACAGATCCACAAGATCGAGCCCCGCATCAGGCTCTGTGCTAACAGTGAGGGGCCTGCAAGGGATTCTCTCTCTCCCTCTCTCTGCCCCTTCTGTGTGCACACACATGCCGTCCCTTTCTCTCTCTAAGAAACATGAAAACAATTTAAAAAGGAAAAAGAACTGTCTTAACTTCTTTCATCAAAGGGAAAAGAAAAAGACCTATCTTTCCTGTGTTTCTCATCTTCAGATCACTCTCTGTGCCTCCCAAGGTGACAAATCTCAGGTGTCATAGGCTGACTTGAAAGCAGCGAGGCAGCCAACACACAGGCAGGTGGGCATGCCTCATGACAAATGCCGGCAGACAGGAAGTCAGCAGGTGGATAGATGGGATGCAAGCCAGGCAGGTGAGCGATAGGTAAGGAGAGATCCAGGCAGCACAACAGGAAGGCGGGCGGCTGGGAATACCCACGGATGGGCTGGCGGGCGGAGCAGGGCAAAAAACAAATGCAGGTAGGCAGGTGGCCAGGAGGGCATGGGGGCTGCGGGGATGGCCTTTGGGCACATCGCCCAGGGCCTCCAGGAGCAACCCTGGGCCTCTTTTGAACCTCCAGGGCAAGGCTGCTCCTTTTCCCACCGGGCCTGGCTTGGCCCCATGCATCCCCCTCCGGAAGGCAGCGCCTCGGGACCAGGAACTATCTCAACCCCCGCTCTGCTCCAGCACAGCCACCGGCTTCACCAGGGCTGCATCATGCCCGACCAACTCCAAACACATGTCACACAGCAACCCAAGTACAGACCCCTGTGTCCGCAGGGAGCGATCCCCAGAGATCTGCACAACACAGCCTAACACAAACTTATCCCAAATCGGATAGTGCCCTCACAGAGCCAGGAGGCGTGCCTGAAGACAGGTGCAAATGGAAGCACCAGCACACGGAGGCACAAAGTCCTCAACACACAGGGTCGGTCACAGAATCACTGCTGCTGCACACACCAGTATTCACATGGGTGGTGGGCATTGAAACCCGTGGGAACCCACCAATACCACAGCCAGTGGTTGGATTCTGGCCTCACCCTCACCTCTGCTCAGTGTAACATGGCTGATCTTGCCAGTCCTAGCTGGCTCTCCCACCTCACTGGTCTGTCCTGACTCCTCCTCCTGGCAGCCCTCAAGATTGCAACTTCACGGCTTACTCTTCCCTCCCTGCCCCAGAGGGGATCCCAGCCCCTCTCGGAGTGTTCAATCCATCTTCTGTGTTGAGGGCTCTCAAACACACATCCCGCCCAGACTCCTGGCAGCTTCCGCACTCTGCCACCTGCCCCAGGTATGTGGGGCACATCTCAGATCTAACAATCTAACGTGAAACTGATTCTCCCAAACTTGCTCCCCAAATAAGCTGCCCTCGGGTGTTCAGGCCCAGCATCAAGCCGTCCTCCTACATTTTCCCTCTTGTCCACATCCAATGCAGGGATTGTTGAAAGCCTCCCAAAGACCACTTGAGGGTGATGCCCTCACCTCCTCCAAGGGGCCTTCCAGGCCAAACCCTGGGCGCTGTTGGATCAGATGGGTGCAGTGGCTCACTGCTCCCCTGCGGCGGCCCATCCTACACAGAGCCCCCACAGGGGTCTCTCCAAAGCACATCAGGAACCCTGACATTCCCCTGAGACTCCCAGGGTTCCCCACCACACTGACAATAAATCCAAGTACCCTCCACTGCACCCCAAGGCACTCCCACCTCAGAGCTGGTCCTCACTCCTGCCAGGATGCCTCCTGTGCCCCCGGGTGTTCTCCACCACCCGCAGAGCCTTAGCAACAAGGCTCCCTTTATCCTGTAATGTCTGTCTCTCCGCCTTCAAGTCCCTTCCATGAAGGCAGGAGATACAACACGAAAATGGACGTTCACATATACAGATACAGGCAGAAATGCCTCCACACACATCACACAAAACACCCAGGACTCCTCTCCCACACCCATAGGAGCCAGTCTTCCCTTTCTCCATCAAGATCTGCCCTCTGCTTGAACCCAGTTCCGGAATGGGAGTAGGGGGTCTCCAGC
Source organism: Suricata suricatta (assembly GCF_006229205.1). Taxonomy (NCBI): domain Eukaryota; kingdom Metazoa; phylum Chordata; class Mammalia; order Carnivora; family Herpestidae; genus Suricata; species Suricata suricatta. Next base: position 114,592,643 of record NC_043707.1, read on the forward strand.
CTGGACAAAGAGGGGGGTCACCAGCCCACAAGCCTCAGGCCGAGCCTTCAGCTATGTCTGCAATTTCCTCTCCCCCTTCCTTCCCTCCTCCTCTCTGAGGCTCCCGCCAAGAAGGCCTCCCCCTCACCCCAAGCCCCCAGACAGGAAGGGGGGCCCAGCAGAGCGGGGGGGGGGGGGGGGGGGGGGGGGGGGGGGGGGCTGAGAGTTTGAGCAGGAAGAAGACCCAGGCTGCACACACGATCACACAGCACCTTGCCCGCTTAAGCCCTGAGCCCAGGCGCACAGGGATGCGCGCGCATCGGCAGGTTTATCCAGGAGCCACATGCATCGCGGCCGCCTGCTCCGGTGCAGGAGGGCACAGGGGACCGGGAGTTCCAGGCTGGACTCTGCAAGGCCGGCGGCCCCTGGCTCCCAGCCCGAGTCCAGCATTCATTAACCCTGCGTGACAAGAGCTCTGCCAGCTGGACACACTCACCCAGCCGGGGCCCTGGGGGGAGGGCATGAGGGCCCCGTGTCCGTTTTAAGTTGAGGATCTGGGGGAGGACTAGGGAAAGGGGGAAGTCTTCCCTGGGCGAGGGGGGCCTCTGGGGAGGAAGAGCAAGGAGTAGAGACGGGGTTATGAGCTCCAGGGGCAGAGAGCAGTGGATTCAAATCTTGACCGTTTGGGAAAAATCTTCAATCTCTCCGTGACTCAGTTTACTTATCTGCCAAGTGGCGACAGTGGTACTCACGTTACAGGGTTGTTAGAATTAAATGAAAGAATATTATAAAGGGCACACACACACTGTCTGGCACCTAGGCTGAACTCCATCCTATCATTATTTTTGTTATTAGTAGCTTGGGGGCGGGACCCTGCCACCAGCCTCCCCAGTGGTTTCCTGTGGGGGAGCCGGCGGGCCTCGCTCCCCCTCCTCCCAGGCGCTCGCTCCTCTCCCCTTCCTCTCCCGGCCCTTTTCCTCCCCGCCTCCCCCCGCCCCGCCCCGTCCCGCCCCTTTCCTCCGAGGAAACTTTCCGCCCGCTGGTCCAGCGGCCCGTGTCCGGCCGGCGCTGCCGCGGCCTGGGAGCCGAGAGGGGCAGGCTGGGCGGCCGGGACCGGACGGGGCGGGAGCGGCCGGGTCCAGGGTGTATGCGGCGGCCGGACGCGCCGGGGCCGGCAGCGGGGAAGCGGGCGCTGACGGTGAGCGAGCCGGGGCCTCCTGGCCGGCGGGTCCCCGTGGGGCGGGCTGGATGGGAGAAGGAGGCGGCCTCCCCTCCCGGGAACCCGCCCTGGGAGTGAGTGGGGAAGGCACTCGCGTCGCTCTCCTCCATCCCACTACCGGGACGGCGCAACCGGGCCTCGGCTGGGGACCCCGCGCGGGGACGGCGTCTTCTACAGCCCAGTCCCTTAACCCATCAACTTAGAGGGTCGTCTGCGCCCAGGGGAAAGGACCCCCGCAGGCAGGGCCCAGGTCTGTAACAAAGTTAGGGAGCTGCTCTCTCCAAGGTGGACCCTAGGGCTGCTCTTCCAGAGAGAGGAGCTGCCCGCAGGAAGCGGGGTCAGGCTCGGGATTGGGATCTGACCTTGCTGACCTCGCAGGCTGACAGGGGGGCTGCCCTACCGCCCCCGAAGCAGCATGGATGCCCCCCGAAGGGACATGGAGTTGCTCAGCAACAGCCTGGCGGCCTACGCACACATCCGCGGTGAGGGCGGGCCCTGGGGGGCGTGGGCCCCTCCCTGCCCCTCTGAGGCCCTACTCCACCCCTTCCCTCCCCACCTCCCTGCCCCCCATTGCCCGAGGACTGTGACCTACTACCTTTCAAATAAGGGGTACTGTCCTTGGCCCCCCAGCTTAGACTGGGGTCCTTCCGAAATGGCATGACTTCCACCCGTCAGGGAGCCGGGGCTCCTGCATGACTTCTACTCTCTGACCCCCAGCTAACCCAGAGAGCTTTGGCCTCTACTTCGTGCTGGGAGTCTGCTTCGGCCTGCTGCTAACCCTGTGCCTACTAGTCATCAGCATCTCCTGTGCGCCCCGCCCGCGGCCCCGGCCCCCTGCCCCGCGCCGGGACCCCCGCAGCAGCACCCTGGAGCCCGAGGACGACGATGAAGACGAAGAGGACACAGTGACGAGGCTGGGCCCCGACGACACGCTGCCCGGCCCAGAGCTATCCACCGAGCCCGACGGGCCCCTGAGCGTCAACGTCTTCACGTCGGCGGAGGAGCTGGAGCGGGCGCAGCGCCTGGAAGAGCGGGAACGGATCCTGAGGGAGATTTGGCGCACCGGACAGCCGGACCTGCTGGGTACGGGCACGCTGGGGCCCAGCTCCACGGCCACAGGCACCCTGGGTCGTATGCACTATTACTGACTGGCCCGGCTCCCGCTGTACGGCACTCTGAGTACTGGACAGGGGTATGAACCCAGAACTGCCCCAGGACATTGGGACGGCCCCTGCCTGTGGTGCTATGGAGGCCCCACCCCCACAGCTCCCCCAGTGCTATTGCGCATGGATCCCCACCTTCCCGGACCCCCAGTCCTACCCAGAAACCCCTTGGAGAAGGATAGGACACAGGATCCCTAGCCCCTCTGGGACCAGTTAAGAGATGACGTGACCAATGAAAACGGCATTCTCAGTGCCTCAGTCTCCCTCTGTGACTCTTGCCCCCAATGTCCCCCAGGCTCCTGTCGTGCAGGGGGCCCCAGGGTTGAGACCCCACTCGACTCTTTTGCCAGGCTGACCACCTCCATCTACCCACCCAATATCTCAGCACACATGCTTGCATTCAATTCACAGACTGCAAAAACACTCCACCACCTCGCAGCCTCACGCGCAGACAAGTTATCACTCGCATTCCTTCCTCACAGATACATTACAGATGCTCTGCGATCATGCATCACTGCAATCACACACACACACACACACACACACACACACACACACACACACACACACGCAAGCACGCAGGCACGCACGCACACACACCAGGCCTCGGGACCCCCGACCTTGACCCAAGGCACTATTAGCCCCAATGTTAATCATGTGTGCCTGAGATGGGCTATGGAGTGCGTGTCAGAGCAGAGGTACGTTCCGGTGAGTCCCGTGGGGCCAACTGGGAGGGGTCCGGGCTCAAAAGCTGGCCCGCCCAGCCCCTTCTCTGGCGCACAGCTGGATTCCGGAATCCGGCCCGCGGGCAGAGTCCGACCCCGCCTGGGCCCCTCCTGCCGGCCATTTCTCCAGCACCCGGCAGACGTCCGAAGGAGACGCCCCCCACCCACCCCCCTGCCATCCGGTGGATAAAAATAGCCGCGCGCAGGCCTTGGGAACCGTAATGGGAGCCACATGTTGGCCAGATGTGCCCGGGAGAGACCGCCAGGAATGCGGAGGCCCCGCCCCCGCACGGACCAGGCAGGCACCCGGGGCGAGTACACTGCAGTTTACTTTCTTGTGTTTCCCAAAGTCATGTGCGAGGGCGTGGGTGGCCGGAACCTGACTTCCCCCCAGGTCCCGCCATCGTCCCCCTCCCGGGCCCACCCTCAGTACATCTGTGTCTGCGTCTGCATGTGTATGGAGCCCTGGGTCCGCGACCTCTGGGTCCCCTGTTTCATCTGCACCTAGTCGGGAGAGGGCAAAGAGAGGCAGTCAGGGGAGGGCCAGCCCTCCCCCTCCCGCCCCCCAGGATCCGGACGCCACCCACCTCCAGCCACAGGCGCTTCTCCTTCTCTCTCTTCAGTTCCTCCCAGATGTCGGTCAGCTTCCTCCTGCGGACGGAGACCGAGGGGAAGGGGTGAGCTGGGAAGGCTTAGAGCCCCCGCCTCCCTCCCTGCCCTCCCCCTCCCCACTTACTCCAGCTGCACCCCCATCCGCTCCAGCGACTTCTTTAAAGACTCCACCTCGTCCTGTAGCCTCATTATATCGCCTCTGTCACTTTTGCTGTCCGTGAGATTTTGCGGGACCGGGGAAAGTAGGGTGGGAGTCTCTTGGGGGTCCGGAGTCGACTTGATAGGATGAGTATTCTTTTGAGCTGCAGCTGCCTCTTTGGCGCACTCCTCTTTTAGGGGCACTTCCTCTTTGGGGGGCACCGCCTCCTGGGTAGCCTCATGCTGCCCAGGGGCCTCCTGGGCAGGCATGGACCCTGGCTTGGACTCACACTGGAATGAGGGGCCGTCTCTCTGATCCAGAGGGTGTGTCCTCATGTAGAGGTCAGGCTCCTTTGGCATATGGACCTCTTGGGATTGAGCCTTACTGGCCACAGGAGACTTGAACTTCAGCAGGGCTTGCTCTGGAGAGAAGTGATGGAGCTGAGTGTTGTCTCTGATGGAGGTCTCTTCAGAGAGTGCCTGCTCAGGGGTCAAGACCTCCTCTAGGGTGGGGGCCTCGTCCCCAGGCGGGGCCATCTTTGGGGCAGGGGCTTCATCCTCAGGTGGGACATCCAGGGCAGGGGCGTCATCCACAGAAATCACGCTGTCTGGGCTGGGAGCCTTGTCCAGAGTCAGGCTCTCCTCTGGGGTGGTGTTCTCTGGGGCTGGGCCCTTGAACTTCTTTGGAATCAGGGTTTTCTCTGGAGTGGAGGCCTTATCTGGAGACAGAGTCTTCTCTGGGCTGGGGGTCTTGCCCAGAGTGGGGGTTTTATTCCCAGGGCGGGGCTTTGCTAGGCTGCTCCGCTCTTCCTCCTGTGGTGATGGGGGCAAGGTCTCAGCTGAGGGACGGCTACCTAGACAGTTTGAGTCAGGTCCCCCTTGGCCTGGGATCCTTCCCCGCGTACACCACACCCCTGGGAACCAGACCCTGCCCAGCAGTCCCACTCTCCTGTGTCTCAGGACCTCTTACCTGACTGGTGGCAGAGCGCTGCCGGGCAGCCTGGGTTTTCGATCTTTTTCTACCAGGGTGGCCTGGACCCCTGCTGAAGAAGCTGCCACCGGAGCCTATGAGAGCAGAACCTAAGGAGGGGCAGGCTCCTCCCACTCTGGGTCTTTCCCCATCTCTGTCCTTCAGCACAACCCCCATCCCTGTCCCCCATTCCTTGCCCTACCCCCACTGGAGGGAGGCTGCGAGACCTACCTGAGTTTCCAGAGGGGCGCTTCTGACCGTCTCCACTGGGTGTCGGAGATGCCCTGGAACCATATCACCATCAGACCGGAAGGTGGGGGGCAGAGAGCAGAATTTCCTCTGTGCCCTCCTCCCCGCACCCCCACCCTACTCCTTACTTGGCTTTGCTGGGCCCAGTGGGGACTGTCACCAGCTTCTTGATGGTAGGGAGGGCTGCTTTGGGCATCGTCTTTTTTGGTTCCTTAATAGGAGCTGTGAGGGAAGAAGGGAGTGTGGCAGCCATTCACCTAACGGATGGTGGCCCTGTCCTGTGCACTGGGGAGTAGGGACGGGAGATGAACATCTGATTCTGCCTCCTCAGAACTGAGGGGGGAGTCTCCCACCCTCAGGCCACATGGGCATGGAGAAACAGGGGAGCAACCTGGAGGGGCACTGGGCAGAAGACAGTCGTCAGGGAAGGCTTTGGAGGGGACATGCTTCCATATCCTGCCTGTTTTTATCCATGCTTTTCTCTTCTTTTCTTTTAAGTAATCTCTGTGCCCAACGTGGGGCTCAAACTCACAACCCCAAGGTCGAGAGTTGCACACTCTGCCGACTGAGCCAGCCGGGCACCCCTAGCCGTACTTCTCTGTCACTTCACCTTTTTCCTGGACCACAGCAATAGCCTTCCCCAATCCAGTCCACCCTCTCTAGAACTTCTCTGTCTTCTCTATCTCATTTACCCCTAAGAGACCTCACCCGGTTTGATGGATTCGACTAGCAACAACAAGCCAATGACTCCCGCGTTTGCATCTCTAGCCTCTGAGCTGCAGACTCATATCCAGCTGCTCTTTCTGTTTCCAGCTAGGGAGCTATGTGGCATCATACTCTTAACGTACCCAAAACTGAGCTCTGACTTCTCATCCCCCAAACCTGCCTCTTTTCCAGGGTCCCCATCACGCACTTGCCCACTTGCTCAGATGACAAAATGTGTCATCGCTGACCTCTTTCATTCTCTTAGGCTGCATATCCAAACTAGCAGGACATCCCGACTGCTCTACCTTCAAAACGTCCTGAAGTCAATCACTTGTCACCACCTCTGCCACTAAGTGCTCCAGACCCAGGCATCAACCGTCTTCACCTAGACCACGGCAGCAGCCATCACCCTGCGCTCTGGCTTGCATTCCCCCTGCGTGCATCACATTCCCACAGCAGTCAGAGTGAGCTAAGGTTCCGACTGGGCGGCTCAGTCAGGTAAGCATCTGACTTCGGTTCAGGTCATGATCTCATGTTTCATGAGTTTGAGTCCTCCATTGGGTGAACCCCACTTCACTTTCTTTCTCTCTCTCTCTCTCTCTGCCCCTTTTAGGAGTCTTTCTGTCTCCCTCTCTTTCTGCCCCTTATTCACTTGTGTCCTCTCTCTCAAAAAAAAAAAATGAGCTCAGTTTCTACTGGGGAAGCCGACATAAGCAAAAGTAGAATATGCAATGTGTTAGAGAATTATTAGGTATTACTGAGGAAGAATAAGCAGAGGAATGTCAATTTTAATTCTTATTTTAAGGTTATTTATTTATTTTGAGAGAGAGAGAGAGAGAGAGGAGAGAGAGAGAGAGCATGAGCAGGGGAGGGGCAAAGAGAGAGGGAGAGAGAGAGAGAATCCCAAGCAGGCTCTGCACTGTCAGTGCAGAGTCCAATGTGGGGCTCAAACTCACGAACCGTGAGATCATGATCTAAGTTGAACCAAAGGGTCAGATTCTTAGCTGACTGAGCCACCAGGGTGCCCCAGGGATGTCCATTTTAAATGTGGTGGTCAGAGAAGGCCACACTGAGAAGGTGACATCAGCGTGAACACAGTCACACACAGTGACATTCACATTCATGGACACATGACCAGACACTCCGGCACAGGCACACAAGCTGGCGTTTAGTCACACATGCAGCATCACACGCAGGTACATGCACAAATCCTGATGGTGTGCAGAGTGGGCTAGAGCGTGGGTCCTGTAGCCAGACACCAGGAATTGATGTCCTGCTCGGTTATGTGTCGGCTGTGTGGAAACTGGGCTGTGTAACTTAACCTCTCTGCGCCCCACTATACATGTGGTAGGGTTATTGTGAGGTCTGGGGGACTTCATTCATCTGAGGCGCTTAGAAGAGTATTTGTCATACAGTCAAAGCTCAGTAAATGTCAACTTTGACTTCAGCTCCTCGTACTTTGGCTGATTAGGTGCTCGGTAGGGCCCTCCCACTAGAGAGCAATTAGAGGCTCCTTATGATACAATTTTAAGGCAATGGTGGAACTGAAAGAGGTGGGGGAGGTCCAATAAAAGGGAAGGACCTGATGCCAGAAAGGTAGGGTGAGGGCAGCACTACTGGGGCTATTGAGCCTGAGCCTGAGCTGAGCAGATACCCCAGGGTGTCTGTCCCCTTTGGCTCCCCACACACCCCAAGTCTGATAGCTATGCAGCAGTGAGCCCTTTCTTCTAGAAGGCTGAAGTGGTCTCTACTGATTGGTGCCCTGTAGCTACTGGGGGGAGTAGAGGCAAGTCCTCTCTGGAGGAAATCTTCCCCTACTGAGACATACAGAACTCACCGGGGTGGGGATCAAGTCATGAGCTCACACACAAAGATCATAAAACACACGAGAAAGCGGGCCCCCGGGAATGGGAACCAGCGGACACACCACACAACAGATACTGGAGTTGTCGGAGAACGTAGTTGTGCAACATGCACACGAAACGAAGGGACCATCCGCAATAAACAGGCAAATGTGGGAGGGCAGTTCCAGAAAACTGAAACTGCCAGAGATGCCAAACAGCGTTCTTGAAATAAATCAAACCCAACATAGGTTAAATAGCAGATTCAACACAGCCAAAACAGCAGAGAGAGCTGGTACCCGGGAAGCACAGTGAGACAAGGAGCAGAAAATCTGCAAGCAGGGGTAAAGGAGTGGGTGATGACAGGGGTCTGACCGTGGCTGAAAGAAGGGGCAGACAATTCCTCACCTCGAGAAGCCACTAGAAAACTGGACAAAACCACCATTTCCGTGCCCTGGAAATGGACCAAAGGCATGAGATAATCTGAGAAGCATTTATGCTTGATGGTGTCCTTGCCCACGACCACACTGTCCCTGTCCCCTGCCCTGCCCCCGCCAGCGTGGTCCATGCCAACCCTTTGTGGTGTCGGGCAGGCTGCCGAGGTTGGCAACTTCACGACCATGATGGGAGGGAGGTCACTCGATTTGGGATGTGACCTGGGACTTGGTCCTGGTTTCTCAGATACGACACCAAAAGCACAAGCAACCGAAGAAAAAATAGGAAAGTGAGACTTCATCAAAAGGTAAAATCTTTGTGCATTAAAAGGTACCATTAAGAAAGTACAAAGACAGCCAACAAGATGGGATGTGCAAAGTAAGTGTCCGATAAGGGACTTTGCTCAAGATATATATAAACTCCACAGGTCAGGGCACCTAGGCGGCTCCATCGGTTAAGTGTCTGACTCTTGATCTCAACTCAGAACATGATCTCATAGTTGTGAGATCGAGCCCTGGGTTGGGCTCCATGCTGAGCATGGAGCCTGCTTGGGATTCTCTCTCTCTCTGCCCCTACCCACCTCTCTCTCAAAATAAAAAAATAAAAATGTCTACAAGTCAAATAACCCAATTAAAAAATGGGCAAAGGATCCAAATAGACATTTCTCCAAGAGAAGATATATATATAAATTGTCAGTAAACACATGAAAAGACAGTCAACATCTAAGGTGGCAGAGAGGTAGAGCAGAACCGTAATGACACACCCGTCACACTGACTAGGATGATTATAAAAAGGACAGTGACAAGCACTGGGGAGGATGTGGGAAAGGTAGAACCCGTGTGCACTGCTGATGGGACAGAAAGTGGCACCGTGGCAGACTGTCCGACCGTCCTTCCCCACGCCAAACACAGGGCTATTGCAGCACCCAGAACTCATTTTCCTAGGCACACACCCAAGAGAAATGGAAACATGTCAACACAAAAACTGGTACACAAATGCTCATGCCCCCAAAAGTAAAAACAACCTCATTGTCCACCAGGGAACACGTGGATGAAACATGGTACATTCACATAACAGAATATTCTCAGGCACTAAAAGGAACGAAGTACAGCACATACCAGGAGAATGGATGAACCTTGAAAATAAAAGTTACGATAGAAAAGGTATCTTTTTAAGTATTTGAATATATTGGGGCGCCTGGGTGGCTCAGCATCTGACTTCGGCTCAGGTCATGATCTCACGGTTGTGGATTCAGGCCCTGTGTCAGGCTCTGTGCTGACAGCTAGCTCAGAGCCTGGAGCCTGTTTTCAGATTCTGTGTTTCCCTCTCTCTCTGACCCACCCCTGCTCACATTGTCTCTCTCTCTCGAAAACAAATAAAACAGTAAAAAAATTTTTTAAGTATTTGAATATATTAACAAGTCTCTGATGAGATTGAACAAGAAAAAGAGGAAAAAATGATTAGAAATTAAAAGAAAGGCTAAGTGCAGATACAGATAAGAGAATATTATGAATGACTATGCAAGTAACTAGAAAACACTGATAAAATGGATAATTATAAATATAACTCATTAAAACAGATTTCAGAATTTTAGCCAGATTTTTGGTTGGCCATCATTACCCAGAGACCAGAAAATAGAACGCTCTCTGTGCAAGGCTCCTAAAATGCAAGATTTCCTCCATCTGAGTTCCAAGGTTCAAGCCTTTTGAACAGCAATTGCAAAGGGGTCTTTGCAGATGTAAGTTAAGATTAGGTCATACCCTTGGGGAGCCCGGGTGGCTCAGTCGGTTAAGCATCCAACTTTGGCTCAGGTCATGATCTCACAATTCATGGGTTCAAGCTCCTTGTCAAGCTCCATGCCAACAGCTCAGAGCCTGGAGCCTGCTTCGGATTCTGTGTCTCCCTCTCTCTCTGCCCTTCCCCTGCTGGCACTCTGTCTCTCTCAAAATGTCTCTCAAAAATAACTAAACATTTTTTTAAATTTAAAAAAACAGAGAGATCGCTTCTCGGCCTTTTGGCTAAGATCGAGTGTAGTACCTGTTCTCGTCAGCTTAAAAAAACAGAGATGATGTCATACTCAGGGCCCTAACCCAATGACTGCTGTTCTAATCAGAAGAAGAAAATTTGGACACAGACGCACCATGCAGAAGACAATGTGAAGACAGGCAGAGAACAGTGATAGATCTAGAAGCCAAGGACTGCCGCAACTATCAGAATCTAAGAGGCAAGGAAAGATGCTTCTCCCAGAATCTTCAAAGAAAAGGGCACCTGGCTGGCTCAGTCTGTAGAATGTGCAACTCTTGATCTTGGGGTTGTGAGTTCGAACCCCACATTGGGTGTAGAGATTACTTAAAAATAAAAATCTTTTAAAAAATAGAATCTTCAGGGGCGCCTGGGTGGCTCAGTCAGTTGAGTGTCTGACTTCGGCTCAGGTCATGATCTCACAGTCTGTGGGTTTGAGCCCCGTGTTGGGCTCTGTGTTGACAGCTCAGGCCTGGAGCCTGCTTCGGATTCTATGTCTCCCTCTCTCTCTATCCCTGTCTCTGTTTCTCAAAATAAAAATAAAGACATTAAAAAAAAAAAAGAATCCTCACAGGAAACATGGCCATGCCAACATGTTGATTTCAATTTCTATCTCCCAGAACTGTGGGAGATCAAATTTCTGTTGTTTTAAGCCAAACAAAACATAACAAAGAAGAAGGAAAGGAAAGAACGTTAGCCAAATTTCCCTATAACTATTAAAGGAAATTGAAGTAGTTTAAATTTTTCCCCTAATAGAAAAAAATAGGGCCTGATGGATTTACAGGCAAATTTTACCAACTCTCAAGGAATGATGATTCCTATCTTAAAAAAAAATTTTTTTACAGTAAACCCCACCCCCAATGCAGGGCTTGAATCACAACTCCAAAGTCAAGACTTTCATGCTCTACTGACTAAACTGGCCAGGCGCCCCCACAATGATTCCCATCTTATAGAAGATCTACCAGATAATTAAAAAATAAAATGTATACCCTTTCACTCATTCATGGGACCAGTAAAATAGTATAATCAGATGAGAATATAAAAATAAATGCAAAAATCTTAAGGAAAATTGGGGTAGCATTCCAACAGTATATGAAGAAATGATGAAACCATGGCCAATTTGGGGACACCTGGGTGGCTCAGTCGGTTCAGTGTCCGACTTCAGCTGAGGTCATGGTCTCACAGTTTGTGGGTTCGAGCCCCACGTCAGGCTCTGTGCTGACAGCTCAGAGCCTGGAGCCTGCTTGGGATTCTATGTCTCCCTCTCTCTCTGTTCCACCCTTACTCACACTCTGTCTCTCTCAAAAATAAATAAACATAAAAAAAGAAAAATCCAGGATCAATTTGAATATATCCCAAGAATGCAAAGGTAGCTTAATATGAGAAAATTCTACAAATGTCATGTATCACAGTGACAGATAAAAGAGAAAACCCAGAGAATCATTTCAAAAGATTCATATAAACAACTTGAAAAAATTAAACACATACATTTTAATTAAAATAATTTTTTATGCTTATTTATTTTTTGAGAGACAGAGTGGGAGCAGAAGAGGACCAGACAGAGAGGGAGATACAGAATCCAAAACAGGCTCCAGGCTCTGAGCTGTCAGCACAGAGCCCAACAAGGGTCTTGAACTCATGAACTGCGAGATCATGACCTAAGCCAAAGTCAAATGCTCAACCGACTGAGCCACCCAGACACCCTTCAGTGCATACTCTTGATAGAAATTCTAAATAAATTATGGGGTGCCTGGGTGGCTCAGTCGGTTAAGCGACTGACTTCAGCTCAGGTCATGATCTCACGGTTTGTGGGTTCAAGTCCTGCATCGGGCTCTGTGCTGACAGCTCAGAGCCTGGAGCCTGCTTCAGATTCTGTATCTCCCTCTCTCTCTGACCCTCCCCTGCTCATGCTGTCTCTCTCTCGCTCTCTCTCTCTCTCTCAAAAAAAAAATGTTTAAAAAAGAATAAAAATCTAAATAAACTAGAAATAGACCCTTCTTAGCCTGACAAAAAACTATCAAAGAAAAGATCGAAATATCACTGCTAAAGGAGGAAAGTTGGAAACATTCACTTAAAATCAGGACAGGGTAATAATGCTCAGCATGACCACTTCTATTCAGTAGTGTATTGAGCCGCTATCCAGGGTGGTAAAATGAGAAAATAAAATGAAAAGACATAAAGAGTAGAAAAGATAGAACAAAATTGTCATTAGTCTCAGATGACATGACTATCTTCACAGAAAACTTATTAGGAATCCAGAGATGAACTATTATAAATAATAAGAGTTTAGCTCCGAGGCTGGCTATAAAATCAATACACAAAAATCAGTGTGTTTCTATATTCCTGAAATAAACAGAAGGATGTCTACTCTTTTTAAAGGGACAATAAAAAAAAAATCTGTAGTATTTAGAAATAAATTTTATAAGAGCTGGGTAAAAATCACACGCAGAAACTAATAAATGATGCTAGAACAACTCTGTCCACACGGAAGAGTTATAACGGGTCATCATTGAAAATCAACGCCGCAGAGATGAAGGCACTCACGAAGGAAAAGCAATGCTTCAAAGGTTCTTAAAAAATACAAATGAGGGGCGCCTGGGTGGCTCCGTTGGGTAAGCGTCGCCATTGGCTCAGGTCACGATCTCGAGGTTCGTGAGTTCAAGCCCACATCAGGCTCTTCGCTAACAGTGCAGAGCCTGCTGGGGATCATTTCTCTCCCTCACTCTCTGCCCCTCCCCCACTCACGCTTTTTCTCTCTCTCTCTCAAAGTAAATAAAATAAGCTTAAAAAAAGAAATATTGGGACGCCTGAGTGACTCAACTGGTTGGACGTCCGACTTCAGTCCAGGTCATGATCTCACAGTCCAGTCTGTGGGTTTGAGCCCTGCGTCGGGCTCTGTGCTGATGGCTCAGAGCCTTGGGCCTGCCTCAGATTCTGTGCTTCCCTCTCTCTCTTCGCCCTTCCCCTGCTCATGCCCTGTCTCTCTCTCTCTCTCTCAAAAATAAATAAACATTTAAAAAAATATATATAAATGACTGTTTTTCTGAATTTGGAGCAGGAAGGATTTCCTAGACAAGGAAAAACTTGCTAACCATTAAAGGTTGGTAGTTTGCACTAAAATTAAGAACTCCTGCTCATCGAAGAACACCATTATACATAAAGAGAAACCAACCATAATGAGAGAAAACATTTGTAAGGCATATTACCCACAAAAGATTGTTATTCAGTTTATATAAAGAATTCCAACAAATTATAACTAACCAGGAAAATAAAAGCAAATTAAGTCCATGAGGAGATGCTCTTTTTTACCTACTAGATTCACACACGCACACACACACACACACACAAGTAAAATCTGATAATACCTCTGTTGAAGAGGGTTTGGATTAACAGGATCTCACACACGCACACACACACACACACACACACACACAAGTAAAATCTGATAATACCTCTGTTGAAGAGGGTTTGGATTAACAGGATCTCATATACCAATGGTGGAATGTTAAAATGTACAGTCGCTTTGAAAACCAAAGCAACTTTATGTCATAAAAATTGAACATTCACGAATCCTATAATCTAGAAGTGCCACTCCTAGGATTATATCCTAGAGAAATGATTGTACCTGTCTGCCAGAGTACAGGCTCAGGAATGTTCATGGCTGCACTGTTTGTTGTAACAAACACTAGAAATCATGAAAATGTCTAACATCAGGAGGTCAGATACATAAACTGTGATAAAGTCCCTGTGAGGAATATTATACAGCAGAGAAAAATTAGTGAACTTACATCTACATCAACATGGATTAATCTTAGAAACATTATGTTGACTGGAAACCACAACTCCCAGAAAACTATAAACAAGTCATCATTTAATCAAGCCCTAAACAAGCAAAAATTAATTAAGCAATACAGGGGCACCTGGGTGGCTCAGTTGGTTAAGTGTCCGACTTTGGCTCAGGTCATGATTTCACGATTTGTGAGTTCGAGCCCCGCGTCAGGCTCTGTGCTGACGGCTCGGAGCCTGGAGCCTGCTTCCAATTCTGTGTCTCCCTCTCTCTGCTCCTCCCCCACTCACACTCTTTCTCTTCCTCAAAAATAAACATAGAAATTTTTTTTAATTTTTTAAAAATTAAGCAATATATTATTTAGGCACATACATAGAAAAGTAAACTTAAAAACTCAAGGGAATTATAAACACAAACTTTGGGACAGGGGTTACCTTTCTGGGGTAGGTAGGTAGCAGAATGGGAAAGAAAAGGAACACACAAACTATCAGCAATATTCTAGTCCTTGGGTTTGGTGACAGAACATGAATGTTCACAGGGGTCCAGTATTAAGGTTGTTGTTTTTATTAATGTTTTTTATGTATTTTTGAGAGACAGAGAGAGACAGCGCAAGCAGGGGAAGGTCAGAGAGAGAGGGCGACACAGAATCTGAAACAGGCTCCAGGCTCCGAGCTAGCTGTCAGCCCAGAGCCCGATGCGGGGCTCGAACCCACGAACCGCGAGATCATGACCTGAGCCGAAGCCGGACGCTTAACTGACTGAGCCTCCCAGGCGCCCCAAGGTTTAAAGCACACATGTGCATTTTTGGCACGTGTGAAATACTACATTAAAAGATAAATAAAAATCCCAACAGAACTCTTCACTGACACATTTACATGACGTGTGAACACACAACACGGTCTCATATACACAGACACATTGATCTACACTTTTCCTTAAAAAAGTAAATGATCTAAACACACTGATAGCCACATTCTCTAGACACACAAAAAAAGATGAACACAGTAATACACACAGACTGACACATTCCTACACACTGATCTGCACACATTCCTACCAGGTCCTTAACCCACATCAAGGTAGCTCCTAAGGGGCTACAATACTGAACCACTGGAGAGCTATGGGTGTTCATGGGCAACTAAACTGGTGAGCCCCCCACTGAGAGTAAAATTCCCCCCAAATTCCCACCTGACTCCCGAGATGCCACTTTCCGCACGGTCAGCCTCTTGATCTGTGAAGAAGAGAATTATCAGAATCTGAAGAAGAGTGCCTATGTTTCTAGGTTGACCCTCATTTAGGGGTGACCTAAAATGTCCATTGAACACCATGACCCCCAACTTTGTCCAGAGCAGCCTGTCCCCCACCACCCGAGTGCCTGACTCCATACTCACTGGGGGTGGGGGGAGCACAAAGTTGTCTGGGAAGATTCCTCTTCTGCCTTGAGACTCTCCTTCCCACCAGCCCTCGTCCTCCGTGGTCTGGGAGAGCAAGACGCCGTGGGGAGGTGAGCCAGGTCCCCAAGCTCCTTTCTTCCAGGGTGCCCCCGCTTCTCCACGCACCCTTCAGGACCGCCTCCCCTGCCCTGTGCCTTTCCTACCTTCCTCAGTACTTTCACCTCATCTCCCCTCCGCAGCGCCAACTCATCTGGGGCCTGGGGCTGGTAGTCAAACAGCACCCTATAGATCTCAGGGCGAGAGACTGAGGGGAGGTCAGTCCACTGAAGCCAACTCCTCTTCCCAGATCCGTGAGGCGCTCCCTCCCCCACCTCCCCCATCAGCCTAAACGGGGGTTGGGGGTGTGTGTGTGTGTGGGTTGTCCTCCCCCAAGTCAGGGTGGCTCTTGGGAGGGGGTTCCGAGGAACCCTTTTGGCTGGGTGCTCACCTGTCCGCAGGTAGTCTGGAGGGCTGTCATAGGTCAGGCTGCTCAGCTAATGGAGGGGGAGGAAGCAGCTGAGCCTCCACCTCCCCAAGAGGAAGTCACCACTTCTGTGCCCACCGCACCCAGTTTACCTTGGGAGGTGGCTGGGGACCAGGGCTGACTGAAGGCATGTCTGGGTTCCTGAGGCCTGGTGGGGACAGTGAGGTTAGGGGGCTTCCTAATTCAGTTTAGATCATGGGAGAGGTCAAAGGGGTCACAGGGTCAGGATGTGTGGATCACAGGCCAGGGCTACTGGGAGGGTCACTGGAGATTGCGGAGTTTGGTCACAGGGGTTCACGGGGTCAACAGGGTGCAGTTCTCACTTGGGGGCCCACTGTCCAGCAACTCCACAAAGTTGGATGGGAAGGCTCCCAGCTGCCCGTTCTTCTTCCCCAGCCACCAGCCGTCCTCAATCTGGGGAGGAGGAGGACGCAGGGCCATCTGGTTCTGCCCCAAGAGTCTCTGGAGAATTCTTCCACCGTTTTTTCTGCCCCGATTTTGCCCGTTGCCCACTTCCTCCTTTGCTCCCTCACTTTCCCATTTCTGCGCCCTTCACCATCTCCATCGCCCATACCCTCACTTCACACATCTCCCCCGGACCGCTCCAGCACCTCCAGAACCTCCAGCACCTGTGTCCAAAGCATCTCATCATCACCTCGTCCCCTCACCTCCTTTATCACTTCCACAATCTCCCCAGCTTGCAGCTTCAGCTCGTCCGCCTGCGCCGGGCTGTAGTTGAAGTTCACCTTGCACCATCTTTGGGGGCTCCGAGATTTGGCGGGGCAACCTCAGGTCGGACCAGAGAGAGGAACCGCTGGAACTGCGCGCCCCAGTCCTCTAAGCTGGGAGAGGGGCGGGCAGGGAGCGCCCAAGCCGGAGCTCCAGGCCCCGCCCTAAGGCGGAGCATTGTACCGCAGAGTGAGGAGTGGCCCCGCCCAGAGCCGCGCCCGTCACGCCCCGCTAGGGGAGGTCTTAGCGGCGCAGGCTCCGCGCCCCCGCCCACCCGCCTGGCGCTCACCTCGGCGGCGCGCACAGCGCGGCCTCGGCGCCTCTCCGGCGCCGCGCAGAGCCTCGGGGATCTCCTGGAAATAAGAGCACGGAGACGTGGGGGCTCTCGGGTCCCGGGGGCGAGCGCTGAGACCCTCCTCTTCCCGACCCGACCCGGCCTCACCTGCACCGAGCGCTCGGGGAAGAGGCCACAACGACCCCGTAGCTCTCCGCGCAGCCAGCCCCGTGCGGGCCCCTCGCACACCTGTCGGACCACGTCCCCGGGCGCCAGATTGAGTTCGTCCTCCTTCTGCGCGCGGTATCCGGCCAGGACCAGCACCTCTGCGGGCGGTGGACCGGGCGGGGGTCTCAGAAGGGGCCAGACCGGGCACACTGGCTTAGGCGAGAATCTCCGCGTGGAGGACAACGGGAGAACGGGGCTGTGGTGTGGGCCATTTCTGCCACCCCAAACCCTCTGCACATACCCATAGCTTCCGGATCGCGCTCCAGAACCGGACGCTGGGAGGACAGTACTGTCCCGCAGGCAGCCGAATACTGGGCCCAGGTAGGGTGGGTGGGACGAACTGCGAGGTAGAGAAGCGAAGGAGGCGGAGACGCTAGCCGATAGGTCGGGTCCAGGGTGCTGGGAGTGGGTGTGGGAGAGGCGGCGGCCTGGCTCAGCAGGTTCGGCCCCCAACCCAGGGATGAGGACTCCAGGGTCTTTGGCCAGTGCTGGAGCCACAGCTCCCCCCACGTGCTTACTCGAACCTAGTCACTTAAAATTCCAGTCTAGCCACCTCTCCTCCCTCTGGCAGCCCCCGGGCAGCCAGCAGCCAGCCGTAGGCCCTGGGGCTCCCACCCACCCTTTTGCGAAGAGCCTTCCCTGGCCTATCTTCTCCCCGCTGGCAAGCTTTGAGCAGCAGGGGAAGAGGTGGGAGAGGCGCATACCAGGGCGGGGCCCCCAACAGGCTGCAGCTGCTCTGAGGCAGGTCCCGGGCGGCGCGGGCCGCTGCTCTAGTGCACACAGCTATTGCCCGTATACTCCAAACCATGCTGTCCCTGGACCGGACGTTACCCCCACAGCCCACCCCCAGGTCAGAGGAGGGCAAAGACCCCAGTTTCCCGCCACCGGGTTCCTTCGGTTTCATACAACACCCCCAGATTCTCCTTGGGAAAGGGCAAGAAAAAAGGAACTTGAGGAGCTTTTAAGGCTCCTGCCCAGAGCCAAGCCCAGAGCTGGTAAGGGCTGAGGTTTAGGGCCAATCTGATGCCAGTCCCATCCGGGCTGGGCTTTCAGGTAATCTTTCTGCTCCATGGGGAACACAGAAGGCTGAACCTGTCATCTACGACCCCTGACCTTTGCCCCACCACTTTGGAAGCCAAAGTCCTTGCCCATAACACCACAGTGAAAAAACCCGGTTCTCTTGAGGTGTCCAAGTTACAGGATGATGCAAAACCACCGGGGTGACGAGGAGTTATTAGCCAGCAAAGGGTGGTGGTTTCCTCCCAGAACTGGGCTGATGAAGGGACAGAGCATCGTTCTGGGCCCGGCCCTCAGAGTCACGTTTTTGTCTCTCAGCTTCCCTGGAGCTGCTGTGGCAGGTATGCCCCTTCCCCCAACACACACACACACTAAGGGTGACAATGACCAGAGTCCATTTAAGTCTGCCTTCTTCATTTATTTTTTTATTTGCAGGAGGAGTTGAAACAAATTTTAAGGGTGTTTTCATTTTCCCCCCTAAACATGAATCATTCAAGTAAAACCAACTTAACTATAGAAATGTAGCAAAGTAAGGGGAAAGAAGCACAACAACCCAAGAGGCAAAGGTTGGGGGTGGGGGGAAGAGGTGGGTGCAGTCCGCATATAACATATGCATAAATGCCATATGATTCACCTGCTCAGGACCGCCTCCCCAGAAGGCAAGCACAAGGACCCATTTTAAGAGGATGTTTTCCCCCCAAACATCCAAGAATGTTTCAACTTAAAGCTTAAGGTTAAAAAAAAAAAAAGAAAAAAAGGAAAAAAACCAAACCCCCACAAACCACCCAGCCATAACCACCTTCCTTAATCGATCATAGGAGTTTTTCATTTTATAAAAAGATTAATAAAAAATATTGAAAAAATTATTTTCTCATCTTATATTTGTAAAGATAATAGAATTCAGAAGTTTCTTAGAAAACAGACCAGAAACTGCCGTCCAGTTTCCACCCCTGTTGCTGAGAGGGTCAGCAGGACTACAAAGTTTGGGATACTGGAGCTGCTGGTGGAGAATGGGATGCCCAGCCCAGAAGAAATCAGAAAATATTGGGGTGTGAGGGGGACGTGGGGTGTGGTTAGCAGCACACCATGGGATACATGGCTGTGCAGAAAAGGGGAACACAAGGTGATCAGAAAGGCCTTGAACTCCTCCTCGACATACAAAACCGATTTTTACAAAGATCCAAGCAGTTTGGTCCCAAACTGAGGTGAACACTTCAATGTTTATTCACATGCTTTGTTTTCTCTTTGAAGAAGCAAAGTTGCCAAATTAAATCTTTCTGCTATGGTTACTACATATGCCTAAAAAAAAAAAAAGAAAGAAAAAAAAAAAGGAAGAAGAAGGGCTTTTAAAATCAGGATAGGGGAGAAGAGATTGAAAATCAAATTAGTCCTCTTAGCTCCAAATGAAATTAAGAACAAAACTGTTGGTTTCTAATAGGGAACAAACCAAAATCCAGGTATCGCTCTCCCCTCCCTACCCCAGCCCCCACCCCGCACACCAACAACAAATGAGAAACACAGCTAAAGCCCAATGCATTGTGTTCTGCTCCAGAGCTGGGCCCAACCCCCAGGCCCCTCGGCCGGTCGCCTGTCCAGTGGGACGGGGCGGGGCGCCAGGGATGCTCGGCGGTGGTGGGATTCTGCGTGGCTGGGGGGTTGGGGGGGAAGGGTGGGATTTTCGCAATCTTGAGTCTTCCGTTTCGCTCCTCACCAGCCGTCTTCCCAGCGCCCTCTCTTCCCTGGGCAGGAGCTCCCGCCAGAGCGGCCCCTACTCAGTTGCGGGCTGTAAATTGTCCTTCTCTTCTCGGTTCTCTGTCCCACTCTCGTCGTCTTCAATCTCCCCTTCCTCCCCACTGAACTTGTCGTGGGCCCATTTGGGGCTGGTGCTGGATTTCCGGAACATGAACCGGCCTCGACCCCGGGGGAAGGCTCCTCGGCCCCGGCCCCGGCTCACCCACTTCTCACTGCCTTCACCTTCACGGTCGTCGTGCTGAGGAAGGAAAACCGCCATCAGTGCCGGAGTGGACAAGCATGGCCAGAGCCCTCTTCGCACCCACAGGTGACTCTCAAACCCACTGTGCCTCACCCCACCTTCTGTTCCTTTTCTGTCTTCATCCCTGGCCCCTACTCCAAAAACGCTACTGACTCAGATCCAAGAGAATCTTCCACTGTGTGCCTTAGGAATTCTAAGGCAGTAGCCAGGGCATTTTAATAATGATGATAAAACTCACTGAGCACTGGAAGACCTTCACAGGCACGATCTCCTTTAATCCTCACATCTACCCTCCTATCATTGTCCCCCTCCACCATGCAAATGTGGAAATAGGCTTGGGAACTTTAGGTGACTCCATGTTATTTACAACACCATCTCTCAAAGGACAGGTCTGAGAAAGCCAACCGCACCACAACATGAAACTGTGTCTGATCTGGGACATCAGGCAGCTACCAGAGGAAGTGACACCCAATACCTTGCTGGGATGTCCGCTTTGGCCGGACCTCCCCACCCGCAGCCTACAGCAGGCAGCGAGAACAAGGGCAAATGACCTGGTCATGGTCTCAGACCTGTAAGTGGCAAAGGCAGGCCCAGAACGCAGCCGCCCATCTTCAACCTCCCCCCTTAATTTCATGCAAAGAGGCAGTGTGGCCGAGCAGTGAAAAAAATGCCTGCATCTCAATCCTGCTCTGATGATCTCATGAGAGAGGAGGCTCCCATAAAAGAATGAACGAGAAAGCATTTTGAAAACTAGACGTTATCATCTTAGGAGTCCCATGGCTTCAAAAACTCTACACCATCACAAGCAGGACGTCAGGCTCCAGGGGTCAACTAAGGGCCAGTGCTTGTTCAACAGCCTAAATGCAGGAGGCCGGCAACGCTCCTGCAGGCGGCAGAGACGGACTCTAGACAGACTTTAATCCTTCCCCCACAGCAGCGCCGCTCCAGCACGGATCCTGGGCCACACCAACTCCTCCCCAGAAGGTCCAAGGGTCCCCTAGGAGTCTCAACTCGGCTCCTGGCAGCCCCAGAAAAGTGAAAGCGGCTGTACACAGCCATCTACAAAACAGGCTTCCTGGCTGTGCAGCTGACAATACACACCAACACCGGCCCTTCTCGGGGGTGAGGAGGCTTCGGTTACAACACCCAGAGGCACACGTGCTTGGACCTGGGCCCGCCGGTGATAGAGCAAGTGACCAGCAACTTAGATGAGTGGAGCCCAGTGACATTTCATTCTGGAGACAGCTCCCTCCCTCGAAGAGGCCCTGTGCTGTCTTTTCTATCTCGCACAAGGGAGTGAGAGTGGAACTGCAGACTTAGGAGAGGGTTATGACTCCATCCCTGAATAAAGGCTGGAGGGAGGCCGAGGTTGGCTTAGCAATTAAAAAACTCACAAAACAGGGGCGCCTGGGTGGCTCAGCTGGTTCAGCACCTGACTCCAGTCAGGTCATCATCTCACAGTTCGTGGGTTTGAGGCCTGTGTCGGGCTCTATGCTGGCTGTGCAGAACTTGCTTGTGATTCTCTGCGCCCCTTCCCTCCACACTCACTCTCTC
Source organism: Suricata suricatta (assembly GCF_006229205.1). Lineage (NCBI taxonomy): Eukaryota > Metazoa > Chordata > Mammalia > Carnivora > Herpestidae > Suricata > Suricata suricatta. Next base: position 114,614,200 of record NC_043707.1, read on the forward strand.
TCAAAATAAATCAATAAGCTTAAAAAACAAAACAAAAGCTCACAGACTAAAAAGGCCAGAGCATGCCTTCCTGTTTATACTAGAATCCATAAACCTCTTAGACGAAAGACATTTCTGAGGCCAGGACCAGCTCTCAAGAGAATACCCACCTTCCTGGCACGGTGCTGTCCCCAAGTGCACACGCCCAGTGCGGCATGCCTGCACACGAATTTAATCGCAGTTCTGGACACACCAATCAAGGCCTCGGTATCGGCTACTGTGTGTCCCAAAGGCCCTCCGGCCCTTCCCGGTTACCCCAGACACATACCAGGTAATACTTCTTGCTTTTGGGCGTGTACTCGGGGTCCCACTCCTCCTCACGTGTTCTCTTTTGAAAATCGTTGTTGCTATTGTTGTTGTTGTTACCAGAGTAGTTGCCTCTGCCCCAGCCTCTCCCTCTGGCTCGAAATTGCTGTGGCATAAGTGGGGGAAAGGAACAAAGGGCTCTGTCAGGAATGGAGAAAACCAACTCCCTGCCTTCGGTTCAAATCCGTTTCTGGTGCAGAACAGACCAGTGTCCTCTGGTCCATCTGCTGCTCAGCGGGCCCTAGCTCGTCTGGAGCCCATACAAAGGACCACACGGCACCAGGCCCACCCTAGAGACGCAGCAGGAGTCAGGGTAAGAGAGGGAAATTACGCCAGAAGCCCCAAGAGGCTTTCTAGTACATGATTACAAACAGAAACATAATTAAAAGAGAAAGCTTGAGGAAGAGGGGGTCACAGGTTCTGGGATATACAGACTGGATTACTTGTATCCAGGACAAAACTAGGACTTGGATAAACAAGAGAAGATGGGGGGCAGGGTCTTACAAAGGTCCCTCGAGCTCGGCCTCCTCTTTCACTTGGACCCACGAAGTCTTTGGTCCCCAGTCTGGACTTGTCAAAGCCTGTGGTGCTCTCTTCCCTCTCCTCCGTCTCTTCAGTGTACTCCTCCGCTTTGTAGGAGTGGGAGGACTGGGAGGAAGAGGAGGATGACCTGGACCGGTCTCGTGCTCTCCGGTGCTTCCTAGGAAAACAGAAGAGCCAGGGATTTAAATCACCAAGCTCGAGGGTGCCACCCTTGACTGGGGCCTGACTGAGAAGCAGCACAAAGCAATCAGGAACACAGACGTGATGAAAACACTGAAGACCCTGAATAACCTCAAAACCCCCAACTCACCCCCCAGGGCACCTAGGAGCGCTCCTCTCAGTTCTGTGTGTCATGTTCAGTGACATGTCCAAGTCTTAGCCTGTGATGAACATGGGACACACAGAGAAAGAGGAACAGAACACGGTCCATGGCCCCGTACAATGTTTGCATGAACTAGAAAGCAAACACTGTGTCTGGAACTGGGACAGAGTCTTAATATATTACCATTTGTTTTGTGCTTTACTTACTTTATTTCTCATAGGACGAACACTACCAGCCTAAGTTAGGCCTGTTGTAAAGGCTGAACAAACAAGATGCCTCAACACTTTACAAAGACATAGCAGGTAAGCAGGAAGTGGCAACTGTGATTATTCAGTGTTATTTCTCACACTTTATGGACAAGAGATTCAGGGTGACAGAGCTGAGCAGAATCGGGGTTCAAACCCAGCTCTAATTACTCCACTACCCCACATACCACCTCTCACTGAGCTCAAACACGTGGAGTTATTAAGCACAGGATCTGGAAAAACTCTCCCCAGAGTCACTTCCCTCCTGTCCCTTCATCTGAGAAATTACAGACCTGGGCAAATGAGATTCCTACAACGAGTCACCGTCTGCGCACCAGAAGTCGGTGCCAGCCCCGCCACGTGCTGGCGGGGGTTACTGGCTGCCCCTGAGAGGGCAGGCAAGCCAGGCTCCCAGGGGTCGAGGACCCTTACAGGGACAGGCCAGCCACGTGCCAGTAGCCTACTGCTGTCCTCCTGTCCCTCATCCTCCTCCGTTACGCGAGGCGCCCTGCTCCCCCTCCCACCACACTCCTCGCCATCTGAGGGCTCTAAATCCTAGCGCCTTTTCTAGCATTTACTCGTAAATAGGGGAAATCTAAGTTACTGTCGTAGACATCCGTGCTATTTTAAAAGGTTTTAAAAACAAGACTCCTGAAGGCCTCAGACTGGAGTCCCAGCACCACTTTTATTACTTGTGTGACTCTGGGTAAAGTTCTTCTTCCATTCTTCTTGCCCCAATCACAAAACACTAGGGTTTCAGTGTCACACAGCAAGTCAGAGGAAGAGGCGGAGCTCCAGGGAAAGGCAGCAGGGTCGATAATCCAGACCCCACCCTGAAAGGTTTAGGGGCTCTGCGTCCTCTGCACCAGCAGCGGCGGGGAGCCTGCGGTGCCACTCCGTCCACTCCCTGCTGAGGGTGATCACGTCCCTCTGTCAGGGCGCAGCCCTGAAAGTGCCAGGGCTCCCGACACACAAGTAACACAGGGGAGGGGAGAAAAAGTGGAACAGAAGATCGGAGTTTGAGGTCAGCTGATAATGATGTCATTTCAGAAAAATCATGATGAGCTCAGCTTATCTTTCCAATGAACAAAATGGGTACCACACGTACTGTCCAGCTTATCTTGAAGGATTGTTATCAGAAAATGGATAACGAAAACGCTTGCCGGTCAAAGTTCAGAAACAGCAAAAGTGTAGGGCTTCGACTCTCCTACGTTTAATGAGACATGATTGAAAAGTCATGGAACTTTTACAGACGTAAATAGAAATGACAAGACCTCGGCATGAATGCTGCCCTATGAAGTTCAACAACGCTACCTTTGTTTAAACAATCTTTGGAACACCTTACTTGGAAGGGTCTGT